>NC_092710.1:79715183-80015183 GCF_047496885.1 Scyliorhinus torazame | reverse complement strand
CAACTGCCCACCTCCTCCCCAACCCCTACTGCCTACCTCCTCCTCAATCCCTACTGCCCACCTCCTTGTCAATCCCTACTGCCCTCCTCCTCCGCAATGTCTAATCACCAACTCCTTCCCAATCCTTAATCCCCACCTCCTCCTCAATCCCTAATCCCCACCTTCTCCTCAATCCCTACTGCCCACCAATTTCCTAATCCCTAATGCGCAACTCCACCCTAATCCCTAATCCCCACCTCCTCCTCAATCCCTAATCCCCACCTCCTCCTCAATCCCTAATCCCCACCTCCTCCACAATCCCTAATCCCCACCTACTCACAATCCCTACTGCCCACCTCCTCCGCAGTCCCGAAACTCCACCTCCTCCCCAATCCCTATTCCCCACTTGCTCCTCAATCCCTAATCCCCACCTCCTCCCCAATCACTACTGCCCACCTCATCCCCAATCCCTAAAACCCACCTCCTCCCCAATCACTAACCCCCACCTCCTACCCGATCCCTACCGCCCACCTCATCTCCAATCCCTGATCCTCACATCCTCCCCAATCCCTAATCCCCATTTCCTCTCCAAGCCCTAATCCCCACCTCCTCCCCAATCACTAATCCCCACATCCTCCCCAATCCCTAATCCCCACCTCATCCACAATTCCTACTGCCCACCTCCTCTACAATCCCTAATCCCCACCGCCTCCCCAATCCCTAACACCCACCTCCTCCCCAATCCCTAATCCCCACCTCCTGCTCAATCCCTAATCCCCACCTCCTCCCCAATCCCTACTGCCCACCTCCACCCCAATCGCTACTGCCCACCTCCTCCCCAATCCCTAATCCCCAACTCCTCCTCAATGCATAATCACCACCTCCTCCCCAATCCCTAATCCCCACCTCCTCACCAATCCCTAATCCCCACCTACACCCCAATCCCTACGGCCCACCACCTCCCCAATCCCAAATGCCCACATCCTATTTAATCCCAATTCCCCATCTCCTCCCCAATCCCTACTGCCCAACTCACCCCAAACCCTAATCCCCACCTCCTCCCCAGTCCGTACTGCCCACCTCCTCCCCAATCCCTAATCCCCACCTCCTCCTCAATGCCTAAACCCCACCTCCTCCGCAATCCCTACTGCCGACCTCCTCCCCAATCCCAAATCCCCACCTCCTCCCCAATCCATACTGCCCACCTCCTCCCCAATCCCTGCTGCCCACCTCCTCCCCAATCCCTAATCCCCACCTCCTCCTCAATCCCTACTGCCCACCTCGTCCCCAATCCCTAATCCCCACCTCCTCCTCAATCCCTACTGCCCACCTCCTCCCCAATCCCTAATGCCCACCTCCTCCCCAATCCCTAATACCGACCTCCTCCTCAATCCTACTGACCATCTCCTCCCCAATCCCTACTGCCCACCTCCTCCCCAATTCCTAATCCCCACCTCCTCCTCAATCCCTTCTGCCCACCTCCTCCCAATCCCGACTGCCCACCTCCTCCCCAATCCCGACTGCCCACTTCATCCCCAATCCCTAATCCCCCTTCGTCCTCAATCCCCACTGCCCACCTCCTCCCCAATCCCTACTGCCCACCTCCTCCACAATCCCTAATCCCCACCTCCTCCTCAATCCCTACTGCCCACCTCCTCCCCAATCCCTAATCCCCACCTCCTCCTCAATCCCTACTGCCCACCTCCTCCCCAATCACGGCTGCCCACCTCCTCACCAATCCCGACTGCCCACCTCCTCCCCAATCCCTAATCCCCCTTCCTCCTCAATCCCTACTGCCCACCTCCTCCCCAATCCCTACTGCCCACCTCCTCCCCAATCCCTAATACCCACCTCCTCCCCAATCTCTACTGCCCACCTCCTCCCCAATCCTGACTGCCCACCTCCTCCCCAATCTTTACTGCCCACCTCCTCCTCAATCCATAATCCCCACTTCCTCCCCAATCCCTAATCCCACCTCCTCCCCAATCCCTCCAGCGACCTCCTCCCCAATCCCTAATCCCCACCTCCTCCCCAATCCCTACGGCCCACCTCCTCCCCAATCCCGAATGCCCACCTCCTATCCAATCCCTACTGTCCACCTCCTCCTCAATCCCTACTCCCCGCCTCCTGTTCAATCCCTAATTCCCACCTCCTCCCCAATCCCTACTGCCCACCTCCTCTCCAATCCCTAATCCCCACCTCCTCCCCGATCCCTACTGCCCACATCCTCCTCAATCCCTACTGCCCACCTCCTCCTCAATTCCCACTGCCCGCCTCCTCCCCAATCCCTAATCCCCACCTCCTCCCCGATCCCTACTGTCCACCTCCTCCTCAATCCCTACTGCCCACCTCATCCCCGATCCCTACAGCCCACATCCTCCGCAATCCCTACTGCCTACCTCCTCCTCAATCCCTACTTCCCACCTCCTGTTCACTCCCTAATCCCCACCTCCTCCCCAATCCCTACTGCCCACCTCCTCTTCAAACCCTAATCCCCACCTCCTCCTCAATCCCTTCAGCCAACCTCCTCCCCAATCCATACAGCCCAAACCCTCCCCAATCCCGACTGCCCACCTCTTCCTCCATCCCTACTGCCCACCTCCTCCCCGATCCCTACTGCCCACCTCCTCCTCAATCCCTAATCCCCACCTCCTCCTCAATCCCTTCAGGCAACCTCCTCCCCAATCCGTACTGCCCACCTACTCCCCAATCCGTACTGCCCACCTCCTCCCCAATCCATAATCCCCACCTCCTCCCCAATCCCTTCTTCCCACCTCCTCCCCAATCCCTACTGCCCACATCCTATACAATCCCTAATCCCCACCTCCTCCCCAATCCCTAATGCCCAACTCATCACCAAACCCTAATCCCCACCTCCTCTTCAATCCTTTCTGCCCACCTCCTCCCCAATCCCTACTATCACCTCCTCCCCAATCCCTACTGCCCACCTCCTCCCCAATCCCTACTGCCCACCTCCTCCCCAATCCCTAATGCCCACCTCCTCCCCGATCCCTACTGCCCACCTCGTCCTCAAACCCTACTGCCCACCTCATCCCCGATCCCTGCTGCCCACCTCCTACCCAATCGCTGCTGCCCACCTCCTCCTCAATTCCTTCTGCCCACTTCCACGTCAATCCCTAATCCCCACCTCCCCCTCAATCCTTTCAGCCCACCTCCTCCTCAATACCTACTGCCCACCTCCTCCCCAATCCCTACTGCCTACCTCCTCCTCAATCCCTAATACCCACCTCCTGTTCAATCCCTAATTCCCACCTCCTCCTCAATCCCTACTGCCAACCTCCACCCCAATCCCTACTGCCCACCTCCTCCCCAATCCCTGCTGTCCACCTCCTCCCCAATCTCTACTGCCAATCCCTCAATCCCACTGACCCACCTTCTGCTCAATCCCTCAATCCCACTGACCCATTTCTCCTCAGTCCCAGTGACCCACCTTCTCCCCAATCCCTCAATCCCACTGACCCACCTTCCCCCCAATCCCACTGATCCACCTTCTCCCCAACCCCTCAATCCCACTGACCCATCTCCTCCCCCATAGTCATGGAGAGGGATTGGAACAGATAGTATGGGAAGGTATTTATTTGGAGGAGCGGATATTATACTGCTATCAGACATGAGCTGAGGAGCATAAAGTGGGAACAATTGTTCTTGGGGAAATGCACAACAGTAATGTGGGGATTGTTTAAGGAGCACTAGCTGCGAGTGCTGGATAGTTTTAACCCATTGAGATGAGGAAGGAATGGGAAGGTGAAGGAGCCTTGAATGACAAGTGAAGTGGAGCTTCTAGTCAAGAGGAAGAAGGAAGTTTACGTAAAGTTGAGGAAGCAAGGACCTGACTCGGCTCTAGAGGGTTACAAGGTATCCAGGAAGGATCTCAAAAATGGACTGAGGAGAGCTAGAAGGGGGCATGAAAAAGCCCTGGCGGGAAGGATTGGGGAAAACCCCAAGGCGTTCTACACTTATGTGAGAAATAAGAGGATGAACAGAGTGAGAGTAGGGCCGATCAGGGATAGTGGAAGGAACTTGTGCCTAGAGTCTGAAGAGATGGGGGAGGCCCTAAATGAATATTTTGCTTCAGTATTCACTAGAGAGAGGGACCTTGTTGCCCATGAGAACAGTGTGAACCAGGTTAATGGACTCGAACAGGTTGATATTAAGAAGGAGGATGTTCTGGAAATTTTGAAAAGCATCAGGATAGATAAGTCCCCTGGGGCTAACGGGTTATACCCAAGGTTACTACGGGAAGTGAGGGAGGGGATTGCTGTGCCTTTGGTGATGATCTTTGCGTCCTCACTCTAGACTGGAGTAGTACCGGATCATTGGAGGGAGGCGAATGTTGTTCCCCTGTTCAAGAAAGGGAATAGGAAAATCTCTGGGAATGAAAGACCCATCAGTCTTAGGTCTGTGGTGAGCAAAATATTGGAAAGGATTCTGAGAGATAGGATTTATGATTATTTAGAAAAACATAGTTTGATTAAAGATAGTCAGCACGGCTTTAGAACATAGAACGATACAGCGCAGTACAGGCCCTTCGGCCCACGATGTTGCACCGAAACAAAAGCCATCTAACCTACACTATGCCATTATCATCCATATGTTTATCCAATAAACTTTTAAATGCCCTCAATGTTGGCGAGTTCACTACTGTTGCAGGTAGGGCATTCCACGGCCTCACCACTCTTTGCGTAAAGAACCTACCTCTGACCTCTGTCCTATATCTATTACCCCTCAGTTTAAAGCTATGTCCCCTCGTGCCAGCCATTTCCATCCGCGGGAGAAGGCTCTCACTGTCCACCCTATCTAACCCCCTGATCATTTTGTATGCCTCTATTAAGTCCTCCTCTTAACCTTCTTCTCTCCAACGAAAACAACCTCAAGTCCATCAGCCTTTTCCTCATAAGATTTTCCCTCCATACCAGGCAAATCCTGGTAAATCTCCTCTGCACCCGCTCCAAGCCTCCCACGTCCTTCCTATAATGCAGGGTGACCAGAACTGTACGCAATACTCCAAATGAGGCCCGTACCAGAGTTTTGTACAGCTGCAACATGACCTCCTGACTCCGGAACTCAATCCCTCTACCAATAAAGGCCAACACTCCATAGGCCTTCTTCACAACCCTATCAACCTGGGTGGCAACTTTCAGGGATCTATGTACATGGACACCTAGATCCCTCTGCTCATACACACTTCCAAGAACTTTACCATTAGCCAAATATTCCGCATTCCTGTTATTCCTTCCAAAGTGAATCACCTCACACTTCTCTACATTAAACTCCATTTGCCACCTCTCAGCCCAGTTCTGCAGCTTATCTATGTCCCTCTGTAACCTGCTACATCCTTCCTCACTGTCGACAACACCACCGACTTTAGTGCCGTCTGCAAATTTACTCACCCACCCTTCTGCGCCTTCCTCTAGGTCATTGATAAAAATGACAAACAGCAACGGCCCCAGAACAGATCCTTGTGGTACGCCACTTGTAACTGAACTCCATTCTGAACATTTCCCATCAACCACCACCCTCTGTCTTCTTTCAGCTAGCCAATTTCTGATCCACATCTCTAAATCACCCTCAATCCCCAGCCTCCGTATTTTCTGCAATAGCCTACCGTGGGGAACCTTATCAAACTTACTGAAATCCATATACACCACATCAACTGCTCTACCCTCGTCTACCTGTTCAGTCACCTTCTCAAAGAATTCGATAAGGTTTGTGAGGCATGACCTACCCTTTACAAAGCCATGCTGACTATCCCTGATCATATTATTCCTATCTAGATGATTATAAATCTTGTCTCTTATAATCCCCTCCAAGACTTTACCCACTACAGACGTGAGGCTCACCGATCTATAGTTGCCGGGGTTGTCTCTGCTCCCCTTTTTGAACAAAGGGACCACATTTGCTATCCTCCAGTCCTCTGGCACTATTCCTGTAGCCAATGATGACATAAAAATCAAAGCCAAAGGTCCAGCAATCTCTTCCCTGGCCTCCCAGAGAATCCTAGGATAAATCCCATCAGGTCCCGGGGACTTATCTATTTTCAGCCTGTCCAGAATTGCCAACACCTCTTCCCTACGTACCTCAATGCCATCTATTCTAATAGCCTGGGTCTCAGCATTCTCCTCCACAACATTATCTTTTTCCTGAGTGAATACTGACGAAAAATATTCATTTAGTATCTCGCCTATCTCTTCAGACTCCACACACAACTTCCCATCCCTGTCCTTGACTGACCCTACTCTTACCCTAGTCATTCTTTTATTCCTGACATACCTATAGAAAGCTTTTGGGTTTTTCTTGATCCTACCTGACAAATACTTCTCATGTCCCCCTCCTTGCTTGTCTTTGCTCTCTCTTTAGATCCTTCCTCGCTACCTTGTAACTATCCATCGCCCCAACTGAAACTTCACACCTCATCTTCACATAGGCCTCCTTCTTCCTCTTAACAAGGGATTCCACTTCTTTGGTAAACCACGGTTCCCTCGCTCTAAGCCTTCCTCCCTGCCTGACCGGTACGTACTTATCAAGAACCACGCAGTAGCTGATCCTTGAACAAGCTCCACTTATCCAGTGTGCCCAACACTTGCAGTCTTGTTCTCCAACCTATCCCCCCCAAGTCACGTCTAATGGCATCATAATTGACCTTCCCCCAGCTATAACTCTTACCCTGCGGTGTATACTTATCCCTTTCCATCACTCGCGTAAACATCACCAAATTGTGGTCACTGTCCCCAAAGTGCTCTCCTACCTCCACCAGGGGCTCCGCCTTAGAGGTCCGCACGTGCTTGCGGAGCAGGACGTCTCCCGGGGACAGGAGCCAAGACGGAAGCGATGTCACGGATGCCGATCTTCTGGAGAAGAGAAACATCCGCTCATGAGGGGTAGCATTTGTTGCAGTACACAAAAGGGACCGGATGGAGTGGAGTGCGGCAGGGAGGGCCTCCTGCCAACGGGAGACTGGTAGGCCTTTGGGCTTGAGGGCTAGCAGCACGGCCTTCCAAACTGTCGCGTTCTCCCTCTCCACCTGTCCGTTCCCCCGGGGGTTGTAACTGGTCGTCCTGCTCAAGGCAACGCTCCTGGCGAGCAGGTACCGACGCAGCTCCTCGCTCATGAAGGAGGAGCCCCGGTCACTGTGAATGTAATTGGGATAACCGAACAGCATGAAGAGGTCGTGCAACGCTTTGATGACGGTGGCGGAGGTCATGTCGGGGCAGGGAATGGCGAAGGGGAACCGCGAGTACTCGTCGATGACATTGAGGAAGTACGTGTTGCGGTTGTGGGTGGGGAGGGGCCCTTTGAAGTCAATGCTGAGACGTTCAAAGGGGCGGGTAGCCTTGATTAGGTGCGCCTTGTCTGGCTTGTAGAATTGCGGCTTGCACTCCGCACAGACTTGGCAGTCCCTAGTCATGGCCTTGACCTCCTCGACTGAGAAGGGCAGGTTGTGGCCCTTGGTGTAGTGGTAGAACCGCCTGACGCCCGGGTGACAGAGGTCATTATGTAGTGCCCGCAGTCGGTCATCCTGTGCGTTGGCACAAGTACTACGGGACAGGGCATCAGGAGGATCATTGAGCTTACCTGGCCGGTATAAGATACTATAATTGTAGGTGGAGAATTCGATCCTCCACCGTAATATCTTATCATTTTTGATTTTACCTCGTTGTTTGTTGTCGAACATGAATGCAACTGATCGTTGGTCAGTAACGAGGGTAAATGGTTTTCCGGCCAGGTAGTGCCTCCAGTGCCGGACGGCTTCCACTATGGCCTGTGCCTCCTTCTCAACAGAGGAGTGGCGGATCTCGGGGCCTTGGAGTGTGCGGGAAAAGAAGGCGATGGGCCTGCCCGCCTGGTTGAGGGTGGCACCCAGGGCAAAGTCGGAGGCATCGCTCTCGACTTGGAATGGTGCAGACTCGTCTACCGCATGCATGGCGGCTTTGGCGATAGCGGTTTTTAGGAGGTGGAAGGCCTGGCAGGCCTCGGGCAGGAGGGGGAATGAGGGGGAACGGAGGAGGGGTCGGGCCTTGTCACCGTACTTGGGCACCCACTGGGCATAGTAGGCAAAGAACCCGAGGCATCGCCTCAGTTCTTTGGGGCAGGTGGGAATGAGGAGTTCGAGAAGGGGGCGCAGACGGTCGGGATCGGGGCCGAGGACACCGTTCTCCACCACGTAGCCGAGTATGGCGAGGCGGGTGGTGCTGAAAACACATTTTGCCTCGTTGTACGTGAGGTTGAGGCGTTTGGCAGTTTGGAGGAATTTAGTGAGGTTGATGTCATGGTCCTGCTGGTTGTGGCCGCAGATGGTGACGTTGTCCAGATACGGGAAGGTAGCCCGCAGTCTGTTCTGGTCCACCATTCGGTCCATCTCCCGTTGGAAGACCGAGACTCCATTGGTGACGCCAAAGGGTACCCTAAGAAAGTGGTAGAGGCGGCCGTCCGCCTCGAAGGCCGTGAAGTTACGGTCCTCCGGGCGGATAGGGAGCTGGTGGTAGGCGGATTTCAAGTCTATGGTGGAGAACACCCGGTACTGTGCAATCCGGTTGACCATGTCAGATATGCGGGGGACGGAATACGCATCAAGCAGCGTGTACTGGTTGATGGTCTGACTGTAGTCAATGACCATGCGGTGTTTCTCGCTAGACTTGACTACCACCACTTGGGCTCGCCAGGGGCTGGTGCTGTGAGCAATGATCTTTTCCGAGAGGAGGCGCTTAATCTCCGCTCGAATGAATTGGCGGTCCCCGAAACTATAACGCCGACTTTTAGTAGCCACGGGCTTGCAGTCGGGGGTGAGATTAGCAAACAGTGAAGGGGGGGGAACCTGAGCGTGGAGAGACTACAGGTGGTACCCGGGGGGGGGGATCGGGGAAGAACTGGGGGTTGGAGACCGTGAGGGGGGGGGGGGGGGGGGGGGGGGGCGTTAAAATGCAAGGTGAGGCTGCGCAGGTGGCATTGGAAGTCCAGGCCGAGGATCACGGCGGCGCAGAGGTGAGGGAGGACCATGAATTTGAAATCCTGGAACACCGCGCCGTTCACTGAGAGGGTGACGACGCAGTAGCCCAAAACCTCGGCCTACTGTGAGTTGGAGGCCATGGAAATATGCCTGCGCGTGGGTAGTACCTTGAGGGAACAGTGGCGCACGGTGTCCGGGTGGAGGAAGCTCTCCGTGCTGCCGCTGTCGAAGAGGCAGGTAACAGTGAAACAATTTACCTGAACCTCCATGGTGGATCTGGCGATCTGATGCGGTCGGTCCTGGTCGAGGACGATGGATGCGATGGTGGAGCTGTTGGAGAAGGGTGCCGGATCCGAGGAGCGGCCTGTGGAAGAAGGTGGCGGCGCCCAGGCGTCGTAGGCAGCTGTTGGAGGCCAGGTTGCTGTCGTTGGCTGCATCTCAGTTGTTTGCAGCATTTTGGTCGCAGACCAGTGCGCAGGACCGGAAGTGACGATCGGCGGTGGGGCGGGCCCGGAAGCGACGATCGGCGGCGGATCGGAAGTGACGTGCGGCGGACCGGAAGTGAAGGAAGCCAGGCCGGGGATAATCAAAGATGGCGGCGCCCATGCGTCGCACGTGTCGAATAGCGAGACGGGAACGGAGGACGGCGGCACCCCGGAGTAGCAGGCCGCGGTGTTGGACCCCAAGGCAGCGGTGGAGCGGCAGACATTTGCAAAGTGGCCTTTCTTGCCACAGGCTGAACAGGTAGCATCTCTAGCAGGTCAGCGTTTCCTGGGGTGTTTTGCCTGGCCACAAAAGTAACACTGGGGCCCAGGCATTATTTTTACTGCTGGTGTGGCCGGGTGGGCCGTGACTTGCAGGGGTTGTTGCTGGGCGGGCGGCAGGGAGGTAGCGGCCACGTAGGGAACGTGGGCAGGCGCATAGGAAGTTTGGGCAGGCGTGTAGGACGCATTATTGTCATAGGCTGCCTGTTGTGCCTCTGCCATAGTGACTGCCGTGTCCAGAGTCAGGGTAGTTTGTGCCAGTAGGAGTTGGCGAATTGGGACGGAAGTGATGCCGGCTACAAAGGCATCGAGCGCCAGGGCCTCAGTGTTCTGCTCAGCGGAGACTGCTGGCGCGTTGCAGGTGAGCGCGAGGGCACGGAGGTCCCGAACGAACACGGATAGGGGTTCACCCGGCTGCTGGTGCCGGGAGGCGAGGCGGTGGCGGGCGTAAATAGAATTAACAGTTCGTGCATACCGGCTTTTGAGCTTCACGATGGCATCGGCGCAGGTCGTTGTTCCCGTGATGAGGTCGAAAAGCCCGTAGTCGAGCCGTGAGCACAGGAGGTTGAGTCGGTCAGCGTCCGTTTTGCCGAAGGCGGAGGATGCTTCCAGGTAGGCCTCGAAACACCGGAGCCAGCAGTTGAAAAGGTGATCCGCGCGTGGAGCGTGGGGGTCGAGCGAGAGCTTGTCGGGTTTCAAAGCAGCCTCCATTATAACTGTAGCATATTGAATTGATGCACTAAGCGTCAAGAACCACAAAGACATGTGAGACTTTAACCAAGGCTTTAATACACTACATAGGAAGCTTACCCGACACAGTCGACCCCAGACAAAATGGGTCCGGTCTCAGAAGCGGGGTCTTATACCTAACTCCCGGGGGAGTGGCCAAGGCGGAGCTCTCCGTGGCCAGGTCAGGTTACATACAGGTGACCGAACCTCTACAGAGCTACAGTACAATGCACAGTACAATACACAGGGTTACAGGGCCACGTTACACACAACTATTATATAACTGTGTACAATGCTAGGGAAGTACAGTGGTGTATCACCACAGGTGTTTTGTTCGCTGGTGTCCGAGGGCACCTGTATATCTGGACTCACACTTAGACCAGTCCAGGTAAAGACTTCCTCCCCATTGTCCCAGTAATTTTGCACTCTTTCATACTGAGATTACTCAATGTTAACAAAGCATGCATGGGCATGGTACGGACATTGGAACCAAGTCCCATTCATCTATCACCCACTGTGCCCACTCACCGACAGTGGGTCCACTTGGCAGTGCCACTATTTTAAAATTCTGTACCTTGTGTTCCAATGTCTCCATGGCCTCTTTGCCCTCTCCCTATCCCTGTAAACTTCTCCAGCCTCGACATAGAATCTCAGAATTTACAGTGCAGAAGGAGGCCATTCGGCCCATAGAGTCTGCACCGGCCTTTGGAAAGATCACCCTACCGAAGCCCACAGCTGCACCCTATCCCCGTAACCCCACCCAACCTTTTTTGGACACTAACGGTAATTGAACATGGCCAATCCACCTAACCTACACATCTTTGGACTGTGGGAGGAAACCGGAGCACCCGGAGGAAACCCACGCACACACGGGGAGAACGTACAAACGTCACACAGTCAGCAAAGGCAGCAATTGAACCTGGGGACCTGGGACTGTGAGGCAGCAGTGCTAACCACTGTGTAACCGTGCCCCCTACAGCCCTCCCTGTCACTGTAAATCACTCCCGCCCCTACAACCCTCCCTATCTCTGTAGCCTCCTCCAGCCCCCTACAGCCCTCCCTATCTCTGTAACCTCCTCCAGCCCCTACAACCCTCCCTATCTCTGTAACCTCCTCCAGCCCCTACAACCCTCCCTATCTCTGTAACCTCCTCCAGCCCCTACAACCCTCCCTATCTCTGTAACCTCCTCCAGCCCCTACAACCCTCCCTATCTCTGTAACCTCCTCCAGCCACTACAACCCTCCCTATCTCTGTAACCTCCTCCAGCCCCTACAACCCTCCCTATCTCTGTAACCTCCTCCAGCCCCTACAACCCTCCCTATCTCTGTAATCTCCTCCAGCCCCTACAACCCTCCCTATCTCTGTAACCTCCTCCAGCCCCCTACAGCCCCCCCCTATCACTATATTTTACCTGCAGGAAGTGCTGCCATCTCCAGCTCCTCCAAGACCGAGTTAGGGAACTGGAGCTGGAGTTGGAAGAACTTCGGATCATTCGGGAGGCAGAGGGGGGTCATAGATAGCAGCTTCAGGGAATTAGTTACACCAAAGATTGGAGATAGATGGGTAACTGTAAGAGGGACTGGGAAGAAGCAGTCAGTGCAGGGATCCCCTGCGGTCGTTCCCCTGAGAAACAAGTATACCGCTTTGGATACTTGTGGGGGGGGGGGGGACTTACCAGGGGTAAGCCATGGGGTACGGGCATCTGGCACGGAGTCTGTCCCTGTTGCTCAGAAGAGAAGGGGGGAGAGGAGTAGAGCATTAGTAATTGGGGACTCGATAGTCAGGGGCACAGATAGGAGATTTTGTGGGAGCGAGAGAGACTCACGTTTGGTATGTTGCCTCCCAGGTGCAAGGGTACGTGATGTCTCGGATCGTGTTTTCCGGGTCCTTAAGGGGGAGGGGGAGCAGCCCCAAGTCGTGGTCCACATTGGCACTAACGACATAGGTAGGAAAGGGGACAAGGATGTCAGGCAGGCTTTCAGGGAGCTAGGATGGAAGCTCAGAACTAGAACAAACAGAGTTGTTATCTCTGGGTTGTTGCCCGTGCCACGTGATAGTGAGATGAGGAATAGGGAGAGAGAGCAATTAAACACGTGGCTACAGGGATGGTGCAGGCGGGAGGGATTCAGATTTCTGGATAACTGGGGCTCTTTCTGGGGAAGGTGGGACCTCTACAGACAGGATGGTCTACATCTGAACCTGAGGGGCACAAATATCCTGGGGGGGGAGATTTGTTAGTGCTCTTTGGGGGGGTTTAAACTAATGCAGCAGGGGCATGGGAACCTGGATTGTAGTTTTAGGGTACGGGAGAAAGAGAGTATAGAGGTCAGGAGCACAGATTTGACGTCGCAGGAGGGGGCCAGTGTGCAGGTAGGTGGTTTGAAGTGTGTCTACTTCAATGCCAGGAGTATACGAAACAAGGTAGGGGAACTGGCAGCATGGGTTGGTACCTGGGACTTCGATGTTGTGGCCATTTCGGACACATGGACAGAGCAGGGACAGGAATGGATGTTGCAGGTTCCGGGGTTTAGGTGTTTTAGTAAGCTCAGAGAAGGAGGCAAAAGAGGGGGAGGTGTGGCGCTGCTAGTCAAGAGCAGTATTACGGTGGCGGAGAGGATGCCAGATGGGGACTCATCTTCCGAGGTAGTATGGGCTGAGGTTAGAAACATGAAAGGAGAGGTCACCCTGTTGGGAGTCTTCTATAGGCCTCCAAATAGTTCTAGGGATGTAGAGGAAAGGATGGCGAGGATGATCCTGGATAAGAGCGAAAGTAACAGGGTAGTTATTATGTTAGACTTTAACTTTCCAAATATTGACTGGAAAAGATATAGTTCGAGTACAATAGATGGGTCGTTTTTTGTACAGTGTGTGCAGGAGGGTTTCCTGACACAGTTTGTTGACAGGCCAACAAAACGCGAGGCCATGTTGGATTTGGTTTTGGGTAATGAACCAGGCCAGGTGTTAGATTTGGAGGTAGGTGAGCACTTTGGGGACAGTGACCACAATTCGGTGACGTTTACGTTAGTGATGGAAAGGGATAAGTATACACCGCAGGGCAAGAGTTATAGCTGGGGGAAGGGCAATTATGATGCCATTAGACGTGACTTGCGGGGGATAGGTTGGAGAAGTAGGCTGCAAGTGTTGGGCACACTGGATAAGTGGAGCTTGTTCAAGGAACAGCTACAGCGTGTTCTTGATAAGTACGTGCCGGTCAGGCAGGGAGGAAGGCGTAGTGCGAGGGAACCGTGGTTTACCAAAGAAGTGGAATCTCTTGTTAAGAGGAAGAAGGAGGCCTATGTGAAGATGAGGTGTGAAGTTTCAGTTGGGGCGATGGATAGTTACAAGGTCGATTTGCAGTCGATTTCGGCGGGAGAACAGCTGGTGAGTCAGTTTCAGCGGGAGCATTGCGGAAGGAGGTTGCTGGGAGGTAAGTCAACCTTTAAATGCACTTGTCTTTGCAGGGGCAGGCCAGTCAATTTTGGCGTGAGAACAGCTGGTGAGTCAGTTTCAGCGGGAGCATTGCGGAAGTGGCTGCTGGGAGGTAAGTCAACCTTTAAAAGCACTTGTCTTTGCAGGGGCAGGCCAGTCGATTTCGGTGGGAGTGGAGCTGGCTGGTTAGTCAATTTCAGCAGGAGCTGAGAATTTTTCTTTTTTTTTTTTAATTAGTTTTTTAGGCGGGAACAGGAAGTCGACCCGCGGACGTCTGGGAAGACCCTCACCAATAAATTCTGGTGGAGAGGAAACCCGAGACACTACACGTGTAGTGTCTCCCACCTGCCCTCCTCCTCTAACCTAATAATAAAACCCATTGATCTGAGGTAAGTACCATATTTTATTATATTATTATTATTTTTTATTAAAAATTTAATTTAGTTGTTAGCCAGATCTTGGTAGAAAGTTAGAGGAATGGCAGGGAAGGGAATGCAATGTTCCTCCTGCAGGATGTTTGAGGTGAGGGATGCCGTTAGTGTCCCGGCTGATTTTACCTGCAGGAAGTGCTGCCATCTCCAGCTCCTCCAAGACCGAGTTAGGGAACTGGAGCTGGAGTTGGAAGAACTTCGGATCATTCGGGAGGCAGAAGGGGTCATAGATAGCAGCTTCAGGGAATTAGTTACACCAAAGATTGGAGATAGGTGGGTAACTGTAAGAGGGACTGGGAAGAAGCAGTCAGTGCAGGGATCCCCTGCGGTCGTTCCCCTGAGAAACAAGTATACCGCTTTGGATACTTGTGGGGGGGACGACTTATCAGGGGTAAGCCATGGGGTACGGGCCTCTGGCACGGAGTCTGTCCCTGTTGCTCAGAAGGGAAGGGGGGAGAGGAGCAGAGCATTAGTAATTGGGGACTCTATAGTCAGGGGCACAGATAGGAGATTTTGTGGGAGCGTGAGAGACTCACGTTTGGTATGTTGCCTCCCAGGTGCAAGGGTACGTGATGTCTCGGATCGTGTTTTCCGGGTCCTTAGGGGGAGGGGGAGCAGCCCCAAGTCGTGGTCCACATTGGCACTAATGACATAGGTAGGAAAGGGGACAAGGATGTCAGGCAGGCTTTCAGGGAGCTAGGATGGAAGCTCAGAACTAGAACAAACAGAGTTGTTATCTCTGGGTTGTTGCCCGTGCCACGTGATAGTGAGATGAGGAATAGGGAGAGAGAGCATTTAAACACGTGGCTACAGGGATGGTGCAGGCGGGAGGGATTCAGATTTTTGGATAACTGGGGCTCTTTCTGGGCAAGGTGGGACCTCTACAGACAGGATGGTCTACATCTGAACCTGAGGGGCACAAATATCCTGGGGGGAGATTTGTTAGTGCTCTTTGGGGGGGTTTAAACTAATGCAGCAGGGGCATGGGAACCTGGATTGTAGTTTTAGGGTAAGGGAGAATGAGAGTATAGAGGTCAGGAGCACAGATTTGACGTCGCAGGAGGGGGCCAGTGTTCAGGTAGGTGGTTTGAAGTGTGTCTACTTCAATGCCAGGAGTATACGAAACAAGGTAGGGGAACTGGCAGCATGGGTTGGTACCTGGGACTTCGATGTTGTGGCAATTTCGGAGACATGGATAGAGCAGGGACAGGAATGGATGTTGCAGGTTCCGGGGTTTAGGTGTTTTAGTAAGCTCAGAGAAGGAGGCAAAAGAGGGGGAGGTGTGGCGCTGCTAGTCAAGAGCAGTATTACGGTGGCGGAGAGGATGCTAGATGGGGACTCTTCTTCCGAGGTAGTATGGGCTGAGGTTAGAAACAGGAAAGGAGAGGTCACCCTGTTGGGAGTGTTTTATAGGCCTCCTAATAGTTCTAGGGATGTAGAGGAAAGGATGGCGAAGATGATTCTGGATATGAGCGAAAGTAACAGGGTAGTTATTATGGGAGACTTTAACTTTCCAAATATTGACTGGAAAAGATATAGTTCGAGTACAATAGATTGGTCGTTTTTTGAACAGTGTGTGCAGGAGGGTTTCCTGAAACATTATGTTGACAGGCCAACAAGAGGCGAGGCCACGTTGGATTTGGTTTTGGGTAATGAACCAGGCCAGGTGTTGGATTTGGAGCTAGGAGAGCACTTTGGGGACAGTGACCACAATTCGGTGACGTTTACGTTAATGATGGAAAGGGATAAGTATACACCGCAGGGCAAGAGTTATAGCTGGGGGAAGGGCAATTATGATGCCATTAGACGTGACTTGGGGGGGATAAGGTGGAGAAGTAGGCTGCAAGTGTTGGGCACACTGGATAAGTGGGGCTTGTTCAAGGATCAGCTACTGCGTGTTCTTGATAAGTATGTACCGGTCAGACAGGCAGGAAGGCGTCGAGCGAGGGAACCGTGGTTTACCAAGGAAGTGGAATCTCTTGTTAAGAGGAAGAAGGAGGCCTATGTGAAGATGGAGTGTGAAGTTTCGGTTGGGGCGATGGATAGTTACAAGGTAGCGAGGAAGGATCTAAAGAGAGAGCTAAGACGAGCAAGGAGGGGACATGAGAAGTATTTGGCAGGAAGGATCAAGGAAAAACCAAAAGCTTTCTATAGGTATGTCAGGAATAAGCGAATGACTAGGGAAAGAGTAGGACCAGTCAAGGACAGGGATGGGAAATTGTGTGTGGAGTCTGAAGAGATAGGCGAGATACTAAATGAATATTTTTCGTCAGTATTCACTCAGGAAAAAGATAATGTTGTGGAGGAGAATGCTGAGCCCCAGGCTAATAGAATAGATGGTATTGAGGTACGTAGGGAAGAGGTGTTGGCAATTCTGGACAGGCTGAAAATAGATAAGTCCCCGGGACCTGATGGGATTTATCCTAGGATTCTCTGGGAGGCCAGGGAACAGATTGCTGGACCTTTGGCTTTGATTTTTATGTCATCATTGGCTACAGGAATAGTGCCAGAGGACTGGAGGGCAGCAAATGTGGTCCCTTTGTTCAAAAAGGGGAGCAGAGACAACCCCGGCAACTATAGACCGGTGAGCCTCACGTCTGTAGTGGGTAAAGCCTTGGAGCGGATTATAAGAGACAAGATTTATAATCATCTAGATAGGAATAATATGATCAGGGATAGTCAGCGTGGCTTTGTGAAGGGTAGGTCATGCCTCACAAACCTTATTGAGTTCTTTGAGAAGGTGACTGGACAGGTAGACGAGGGTAGAGCAGTTGATGTGGTGTATATGGATTTCAGCAAAGCGTTTGATAAGGTTCCCCACGGTAGGCTATTGCAAAAAATACGGAGGCTGGGGATTGAGGGTGATTTAGAGATGTGGATCAGAAATTGGCTAGCTGAAAGAAGACAGAGGGTGGTGGTTGATGGGAAATGTTCAGAATGGAGTACAGTCACAAGTGGAGTACCACAAGGATCTGTTCTGGGGCCATTGCTGTTTGTCATTTTTATCAATGACCTAGAGGAAGGCGCAGAAGGGTGGGTGAGTAAATTTGCAGACGATACTAAAGTCGGTGGTGTTGTCGATAGTGTGGAAGGATGTAGCAGGTTACAGAGGGATATAGATAAGCTGCAGAGCTCGGCTGAGAGGTGGCAAATGGAGTTTAATGTAGAGAAGTGTGAGGTGATTCACTTTGGAAGGAATAACAGGAATGCAGAATATTTGGCTAATGGTAAAGTTCTTGAAAGTGTGGATGAGCAGAGGGATCTAGGTGTCCATGTACATAGATCCCTGAAAGTTGCCACCCAGGTTGATAGGGTTGTGAAGAAGGCCTATGGAGTGTTGGCCTTTATTGGTAGAGGGATTGAGTTCCGGAGTGGGGAGGTCATGTTGCAGCTGTACAGAACTCTGGTACGGCCGCATTTGGAGTATTGCGTACAGTTCTGGTCACCGCATTATAGGAAGGACGTGGAGGCTTTGGAGCGGGTGCAGAGGAGATTTACCAGGATGTTGCCTGGTATGGAGGGAAAATCTTATGAGGAAAGGCTGATGGACTTGAGGTTGCTTTCGTTGGAGAGAAGAAGGTTAAGAGGAGACTTAATAGAGGCATACAAAATGATCAGGGGGTTGGATAGGGTGGACAGTGAGAGCCTTCTCCCGCGGATGGATATGGCTGGCACGAGGGGACATAACTTTAAACTGAGGGGTAATAGATATAGGACAGAGGTCAGAGGTAGGTTCTTTACGCAAAGAGTCGTGAGGCCGTGGAATGCCCTACCTGCTACAGTAGTGAACTCGCCAACATTGAGGGCATTTAAAAGTTTTTTGGATAAACATATGGATGATAATGGCATAGTGTAGGTTAGATGGCTTTTGTTTCGGTGCAACATCGTGGGCCGAAGGGCCTGTACTGCGCTGTATTGTTCTATGTTCTAAGGTAGCGAGGAAGGATCTAAAGTGAGAGCTAAGACGAGCAAGGAGGGGACATGAGAAGTATTTGGCAGTTAGGATCAAGGAAAACCCAAAAGTTTTCTATAGGTATGTCAGGAATAAGCGAATGACTAGGGTAAGAGTAGGACCAGTCAAGGACAGGGATGGGAAGTTGTGTGTGGAGTCTGAAGAGATAGGCGAGATACTAAAAGAATATTTTTCATCAGTATTCACTCAGGAAAAAGATAATGTTGTAGAGGAGAATGCTGAGACCCAGGCTATTAGAATAGATGGCATTGAGGTACGTAGGGAAGAGGTGTTGGCAATTCTGGACAGGCGGAAAATAGATAAGAACCCGGGGCCTGATGGGATTTATCCTAGGATTCTCTGGGAGGCCAGGGAACAGATTGCTGGGCCTTTGGCTTTGATTTTTATGTCATCATTGGCTACAGGAATAGTGCCAGAGGACTGGAGGATAGCAAATGTGGTCCCTTTGTTCAAAAAAGGGAGTAGAGACAACCCCGGCAACTATAGACCGGTGAGCCTCACGTCTGTAGTGGGTAAAGTCTTGGAGGGGATTATAAGAGACAAGATTTATAATCATCTAGATAGGAATAATATGATCAGGGATAGTCAGCAAGGGTAGGTCATGCCTCACAAACCTTATCGAGTTCTTTGAGAAGGCGACTGAACAGGTAGACGAGGGTAGAGCAGTTGATGTGCTGTATATGGATTTCAGTAAAATGGTTGATAAGGTTCCCCACGGTAGGCTATTGCAGAAAATACGGAGGCTGAAGATTGAGGGTGATTTAGAGATGTGGATCAGAAATTGGCTAGCTGAAAGAAGACAGAGGGTGGTGGTTGATGGGAAATGTTCAGAATGGAGTTCAGTTATAAGTGGCGTACCACAAGGATCTGTTCTGGGGCCGTTGCTGTTTGTCATTTTTATCAATGACCTAGAGGAGGGCGCAGATACTAAATGAGTAAATTTGCAGACGACACTTAAGTCGGTGGTGTTGTCGACAGTGTGGAAGGAAGTAGCAGGTTACAGAGAGACATAGATAAGCTGCAGAGCTGGGCTGAGAGGTGGCAAATGGAGTTTAATGTAGAGAAGTGTGAGGTGATTCATTTTGGAAGGAATAACAGGAATGCGGAATATTTGGCTAATGGTAAAGTTCTTGGAAGTGTGGATGAGCAGAGGGATCTAGGTGTCCATGTACATAGATCCCTGAAAGTTGCCACCCAGGTTGATAGGGTTGTGAAGAAGGCCTATGGAGTGTTGGCCTTTATTGGTAGAGGGATTGAGTTCCGGAGTGGGGAGGTCATGTTGCAGCTGTACAGAACTCTGGTACGGCCGCATTTGGAGTATTGCGTACAGTTCTGGTCACCGCATTATAGGAAGGACGTGGAGGCTTTGGAGCGGGTGCAGAGGAGATTTACCAGGATGTTGCCTGGTATGGAGGGAAAATCTTATGAGGAAAGGCTGATGGACTTGAGGTTGCTTTCGTTGGAGAGAAGAAGGTTAAGAGGAGACTTAATAGAGGCATACAAAATGATCAGGGGGTTAGATAGGGTGGACAGTGAGAGCCTTCTCCCGCGGATGGAAATGGCTGGCACGAGGGGACATAGCTTTAAACTGAGGGGTAATAGATATAGGACAGAGGTCAGAGGTAGGTTCTTTACGCAAAGAGTGGTGAGGCCGTGGAATGCCCTACCTGCAACAGTAGTGAACTCGCCAACATTGAGGGCATTTAAAAGTTTATTGGAAAAGCATATGGATGATAATGGCATAGTGTAGGTTAGATGGCTTTTGTTTCGGTGCAACATCGTGGGCCGAAGGGCCTGTACTGCGCTGTATCGTTCTATGTTCTATAACCTCCTCCAGCGCCTACAACCCTCCCTATATCTGTAAAGATCTCTAGCCCCTACAATCCTCCCTATCTCTGTAACCTCCCCTAGCCCCTACAACCCTCCATATCACTGTAACCTCCTCCAGCCCCTCCAACCCTCCCTATCACTGTAACCTCCTCTAGCCCGTAAAACCCTCCCGATCTCTGTAACCTCCTCCATTCCCTACAACCCTCCCTATCTCTGTAACCTCCTCCAGCCCCACAACCCTCCATATCTGTAATCTCCTCCAGTCCCTACAATCCTCACTATCTCTGTAATCTGCTCCTGCCCCTACATCCCTCCCTATCTCTGTAACCTCCTCCATTCCCTACAACCCTCCATATCTCTGTAACCTCCTCCAGCCCCACAACCCTCCCTATCTCTGGAACCTCCTTCAGCCCCTACAACCCTTCCTTTCTCTGTAACCTCCTCCATCCCCTACAACCCTCCCTATCCCTGTAACCTCCTCCAGCCACTCCAACCCTCCCTATCTCTGTAACCTCCTCCAGCCCCTACAACCCTCCCTATCCCTGTAACCTCCTCCAGCCCCTACAACCCTCCCTATCTCTGTAACCTCCTCCAGCCCCTACAACACTGCCTATCTCTGTAACCTCCTCCAGCCCCTACAACCCTCCCTATCTCTGTAACCTCCTCCAGCCCCTACAACCCTCCCTATTCCTGTAACCTCCTCCAGCCCCTACAACCCTCCCTATCTCTGTAGCCTCCTCCAGCCCCTACAACCCTCCCTATCTCTGTAACCTCCACCAGCCCCTACAACCCTCCCTATCTCTGTAACCTCCTCTAGCACCCACAACCCTCCCGATCTCTGTAACCTCCTTCAGCCCCTACAACCCTCCCTACCTCTGAAACACCCCTCAGTCCCTACAACCCTCCCTATCTCTGTAACCTCCTCCAGCCCCTACAACCCTCCCTATCTCTGTAACCTCCTCCCGCCCCTACAACCCTCCCTATCTCTGTAACCTCCTCCAGCCCCTACACCCCTCCCTATCTCTGTAACCTCCTCCAACCCCTACAACCCTACCTATCTCTGTAACCTCCTCCAGTCCCTACAGCCCTCCCTATCTCTGTAACCTCCTCCAGCCCCTGGAACCCTCCCTATCTCTCTAACACACTCCATCCTTTACAGCCCTCCCTATCTCTGTAACATTCTTCAGCCCCTACAACCCTCCCTATCTCTGTATAGGATAGTCCTCCTCCATCCCCTAACTAATTAAAACTAATTACTTAACTAGGTAGTGGAGTAACTAAATCTGAGGGCAGAGATTCGTCTTCAGCATTCAAATTTTACAGTAAAAAATCTCGCGCCAGGGACCACATAGTTAATCGTGACTTGGTCTAATAACGATTTGAAGTGATTATTTTAAATTAATTAACTCGTGCTTAAATGTCACACAGCGGGGTACGGTGCTCTAACTGTGAGATGTGGGAGAGGCGTGATGCTTCCAGCATCCCGGTCGTCTATGTTTGCAGCAAGTGTAACCAATGGCAGCTCCTCACAGAGTTTGGTTGTAGCAGCAGTTGAATGCACTTAGGAGCATGCAGGTGGCGGAAAGCGTCATAGCTAAGAGTTATTGAGACATGGTCACACCCAAAGTGCAGGCAGATAGATGGGTGACCACCAGAAGGGGCAGGCAGTCAGTGCAGGAATCCCCTGTGGTTGTCCCCCTTCCTAACAGGTATACCATTTTGGATACTGTTGGGGGGAATAGCCTATCAGGGGAAAACACCAGCAGCCAGAACAGTGGCACCACAACTGGCTCTGTTACTCAGCAGGGGAGGGCAAAGTGCAGGAGAGTGATAGTTACAGGGTACTCCATAGTAAGGGCACAGAAAGGCGCTTCTGTAGACGGGAAAGAGACACAAGGATGGTGTGTTGCCTCTCTGGTGCCAGGGTCAAAGATGTCTCTGAACAAACTCAGGACATCCTGAAGGGGGAGGGTGAACAGCCAGAGGTCATGGTACACATAGGCACTAACGGCATAGGCAGGAAGAGTGATGAGGTCCTGCAGAAGGAGTTCAGGGACTTCGTTAGTAAGCTAAAAAGCAGGACCTCCAGGGTTGTAATATCAGGATTACTCCCTGTACCGTGTGCCAGTGAGGCTAGAAATAGGAGGATAGTGCAGCTAAATACGTGGCTGAGTTGGTGGTGTAGGAGGGAGGGTTTCACATTTTTGGACCATTGGGATCTCTTTCGGGGCAGGTGGGACCTGTACAAGAAGGACAGGTTGCATCTAAACTGGGGGGGTGGGGGGCACCAATATCCTGGCTGCGAGGTTTGCTAGAGTCACTCGGGAGGATTTAAACTAATATGGCAGGGGTGTGGGAACCAGAGCGTTAGCTTAGAAGGTGTCATAACTGAAGGGAAAATAGAGGACAAAAATAAGTGAACAACATCACCCTGTCTGCTCAAGCACAGTAGTTTGAAGTGTATTTGTTTCAATGCCAGAAGTATAGCAGGTAAGGCAGATGAACTGAGAGCACTTATTAGTATTTGGAATTATGATATTGTGGCTATCACAAAAAGGTGGTTTAAGGAAGGGCAGGATTGGCAGCTGAACGTTGGAGGGTATAGATGCTTCAGGAAAGATAGAGGGGATGTAAAAAAGGTGGGGGAGTAGCATTACTGGTTAAGTTAGCCGTACTGCAAGAGCACACCTTGGAGGGCTCATACAATGAGGCCATCTGGGTAGAGCTCAGGAACAGGAAGGGGGCAATCATAATGTTGGGTGTTTATTACAGGCCCCCCTCCCCCAACTGCCAGTGAGAGGTAGAGGAGCAGATAGCTAGAGAGATTTTGGATAGGTGCAAAAGTAACAGGGTTGTTGTGGTAGTGAGAGTTTGGCTCAAGATGGAATAGAACTTTATGGGAAAATAAAATGTTAGAGAGAGCTTTGTGTGCTGGAATGTCAAGACAGGCGTTTGTAGCAAGCTGTGTAATCACTTCTGCTTTCGCACCTGACAAATTGCAGTAACGGCCTTGGGAATGGTTGCTAACTTTAAAGACAACTATAATTGAGCTGAAAGCACAGACAGAATGCGAGGGGGCTGTTCTCAGAAAAGAAAAGAAACAGTGTCATTAAATGTATATAAACTGCTGTTGGATGTATTAACTTTGGCTTGCTGTTGTACCTCTCTGAGATACAGTGGTGTACAGCGGCCGAGAATAAACATTTGTTAAAGCAGCTTGGTGTTCGATTGATCATTTCATCCGGACTGAAGGGAAACAAATTCACATTTGGTGGCAGCGGTGGGATAGTCAAGAACTGTCAACTTAAGAGAACTGTCATTATTCTGAATATTGCTTTATTAATTTTAAGAAATTAACATGAAATGAAATGAAATGAAAATGAAATGAAAATCACTTATTGTCACAAGTAGGCTTCAAATAAAGTTACTGTGAAAAGCCCCTAGTCGCCACATTCCGGCGCCTGTTCGGGGAGGCTGTTACCTATCTTGTTAGTTGTGCTTTCTTTAATAGAATCGACAAATTCATCGACAGAAAACCAAGAGACAGCATGAGATTGGTTCAGTTATATGTTTAATAAGTTATTGTGTTTGATATTTTAAAATAAATGTTTAGAATTAGCCTGGAAATTAAAACTTCAAACAATGTGGAAGCTGGTTTAACCAAAACAACTCTGATTAAAAGCAAATCTATATTCCAAAAGAACAGATCGTTCAAAGACATTTGATAATGGGAATTTGGCAGCAATCCAACTTTTACTCCCGGTCCATTTGAGTGACAAATATTTTTTTTTAAAGTTTAGAGATGCGATGGCATCATTCCAAGCCGCCTCTTTTTGTCTCTGCAAGAAAATTAACCCTTTCAACAAGCTTTTGTGTATAATCCAGAAGATGTCAAAGTGCAGAATGTTGCACTTTCATTCCCAATAACTCTAAAGAAGTTAAAGATTTGGCATTACATATCCAAAAAGAAATCAAAAAACTTGATCCACCCCAATTTATCTCTCTCTGGGATAAAATTTATGGGTGGCTTGGACACACTGGAATGTCCACAATAAGAATAATCCTATTCTCCTGTGTAGCTGTATTCATCATTTACATAACATACCAATGTGCTAAGTGCATAAAAAAACTATTCGCCAAATGCAGGGGACCAACTATTAGAATGATTCAAACTAACCCAACTGTGCCCCCAATCGATGAATTTGAGCTGAAATACTATTATTGAAATGTTACTGATCAATTAACTGTTTGACTGTATTATTAACATATTGTATAATTTATTAATACTGAATCAGTAGTATCAAATTTGATTAATTTATTAATTATAATAATTATTTTGAAATGCCTGGTTGTTGGCCCCGGGGGTTGGCAGGGTTGTATGCTATATTGGGAACTTGCCGGACGGGGAATTGGCACCGTGGCTGACAATCGCCTGGGTAATCAGGGAAATTCACCTCCGATGCCAGTTCCCCGTCCGGCAAGTTCCCAATACAGCATACAACCCTGCCAACCCCCGGGGCCCAACAACCAGGCATTTCAAAATAATTATTATAATTAATATATTCATCAAATTTGATACTACTGATTCAGTATTAATAAATTAAGCAATATTCAGAATAATGACAGTTCTCTTAAGTTGACAGTTCTTGACTATCCCGCCTGCACTCAGATCCTTGCTTCTATTTACAACAGCCTCCAATCGGCTGCTAACCTTACCCTCCAGCAGGACATTGTGGTTTACAGTTCCCACTCTGTCATGGCTACTGCTCGGACAGCTCCAAACCCAACATTTAACCATGGCTCGGCAGAACAAATACAAGATTTATCTCCTGAATAATCCCAAGCTCCAATTTTGCCACTGCACCACCATCAATCCAGCAAGTTTTCTCTCAGAACCACCCTCGGAATGCTCACAGCCGGGCCACGATTGCCTGACGCTCCTCAGAGAGGAAGCCTCCGTGCGCGATGATCTCACTGATACTCCCCTGCCCGATGTAGACTTAGCTGTTTTCACCGATGGCAGTGATTCCGTCGGCGAACGGGGGGATAGATTATCAGGGTACGCTATAGTTAATCAGCAGGGAGAAACCCTGGAAGCAGCAGCATTTGAAACGCCGTTCTCCGCCCAACAAGCCAATCTATTTGCACTTATCCGAGCGTGCGTGTTAGGAGAGAATAAGAAAATAAACATTTACAGACTCCAGATGCGCATTTAGAGTCACACACGACTTCCGTCAATTATGGAAGAACAGGGGATTTCTTACATCTGCAGGCACTCAGATATCCCACAAACAGTTAGTTACACAATTACTATAGGCTTTAATGCTCCCTAAATAAATAGCCGTAATAAAGTGCGCTGCCCATACGACAGGCAAAACCCTGGTGGACGCGGGTAATCGGCAGGCGGACCATCAAGCCAAAGAGGCTTCTCGCTTAAAAGACATAGTGGTACCAAAAATGATGAGCCAGACTAAAAGCTCTAAGGGTCAGTCTCCCTCTGAAAAACCAATGCCGACTATCACTGACATCCTTCAGTTGCAGGAGGACACTCCTGCCTGTGTAAAAAGACTATGGGAAGAATCGGGATGTTGTTATGATCCTGTAAACAAATTGTGGGCCACCCCGGCAGGGCAAACTTGTATGCCCGATGCATTAGCAGCCTGGGTCACCGAATGTGTTCACTTTGCAACTCATTGTGGTGCGCGAGCTACGGGTGAGGTATTGCTCAAGACTTGGTGGCATCCAAGACTGCAGGACATAGCGCAAAACATTAGCAGTCGTTGCCTAGTATGTCAGCAGTATAATCCTGGAAAAGCAGTACCCTATGAAATGGGTAAAACCCCGTTACCGGAAGGTCCCTTTGAAACACTCCAGATGGATTACATTGAGTTGGAAAGATGCCAATGTTATAAACATGTATTGGTTATTGTTGATGTATTTAGCAAATGGGTAGAAGCTTACCCCACTGTAGATAATAAAGCTTCCACGGTAGTAAAAGTTTTAATGCGAGAAATTGTTCCTAGATTTGGGATTCCATATCGATTAAGCTCTGATAATGGACCTCATTTTGTGGGACAGATCAATGAGGAATTTTGTACTCAGCTGGGAATAAAACAACAATTACACTGTGCATACCGACCCCAAGCAGAGGGAATGGTAGAAAGGGCTAATCAGACATTAAAAACGAAACTGGCAAAACTACAGGCAAGAGACTGGAGCCACTTGGCTCAAATTATTGCCCATTGCCCTCTTCCAAATACGTGCAACCCCAGCTGGAAAGACACGACTGAGTCCCGCCGAAATTTTATACGTAAGACTCCTTGGGATCAAGGGAAACATAAGGAAGTACAGTTTCACCATATGACCACTGAAATGGCCAACTATGTGATAGCCTTGACTAAAGTACTAAAAGGCCTCCATTCACGGGTACGAGCTGCTTATGAGGAGATACCCCCCTTGTCCAGTTCTGTCACTATTAATCCGGGAGAGTATGTTCTGATTCGTAATTGGGTTAGGAAAGGATTAGAACCCCAATGGGAAGGACCACACCAGGTCCTACTCACTACTCCCACTGCTGTAAAAGTGGAAGGCAGAAATGCCTGGATCCACATCCACCATTGTAAGGTTGTGAAAATGCAATCGAAAATAACCCTTTGTTTTGAGCCCAAGGTAATAACTCCGGCATCACTTAGAGGATGGAGGCCACACTTATTATCGTAACCCTGCTGGGACTTTTGGAAACGGGAGGAGAGGCCAAGCGAAGAACCTGTGGCCCCAAGGGAAGACGGACTCATCACCTCTGTCGAGGAGACACCTTACAATGCACCAGACAAGGCCCAGGAGAAGGAGCTTGGAACGCGACCCCTGCGGACGGATGTTCGGCCTACGTACAACGATGCAATCGGACCATACTCATCAGTGGAGTGACTAAGGGCAACCTACCCTGTCATCAGGTCAACTGTAAATGGGACTATAGCTGCAGAAACAAAAATAAGACTTTACCCTTGGGATGCGTTGACCAAGGCTGCGTAAAAAAAGGGAATTACATGTAAACACGTACCTGTATATGTCATATGTGTACGCAAAGTATATGAATGTTTCTGGTTGCTGGGTCTGTACACATATCCCGACCCATGCTAAGTGAGGGATCCCCCTCAGACCTGTTCCCCTTAACCTGTCAGAAACAGTAGAATGGTATATTTACTAGAATGGTACTCGTCAATCCCCCAGGACTATAAGAATTGCATCTATGGTAAGACACCCAGACGGCGGGGCAGCTTCTCGTTTCTCCCCATATCCCCAAAACCTTGGAAAGAGGGGCGCTATCCAATGAACACTTCTGAGATGTGGTACCAACCAAGTTATAACAAATCCCACCAGTCTCCGTTTCTTACCCTCACTAATACCACCAACATGGGAAGACCACTGGGAATAATATATTTGGTAAGGAGTGTGGTTAAAGGGATATTTGTAGGTGCTAGTCAATGCGAGCACATATTTGTAGTGGCCAACATATCCGAGGTCTATCCCGTATATACGTCTCCTCAGTTTTATGGGTGTACACTGGACGTCCCATTCGCTAACGGGACAGGTACCTTCATGTACTCCCTGATGGCTGAAGGGTTTGATGTGGACAAACTCACTTCATACAATGGGACATGCTTTCTTTGTGGCCACAGGCTCAGTGTGGTCTCCTGGCTGCCAGAGAATTGGACGGGATCCTGTTATCTGGGGTATGTAGTCCCCTTTATACACCACCTCGCCAATTTAGGCGACCATTACCAAATGATGAAGCGACAAAAGAGAGCAATAACCGAAACGCAACTATACTTTGGGATCCTGCTTCCCCCTACCGGGGTAGCTCTTGCAATGAAGGAAATAAGGAAGATAGCAAAAATCCTGGAGAGGTAGCAAACGACACCACTGAAGCATTGACTGAGATAAATAATGAAATGGTGGCAATAAGAACCGTAGCCCTACAAAACCGAATGGCCCTCGATTACCTCCTTGCAAACAAAGGTGGGACTTGTGCCGTGATTGGTTCGGAATGTTGCACCTACATCCCCGATAGGTCGGAGAACATCACCCACCTTGTGGATCATATCCGCGAAGAAGTTAAGAAACTGCATGAAATATCAAGAGATGGGTGGTTAGATTGGTTGTTTGCCGGATCATGGGGGTCTTACCTAGTGCATGGATTAATAATCCTGGTAGTTGTAATACTTGTAATAATTATGCTTAGCTTCCTAATGAAATGCTTGTGTAAAAGTGTCAGTGCAGCAGTAGTTTCTCAACAGTTAATGCAGCAACATGAAGTGAGCCATGAAGAGTTTATGGATGTGAAAGAAAGTGCTGAGGAACATATGAAAATGATAGAAGTACAGATAGGATGGGAGAGACTGAGACAAGTAGCAATGGATTAGATGTTATCATGAAATGATAACAGGGGGGAATGAGAGTTTGGCTCAAGATGGAATAGAGCTTGATGGGAAAATAAAATGTCAGATAGAGCTTTGTGTGCTGGAATGTCAAGACAGGCGTTTGTAGCAAGCTGTGTAATCACTTCTGCTTTCGCACCTGACAAATTGCAGTAACGGCCTTGGGAATGGTTGCTAACTTTAAAGACAACTATAATTGAGCTGAAAGCACAGACAGAATGCGAGGGGGCTGTTCTCAGAAAAGAAAAGAAACAGTGTCATTAAATGTATATAAACTGCTGTTGGATGTATTAACTTTGGCTTGCTGTTGTACCTCTCTGAGATACAGTGGTGTACAGCGGCCGAGAATAAACATTTGTTAAAGCAGCTTGGTGTTCGATTGATTATTTCATCCGGACTAAAGGGAAACAAATTCACAGTCGGAGATTTTAATTTCCCCCATATTGACTGGGACTCACTGGGAGTGCTAGGGGTTTGGATGAGGGAGAGTTTGTAAGGTGTATCCAGGAAGCCTTCTTGATGCAATATGTCGATAGTCCAACTCGGGAAGGGGCAGTACTGGATCTGGTATTGGGGAATGAGCCCGGCCAGGTGGTAGATGTTTCAGTAGGGGAGCATTTTGGGAGTAGTGACCACAATTCCGTAAGTTTTAGGGTAGTTTTGCACAGGGATGAGGGTAACAGGGTTGAGGTGCTAAACTGGGGAAAGGCAAATTACGATAACATTAGACAGGAATTGAAGAATTTGGATTGGGTGCGGCTGTTGGATATTAAATAAACATCGGACATGTGGGAGTCTTTCAAGCGACAGTCGATTAGGATTCAGGAAAGTCACGTTCCTGAGAGAATGAAGGATAAGTATGGGAAGTTTAGGGAGCCTTGGATAACGAGGGATATTGTGAACCTGGTCAAAAAGAAAAAGAAGACTTTTGTACGGTCCAGAAGGGTGGGGACAGCCGAAAGCCCTGAGGAGTATAAAGAAAATAGGAAGGTACTGAAGCGGGAAATTAGGAGGGGTCGGACCAAATCACCTGGGGACAGGGTCCTGCTCTGGGGTTGCAGTGTAATAGTGCCACCCCCAGGGCAGCAGGTATTACACAGGGGTCACCCGGGGCAGTCTAAAATGAAGGCACTGGCCAGGAGTTATTTATGGTGGCCTGGGATAAGCAAGGACATTGAAAGTATGATTGATCAATCTGTGCGGCCACCGTCAGCCTCAACACAACCTTCTGCCTCTCGCAAGTTTGAATGGCCTGAGTATCCGTGGACCAGACTCACCACAGACTTTGCGTCCTTTTGAGTCTGATATTTTTGGTCATCACCGATCCCCGTCCAAAGTGGCTGGGTGTCCAGCCCATGCTCTCGACCACCCCGGCAGCCAAAGTGGGCAAACGATGCCAAATGTTTGCCATTCCCGGTGTGCCTGAGGTGATGGTCTCAGACAACGGAGCTGCCGTCGTGGCCGTGCAGTTTGAGCTCCTGTGAAATCCGATGGGATCCAGAGTATCGATGAAGAAACAAGTTCAGGAGGTCACTGCCGTTTCCCCTTGGCGGACCCCTTGCTCTCGTACATTTTGACCCCGCACACCACCACTGGGGTCACCCCGGCTGAGTTGTCAATGGGCAGGTGCCTCAGGCCCGGCTTGGCCTTATTTTTCCCAAATGGTCAGAGCGGGTGGCGGAAGCTGCCCTGGGGGTGGCACTCCACCAATCTTTGTATCGTCTGCAAATTTACTGACCCACCCTTCAACTCCCTCATCCAAGTCATTAATGAAAATCACAAACAGCAGAGGACCCAGAACTGATCCCTGCGGTACGCCACTGGTAACTGGGATCCAGGCTGAATATTTGCCATCCACCACCACTCTCTGTCTTCTATCGGTTAGCCAGTTCGTTATCCAACTGGCCAAATTTCCCACTATCCCATGCCTCCTTACTTTCTGCAGAAAGTATGACATTAAAACAAACTTTATTATTAACACAATATTAAAATACCTTTAATGTCATACAAGAAAAGTAGCTTATAATTACCACCTTAAATAATGCTAATCAATACATTGAACACCAGAGTGTTGTATAGCTGCAACATGACCTCATGGCTCCGAAACTCAATCCCTCTACCAATAAAAGCTAACACACCATACGCCTTCTTAACAACCCTCTCAAACTGGGTGGCAACTTTCAGGGATCTATGTACGTGGACACCGAGATCACTCTGCTCATCCACACTGCCAAGAATCTTACCATTAGCCCAGTACTCTGCCTTCCTGTTATTCCTTCCAAAATGAATCACCTCACACTTTTCTGCATTAAACTCCATTTGCCACCTCTCAGCCCAGCGCTGCAGCTTATCTATGTCCCTCTGTAACTTGTAACATCCTTCCGCACTGTCCACAACTCCACCGACTTTAGTGTCATCTGCAAATTTACTCACCCATCCTTCTACGCCCTCCTCCAGGTCATTTATAAAAATGACAAACAGCAGTGGCCCCAAAACAGATCCTTGTGGTACACCACTAGTAACTGGACTCCAGTCTGAACATTTCCCATCAACCACTACCTTTGTCTTCTTTCAGCTAGCCAATTTCTGATCCAAACTGCTAAATCACCCTCAATCCCCAGCCTCCGTATTTTCTGCAGTAGCCTACCGTGGGGAACCTTATCAAACGCTTTACTGAAATCCATATACACCACATCAACTGCTTTACCCTCATCCATGTGTTTGGTCACCTTCTCAAAGAACTCAATAAGGTTTGTGAGGCACGACCTACCCTTCACAAAACCGTATTGGCTATCTCTAATCAAATTATTCCTTTCCAGATCGCGATTCTCCACTCCCACGCCGGTTGGGAGAATCGCCTGGGCCGCCAAAATTTCCAGGGACGCCGGTCCGACGCCCTCCCGCGATTCTCCCAAGCGGCGGGAACGGCCCGGTCGAGTTTCACGGGCCGCAGGCCGGAGAATCGCCGGAGATACCGAAAATGGCGATTCTCCGGCACCCCCGCTATTCTGAGGCCCGGATGGGCCGAGCGGCCAGACCAAAACGGCGGGTTCACCCCGGCGCCGTCCACACCTGGTCACTGCAGTCATGGGCGGTGCGTGAACGCTGTGGGGGGCGGCCTGTGGGGGGGCGAGGGGGATCCTGCACCGGGCTTCACCAGGAATGTGGGGTGGCCCGCGATCGGTGCCCACCGATCGTCGGGCCGTCCTCTCTGAAGGAGGACCTCCTTCCTTCCGCCCCGCAAGAACCGTCCCCCATCTTCTTGCGGGGCGGACTTAGAGAGGACTGCAGCCACGCATGCACGGATGACGTCCGTTATGCGGCGCTGGCCGTGTCATCTATGCGGCGCCGCTTTTACACGGGCGACAAGGCCTGGCGCGGGTAGATGACGCGGCCCCGATACTGGCCCATTGTCAGGTCCTGAATCGGTCGGGACCGGGGCCGTTCCGCGCCGTCGTGAACCTGGACGGCGTTCAAGACGGCGCGGCCACTTCGGCGTGGGAGTGGAGAATCCCGCCCCCTATCTCTTATAAAACTTTCCAAGATTTTTCCCACAACAGAAGTAAGGCTCACTGGTCTATAGTTACCTGGGTTGTCTCTACTCCCCTTCTTGAACAAGGGGACAACATTTGCTATCCTCCAGTCTTCTGGCACTATTCCTGTAGACAAAGATGACTTAAAGATCAAAGCAAAATGCTCAGCAATCTCCTCCCTAGCTTCCCAGAGAATCCCCGGATAAATCCCATCCGGCCCAGGGGACTTATCTATTTTCACACTTTCCAGAATTGCTAACACCTCCTCCTTATGAACCTCAAGCCCTTCTAGTCTAGTAGCCTGAATCTCAGTATTCTCCACGACAACATTGTCTTTTCCTGTGTGAATACTGATGAAAAATATTCATTTAGCACCTCTCCTAACTCCTCGGACTCCACACACAACTTCCCACTACTGTCCTTGACTGGCCCTACTCTTACCCTAGTCATTCTTTTATTCCTGACATATCTATAGAAAGCTTTAGGGTTATCCTTGATCCTACCTGCCAAAGACGTCTTATGCCCCTCCTGGCTCTTCTTAGCTCTCTCTTTAGGTCCTTCCTCACTAACTTGTAACTCTCGAGCGCCCTAACTGAACCTTCATGTCTCAGCTTTACATAAGCCTCCTTCTCCCTCTTGACAAGTGTTTCGACTGCTTTAGTAAACCACGGTTCCCTTGCTCGACCACTTCCTCCCTGCCTGACAGGTACATACTTATCAAGGACATGCAGTAGCTGTTCCTTGAACAAGCTCCACATTTCCATTGTGCCCATCCCCTGCAGTTTTCCTCTCCATCCGATGCATCCTAAGTCTTGCCTCATCGCATCATAATTGCCTTTCCCCCAGATATAACTCTTGCCCTGCGGTATATACCTATCCCTTTCCATCACTAAAGTAAACGTAATCGAATTGTGGTCACTATCACCAAAGTGCTCACCTACCTCCAAATCTAACACCTGTCCTGGTTCATTACCCAGTACCAAATCCAATATGGCCTCGCTCTCATTGGCCTATCTACATACTGTGTCAGGAAACCCTCCTGCACACATTGGACAAAAACGGACCCATCTAAAGTACTCAAATTATAGCGTTTCCAGTCAAAATTTGGAAAGTTAAAGTCCCCCATAACAACTACCCTGTTGCTTTCGCTCCTATCCAGAATAATCTTTGCAATCCTTTCCTCTACACCTCTGGAACTTTTCGGAGGCCTATAGAAAACCCCTAACAGGGTGACCTCTCCTTTCCTGTTTCTAACCTCAGCCCATACTACCTCAGTAGACGAGTCCTCATCAAACGCCCTTTCTGCCACCGTAATACTGTCCTTGACTAACAATGCCACCCCTCCCCCTCGTTTACCACCTTCCCTGAGCTTACTGAAATATCTAAACCTCGGAACCTGCAACAACCATTCCTGTCCCTGCTCTATCTATGTCTCCAAAATGGCCACAACATCGAAGTCCCAGGTACCAACCCATGCTGCAAGTTCACCCACCTTATTCCGGATGCTCCGGACACATCTTTAAACCACTTTAAACCACCTTTCTGCCTGCCGGTACACTCCTGCAACTTTGAAACCTTACTCATGACCTCACTACTCTCAACCTCCTGTATACTGGAGCTACAATTCAGGTTCCCAAGCCCCTGCTGAACTAGTTTAAACCCTCCCGAAGAGCATTAGCAAATTTACCCCCCAGGATATTGGTACCCCTCTGGTCCAGGTGTAGACCATCCCGTTTGTAGAGGTCCCACTGACCCCAGAATGAGCCCCAATTATCCAGAAATCTGAAACCCTCCTTCCTGCACCATCCCTGTAGCCACGTGTTCAACTCCTCTCTCTCCCTATTCCTCATCTCGCTATCACGTGGCACGGGCAACAACCCAGAGATAATAACTCTGTTTGTCCTAGATCTAAGTTTCCACCCTAGCTCCCTGAATTCCTGCCTGACATCACTATCCCTTTTCCTACCTATGTCGTTGGTACCTCTGTGGACCACGACTTGGGGCTGCTTCCCCTCCCCCTTAAGGATCCCGAAAACACGATCCGAGACATCACGTACCGTGGAACCTGGGAGGCAACACACCAACCGCGAGTCTCTCTCGTTCCCACAGAATTTCCTATCTAGCCCCCTAACTATGGAGTCTCCAATGACTAATGCTCTACTCCTCTCCCCACTTCCCTTCTGAGCAACAGGGACAGACTCTGTGCCAGAGACCTGTACCCCATGGCTTACCCCTGGTAAGTCGTCCCCTCCAACAGTATCCAAAGCAGTATACTTGTTACTAAGGGGAACGACCACAGGGGATCCCTGTACTGACTGCTTCCTCCCAGCCCCTCTCACCGTCACCCATCTATCTTTATTCTTCGGAGTAACTACATCCCTGAAGCTTCTATGTATGACCACCTCTGCCTCCCGAATGATCCGAAGTTCATCCAGCTCCAGCTCCAGTTCCCGAACGCAGTTTCTGAGGAGCTGGAGATGGGTGCATTTCCCACAGATGAAAGTAGCAGGGACACTGACGGCGTCCCACACCTCAAACATTCTGCAGGAGGAACATTGCATTGCCTTCCCTGCCATCCCCTCGAGATAAAACAAGAAAAAGAAAGAAAGAGCTTATCTGTTATTCACTCCCTTTCTCAGCAAGCACTCACTCAGCAACCTCTGCACACCGCACGATAACACCTGAGGGAAAATAAACGAAAAACTACTTACCAGACACCAGCCAATCCCTGAACTACATCCCTGCAGGCTGTGACATCACGGTTCAACTTCTTTCTACTTCTACCTGCCCTCAAGCCTTCCCCTTGATCTTTACAGCGGTTGTTTTTTTTGGTTTGAGGAGGGGGTAGGGAGGGAAACACTGAAGAAGTGTTTTGGGTGTAAGTGTCACTTGACAACAGCTCCTCCACAAACCACCTTCAAGTTAGAAGGACCACAATGCACGTATGCACATTTCCCCCCGCAATAGACAATCAGCAGCTCCGCTCTACTGCCCTCTGAGGGAGCTTTGAGGGAGCGCTGCACTGTCAGAGGGTCAGTACTGAGGGAGCGCTGCACCATCAGAGGGTATGCACTGAGGGAGTACTGCACTGTCAGAGGGTCAGTACTGAGGGAGTGCTGCACTGTCAGAGGGTCAGTACTGAGGGAGTACTGCACTGTCAGAGGGTCAGTACTGAGGAAGTGCTGCACTGTCAGAGGGTCAGTACTGAGGGAGTGCTGCACTGTCAGAGGGTCAGTACTGAGGGAGTGCTGCACTGTCAGAGCATCAGTACTGAGGGAGTGCTGCACTGTCAGAGGGTCAGTACTGAGGGAGTGCTGCACAGTCAGAGGGTTGGTACTTAGGGAGTGCTGCACTGTCAGAGGGTCAGTACTGAGGAAGTGCTGCACAGTCAGAGGGTCAGTACTGAGGGAGTGCTGCACTGTCAGAGGGTCAGTACTGAGGGAGTGCTACACTGTCAGAGGGTCAGTACTGAGGGAGTGCTGCACTGTCAGAGCATCAGTACTGAGGGAGTGCTGCACTGTCAGAGGGTCAGTACTGAGGGAGTGCTGCACTGTCAGAGGGTCAGTACTGAGGGAGTGCTGCACTGTCAGAGCGTCAGTACTGAGGGAGTGCTGCACTGTCAGTTTGTGACGAGTAATGTTCCACAGGAATCGGTGCTTGAGCCTCTGTTGTTTGTGGTATACACAAACGATTTGGAGGATATTGTAGCTAAGTTTGTGGATGACACCAAGGTTGGTGGAGTGGCAAATAGTGTTCAGGATTGTCAGAGGATACAGCAGGATGTAGATAGGTTCCAGACTTGGGCAGAGAAATGGCAAATGGAGTTTAATCCGGAGAAATGTGAGGTAATGCATTTTGGTAGGTCTAACATAGAGGGGAAATATACCGTAAATGGCAAAACTCTCAGGAATATAGAAAGTCAGAGATCTGGGTGTGCAGGTCCACAGATCTTTGAAGGTGGCAACACAAGTGGACAAGACAGTCAAGAAAGCATATGGAATGCTTGCCTTCATTGCCTTCTACTGCGACCCTCTGCCTTCTGTGACCTAGCCAGTTCTGAATCCATCTTACCACCTCCCCTCTGATCCCGTGTGACATCACCTTTTGTGCCAGTCTGCCATGAGGCACCTTGTCAAAAGCGTTACTGAAGTCCATGTAAACAACATCCACCACCCTCCCTTCATCAATCGAAGGGGAGAACGAGCGTTCATAAGCACCTGTTAACAACTCAGGAAATCCCAAAGCAGTTTGCAGCCAAGGAAGCACACTTGCAGGAATGTAGGAGGTGTGGCAGCTACGTAATGCATTGAGTATAAAAACTGGCAAGTCATGCTACAGTTGTATAGAGCCTTGGTAAGGCCGCACTTGGAATATTGCGCACAATTCTGGTCGCCACACTTTTAGAAGGATGTGGAGGCTTTGGAGAGGGTGCAGAGGAGCTTTACCAGGATGTTGCCTGGTCTGGAAGGTGTTGGCTATGCGGAGAGGCTGAATAGACTCGGACTGTTTTCATTAGAAAGACGGAGGTTGAGGGGTGACCTGATAGAGGTCTACAAGATGATGAGGGGCATGGACAGAGTGGATGGGCAGGCACTCTTTCCCAGGGTGGAGGGGGGCACCAGGGGGCATAGGTTTAAGGTTCGTGGGGCAAAGTTTAGAGGAGATGTGTGAGGCAGGTTCTTTATACAGAGGGTGGTGAGTGCCTGGAATGCGTTGCCAGGGGAGGTTGTGGAAGTAGATACATTAGCGGCGTTCAAAGACATCTTGACAAACACATGGATAGGATGGGTATAGAGGGATACGGCACAAGGAAGTGCTGAGGGTTTTAGCCAAGGTTGGTATCATGACCAGTACAGGCTTGGAGGGCCGAAGGGTCTGTTCCAGTGCTGTATTGTTCTATGGTCTTTGCTCTCCTTCAGCCAGATTACATGGCACGGCAGCACAGTGGTTAGCAATGTTCGGGTTCGAACCCGGGTTCGATTCCTGGCTTGGGTCACTGATACATACATAGATCATACAGTGTAGAAGGAGGCCATTCGGCCCATTGAGTCTGCACCGACCCACTTAAGCCCTCACTTCTACCCTATCCCCGTAACCCAATAACCCCTCCTAACATTTTTGGACACTAAGGGCAATTTATCACGGCCAATCCACCTAACCTGCACGTCTTTGGACTGTGGGAGGAAACCGGAGTACCCGGTGGAAACCCACGCAGACACGGGGAGAACGTGCAGACTCCGCACAGACAGTGACCCAGCGGGGAATCGAACCTGGGACCCTGGCGCTGTGAAGCCACAGTGTTATCCACTTGTGCAACCGTGCTGCCCACTTGTACTACCATGCTGCCCTCTGCTACATTGTCTGTGCTACACTGTCTGTGGAGAGTCTGCACGTTTTCCCTGCGTATGCGTGGGTTTCCTCCCACAAGTCACGAAAGTCGTGCTGTTAGGTAATTTGGACATTCTGAATTCTCTCTCTGTGTACCTGAACAGGCGCTGGAATGTGGTGACTAGGGGCTTTTCACAGTAACTTCATTTCAGTGTTAATGTAAGCCTACTTGTGACACTAATAAAGATTATTATTAATACCAATGTTTTTCACCCTGGTTTCTTCCAGAGAGTCAGGAGCGATCCCGGTGGTCTTGTGTCTTCCCCAGCTCCGGATACATCATCTGCCTGAGGACACAGGTGCGCCTGCAGTCAGTGTGGGAGGTCAGAGGGCAGCCCGAGGTCAGAGTGTGGAATGGAACCCACGACCGGCTCCTGGGGAAGCCTGACCCCTGGGAGAGGATCGAGGGCAGGATTGTCCGCCTGCTGAACCGCCAGTTCACTTACTCCCTCTTCACATTCAACTGCGAGCACCTGGCCACCTTCCTCCGCTACGGAGTCAGCCTCTGCACCCAGGTAACGTCAGCCACATCGAGGGCAGCGGGTTGGGGGAGAGGGGGCTCACAGAAATCGGTGAACCTGACAGATATTCTCCTCCATTCCTGTCTGCAGGTTAGTCTCGCATTGAGTGAGACAGCAGCTGTGAAATTACGCAGAGCCTGCGGAGAGGACAGGAGGAGAGAGAAGAGCTCAATGGGCTGAAGGGTCCCACCACCAATCAACCACTTATCGGGACAATGTAGAGGGAGCTTTACTCTGTATCTAACACCGTGCTGTACCTGTCCTGGGAGTGTTTGATGTGGACAGTGTAGAGGGAGCTTTACTCTGTATCTAACACCGTGCTGTACCTGTCCTGGGAGTGTTTGATGGGGACAGTGTAGAGGGAGCTTTACTCTGTATCTAACACCGTGCTGTACCTGTCCTGGGAGTGTTTGATGGAGACAGTGTAGAGGGAGATTTACACTGTATCTAACCCCGTGCCGTACCTGTCCTGGGAGTGTTTGATGGGGACAGTGTAGAGGGAGCTTTACTCTGTATCTAACCCCGTGCTGTATCCGTCCTGGGAGTGTTTGATGGGGACAGTTTAGAGGGAGCTTTACTCTGTATCTAACCCCGTGCTGTACCTGTCCTGGGAGTGTTTGATGGGGACAGTGTAGTGGGAGCTCTAACCCATATCTAACCCCGTGCTGTACCTGTCCTGGGAGTGTTTGATGGGGACAGTGTAGTGGGAGCTCTAACCCATATCTAACCCCGTGTTGCACCTGTCCTGGGAATGTTTGATGGGGACAGTGTAGAGGGAGCTTTACTCTGTATCTAACCCCGTGTTGTACCTGTCCTGGGAGTGTTTGATGGGGACAGTGTAGTGGGAGCTCTAACCCATATCTCACCACGTGCTGTACCTGTCCTGGGAGTGTTTGATGGGGACAGTGTAGAGGGAGCTTTACTCTGTATCTAACCCCGTGCTGTATCTGTCCTGGGAGTGTTTGATGGGGACTGTGCAGAGGGAGCTTTACTCTGTATCTAACCCCGTGCTGTACCTGTCCTGGGAGTGTTTGATGGGGACAGTGTAGTGGGAGCTTTACTCTGTATCTAACCCCGTGTTGTGCCTGTCCTGGGAGTGTTTGATGGGGACAGTGTAGTGGGAGCTCTAACCCATATCTAACCACGTGCTGTACCAGTCCTGGGAGTGTTTGATGGGGACAGTGTAGAGGGACATTTACTCTGTATCTAACCCCGTGCTGTACCTGTCCTGGGAGTGTTTGATGGGGACAGTGTAGTGGGAGCTCTAACCCATATCTAACCACGTGCTGTACCAGTCCTGGGAGTGTTTGATGGGGACAGTGCAGAGGGAGCTTTACTCTGTATCTAACCCCGTGCTGTACCTGTCCTGGGAGTGTTTGATGGGGACAGTGTAGAGGGAGCTTTACTCTGTATCTAACACCGTGCTGTACCTGTCCTGGGAGCGTTTGATGGGGACAGTGTAGAGGGAGTGTTACTCTGTATCTAACCCCGTGCTGTCCCTGTCCTGGGAGTGTTTGATGGGGATAGTTTGGAAAATGTTTTGCTCTGTATGTAATCCGATGCTCTCATTTCTTTGGAAATAAAACAGTCTGAAATGTTTTCCATCCTGTGGGCTCATGTTTCTCAATAATATTTTAATTGCTTCCCTCTGCAGTTGGGCTGCGAGTTCTCAGGAAGTTTATTTTGGTTAGAATGTGTGAGAGGAGCCGGGAGAGCCTCGGAACAGTTGCTGATGGACGTTGGGAGAGCAGGAGTGAGACTTTCAGCACAGCAGTGATCAGGTTCGGGGATGAGGTTAAGCCGTGGCACCGAGGAGGAAGTAGGCGATCTCAGGATCGGGATCACATCTGCCACCAGGGGAAGGATTCTCCGTCAGCCGATGCTGAAATCGGAGCGTGCAATCGGGCGGAGAACAGCTTCCAACATCGCAGGAGGTGCCGGTTCAACGCCAAATCGCGATTTCCCATCGGCACCAATGCGATGCACTCCGTGCGTACTGTTATCATAGAATTACAATCATAGAATTTACAGTCCATTCGGCCCATCGAGTTTTCACCGGCTCTTGGAAAGAACACCCCACTTAAGCCCACACCTCCACCCTAACCCTGTAAACCAGTAACCCCACCCAACCTAAGGGCAATTTAGCATGGTCGATCCACCTAACCTGCACATCTTTGGGCGGTGGGAGGAAACCGGAGCACCCGGAGGAAACCCACGCACACACGGGGAGAACGTGCAGACTCCGCACAGTCAGTGACCCAAGCCGGGAATCGAACCTGGAACCCTGCAGCTGTGCTAACCACTTGTGATACCGTGCTGCCGTATCACTGTTTGCATATCATTGGTGGGCCCACTCTCGACTCTCCGCCTCCGGTGGGCCAGGTTCCCGACGGGGAGGTCCACGTGTGCTCTCAAACACCGTGAGCATGGCGTGGTGGTTGCTGAGAGAGGGGGGGAGGGGTACGGACTTCGCTGGGTGGGGTGGGGGGTGGGGGGCTTCTGCCAGGGCCAGGAGGTGGGCTGTGGGGTCGGGGCAGACGGGTACGCAACACCTGTACCGCAGCCAGCCTCGCGGCGGCCCATGACACTGGCAACCCGCTTTAAACCTAGTGCCATGGGTCGTATAGGTGACCCCACCCCCCACCCCACCCTCTCCCCAGCACCCCCCAGGGTGCCCTCTGTCCTAGCCGACCCATCAGCTGTGTGTGTGTGGGGGTGGGGGGTCCTTTCCGGCCCCGGTCAGTGTGTGTGTGTGGGGGGGGGGTCCTTTCCGGCCCCAGTCAGTGTGTGTGTTGGGTGGGGGGGTGCTTTCCGGCCCCGGTCAGTGTGTGTGTGGGGGGGGCGGGGGTCCTTTCTGGCCCCAGTCAGTGTGTGTGGGGGGGGCGGGGGTCCTTTCCGGCCCCAGTCAGTGTGTGTGTGGGGGGGGGGGGTCCTTTCCGGCCCCAGTCAGTGTGTGTGTGCGGGGGGGGGGGTCCTTTCCGGCCCCGGTCAGTGTGTGTGTGTGTGTGGGGGGGGTCCTTTCCGGCCCCGGTCAGTGTGTGTGTGGGGGGGGGGTTCCTTTCCGGCCCCGGTCAGTGTGTGTGTGTGGGGGGGTCCTTTCCGGTCCCGGTCAGTGTGTGTGTGTGTGTGGGGGGGGGTCCTTTCCGGCCCCGGTCAGTGTGTGTGTGTGTGTGTGGGGGGGGGTCCTTTCCGGCCCCGGTCAGTGTGTGTGTGGGGGGAGGGTCCTTTCCGGCCCCGGTCAGTGTGTGTGTGTGTGGAGGGGGGGTCCTTTCCGGCCCCGGTCAGTGTGTGTGTGTGTGGGGGGGGGTCCTTTCCGGCCCCAGTCAGTGTGTGTGTGGGGGGGGGGTCCTTTCCGGCCCCGGTCAGTGTGTGTGTGTGGGGGGGTCCTTTCTGGCCCCGGTCAGTGTGTGTCTGGGGGTGGGGGGTCCTTTCTGGCCCCGGTCAGTGTGTGTCTGGGGGGGGGGGTCCTTTCCGGCCCTGGTCAGTGTGTGTGGGGGGGGGTCCTTTCCGGCCCCGGTCAGTGTGTGTGGGGGTGGGGGTCCTTTCCGGCCCCAGTCAGTGTGTGTGTGTGGGGGGGAGGGTCCTTTCCGGTGTCGGTCAGTGTGTGTGTGGGGGGGGAGGGTCCTTTCTGGCCCCGGTCAGTGTGTGTGGGGGGGTCCTTTCCGGCCCCGGTCAGTGTGTGTGGGGGGGGGGGGTGTCCTTTCCGGCCCCGGTCAGTGTGTGTGTGTGGGGGGTCCTTTCCGGCCCCGGTCAGTGTGTGTGTGTGTGGGGGGGGTCCTTTCCGGCCCCGGTCAGTGTGTGTGTGGGGGGGGGGGGTCCGTTCCGGCCCCGGTCAGTGTGTGTGTGTGGGGGGGGGGGGAGGGTCCTTTCAGGCCCCGGTCAGTGTGTGTGTGGGGGGGGGTCCTTTCCGGCCCCGGTCAGTGTGTGTGGGGGGGGAGGGTCCTTTCCGGCCCCGGTCAGTGTGTGTGTGGGGGGCGAGGGGGGGTCCGTTCCGGCCCCGGTCAGTGTGTGTGTGGGGGGCGAGGGGGGGTCCGTTCCGGCCCCGGTCAGTGTGTGTGTGTGGGGGGGGGGGGTGGGTCCTTTCAGGCCCCGGTCAGTGTGTGTATGGGGGGGGGGTCCTTTCCGGCCCCGGTCAGTGTGTGTGGGGAGGGTCCTTTCCGGCCCCGGTCAGTGTGTGTGTGGGGGGGTGTCCTTTCCGGCCCCGGTCAGTGTGTGTGGGGGGGGGTCCTTTCCGGCCCCGGTCAGTGTGTGTGTGGGGGGGGGGGTCCTTTCCGGCCCCGGTTAGTGTGTTTGGGGGGGGGGGGGGGGTACTTTCCGGCCCCGGTCAGCGTGTGTGTGGGGGGGGGAGGGTCCTTTCCGGCCCCGGTCAGTGTGTGTGGGGGGGGGATCCTTTTCCGGCCCCGGTCAGTGTGTGTGGGGAGGGTCCTTTCCGGCCCCGGTCAGTGTGTGTGTGTGTGGGGGGGGTCCTTTCCGGCCCCGGTCAGTGTGTGTGTGGGGGGGGGGTCCTTTCCGGCCCCGGTCAGTGTGTGTGTGTGGGGGGGTCCTTTCTGGCCCCGGTCAGTGTGTGTCTGGGGGTGGGGGGTCCTTTCTGGCCCCGGTCAGTGTGTGTCTGGGGGGGGGTCCTTTCCGGCCCTGGTCAGTGTGTGTGGGGGGGGGTCCTTTCCGGCCCCGGTCAGTGTGTGTGGGGGGGGGGTCCTTTCCGGCCCCAGTCAGTGTGTGTGTGTGGGGGGGAGGGTCCTTTCCGGTCCCGGTCAGTGTGTGTGGGGGGGGGGAGGGTCCTTTCTGGCCCCGGTCAGTGTGTGTGGGGGGGTCCTTTCCGGCCCCGGTCAGTGTGTGTGGGGGGGGTGTCCTTTCCGGCCCCGGTCAGTGTGTGTGTGTGGGGGGGGTCCTTTCCGGCCCCGGTCAGTGTGTGTGTGTGTGGGGGGGGTCCTTTCCGGCCCCGGTCAGTGTGTGTGTGGGGGGGGGGGGGTCCGTTCCGGCCCCGGTCAGTGTGTGTGTGTGGGGGGGGGGGGAGGGTCCTTTCAGGCCCCGGTCAGTGTGTGTGTGGGGGGGGGGGTCCTTTCCGGCCCCGGTCAGTGTGTGTGGGGGGGGGAGGGTCCTTTCCGGCCCCGGTCAGTGTGTGTGTGGGGTGGGTCCGTTCCGGCCCCGGTCAGTGTGTGTGTGGGGGGTCCTTTCCGGCCCCGGTCAGTGTGTGTGTGGGGGGCGAGGGGGGGTCCGTTCCGGCCCCGGTCAGTGTGTGTGTGGGGGGCGAGGGGGGGTCCGTTCCGGCCCCGGTCAGTGTGTGTGTGTGTGGGGGGGGTGGGTCCTTTCAGGCCCCGGTCAGTGTGTGTGTGGGGGGGGGGGTCCTTTCCGGCCCCGGTCAGTGTGTGTGGGGAGGGTCCTTTCCGGCCCCGGTCAGTGTGTGTGTGGGGGGGGGGTCCTTTCCGGCCCCGGTCAGTGTGTGGGGGGGGGGGTCCTTTCCGGCCCCGGTCAGTGTGTGTGTGGGGGGGGGGGGTCCTTTCCGGCCCCGGTCAGTGTGTGTGGGGGGGGGGGGATCCTTTCCGGCCCCGGTCAGTGTGTGTGGGGGGGGGGGGGTCCTTTCCGGCCCCGGTCAGTGTGTGTGTGGGGGGGGGGTACTTTCCGGCCCCGGTCAGTGTGTGTGGGGGGGGGGGATCCTTTCCGGCCCCAGTCAGTGTGTGTGTGTGGGGGGGGGGTCCTTTCCGGCCCCAGTCAGTGTGTGTGGGGGTGGGGGGGTCCTTTCCGGCCCCGGTCAGTGTGTGTGGGGGGGGGGTCCTTTCCGGCCCCGGTCAGTGTGTGTGGGGAGGTTCCTTTCCGGCCCCGGTCAGTGTGTGTGGGGAGGGTCCTTTCCGGCCCCGGTCAGTGTGTGTGTGTGTGGGGGGGCCTTTCCGGCCCCGGTCAGTGTGTGTGTGGGGGGGGAGGGTCCTTTCCGGCCCCGGTCAGTGTGTGTGTGTGGGGAGGGTCCTTTCCGGCCCCGGTCAGTGTGTGTGTGGGGGGGTGTCCTTTCCGGCCCCGGTCAGTGTGTGTGGGGGGGGGGGAGGGTCCTTTCCGGCCTCGGTCAGCGTGTGTGTGGGGGGGGAGGGTCCTTTCCGGCCCCGGTCAGTGTGTGTGGGGGGGGGGGATCCTTTCCGGCCCCGGTCAGTGTGTGTGGGGAGGGTCCTTTCCGGCCCCGGTCAGTGTGTGTGGGGGGGGGGGGATCCTTTCCGGCCCCGGTCAGTGTGTGCGGGGAGGGTCCTTTCCGGCCCCGGTCAGTGTGTGTGGGGGGGGGATCCTTTCCGGCCCCGGTCAGTGTGTGTGTGGGGGGGAGGGGGGGATCCTTTCCGGCCCCGGTCAGTGTGTGTGTGGGGGGGAGGATCCTTTCTGGCCCCGGTCAGTGTGTGTTGGGGGGGGGATCCTAACCGGCCCCGGTCAGTGTGTGTGTGTGGGGGGGGGGGGGTCCTTTCCGGCCCTGGTCAGTGTGTGTGGGGGGGGAGGTCCTTTCCGGCCCCGGTCAGTGTGTGTGTGGGGGGGGGATCCTTTCTGGCCCCAGTCAGTGTGTGTGTGGGGGGGAGGGTCCTTTCCAGCCCCAGTCAGTGTGTGTGGGGGGGGAGGGGGGGGTCCTTTCTGGCCCCGGTCAGTGTGTGTGTGTGGGGGGAGGGGGGGTCCTTTCCGGCCCCGGTCAGTGTGCGTGTGGGGGGGGTCCTTTCTGGCCCCAGTCAGTGTGTGTGTGGGGGGGAGGGTCCTTTCCGGCCCCGGTCAGTGTGTGTGTGGGGGGGGGGGATCCTTTCCGGCCCCGGTCAGTGTGTGTGTGTAGGGGGAGGGGGGTCCTTTCCGGCCCCGGTCAGTGTGTGTGTGTGTGGGGGAGGGGGGGTCCTTTCCGGCCCCGGTCAGTGTGCGTGTGGGGGGGGGTCCTTTCCGGCCCCAGTCAGTGTGTGTGTGGGGGGGGGTCCTTTCTGGCCCCGGTCAGTGTGTGTGTGTGTGGGGGGGGTCCTTTCCGGCCCCGGTCAGTGTGTGTGTGTGTGGGGGGGGGGAGTCCTTTCCGGCCCCGGTCAGTGTGTGTGTGTGGGGGGGGGGTCCTTTCCGGCCCCGGTCAGTGTGTGTGTGTGTGGGGGGGGTCCTTTCCGGTCCCGGTCAGTGTGTGTGTGGGGGGGTGTCCTTTCCGGCCCCGGTCAGTGTGTGTGGGGGGGGGGGGGAGGGTCCTTTCCGGCCTCGGTCAGCGTGTGTGTGGGGGGGGGAGGGTCCTTTCCGGCCCCGGTCAGTGTGTGTGGGGGGGGGGGGGATCCTTTCCGGCCCCGGTCAGTGTGTGTGGGGAGGGTCCTTTCCGGCCCCGGTCAGTGTGTGTGGGGGGGGGGGATCCTTTCCGGCCCCGGTCAGTGTGTGCGGGGAGGGTCCTTTCCGGCCCCGGTCAGTGTGTGTGGGGGGGGGATCCTTTCCGGCCCCGGTCAGTGTGTGTGTGGGGGGGGGAGGGGGGGATCCTTTCCGGCCCCGGTCAGTGTGTGTGTGGGGGGGGAGGGTCCTTTCTGGCCCCGGTCAGTGTGTGTTGGGGGGGGGATCCTAACCGGCCCCGGTCAGTGTGTGTGTGTGGGGGGGGGGGGTCCTTTCCGGCCCTGGTCAGTGTGTGTGGGGGGGGAGGTCCTTTCCGGCCCCGGTCAGTGTGTGTGTGGGGGGGGGATCCTTTCTGGCCCCAGTCAGTGTGTGTGTGGGGGGGAGGGTCCTTTCCAGCCCCAGTCAGTGTGTGTGTGGGGGGGAGGGGGGGTCCTTTCCGGCCCCGGTCAGTGTGTGTGTGTGGGGGGAGGGGGGGTCCTTTCCGGCCCCGGTCAGTGTGCGTGTGGGGGGGGGGTCCTTTCTGGCCCCAGTCAGTGTGTGTGTGGGGGGGAGGGTCCTTTCCGGCCCCGGTCAGTGTGTGTGTGGGGGGGGGGATCCTTTCCGGCCCCGGTCAGTGTGTGTGTGTAGGGGGAGGGGGGGTCCTTTCCGGCCCCGGTCAGTGTGTGTGTGTGGGGGGAGGGGGGGTCCTTTCCGGCCCCGGTCAGTGTGCGTGTGGGGGGGGGTCCTTTCCGGCCCCAGTCAGTGTGTGTGTGGGGGGGGGTCCTTTCTGGCCCCGGTCAGTGTGTGTGTGTGTGGGGGGGTCCTTTCCGGCCCCGGTCAGTGTGTGTGTGTGGGGGGGGGGAGTCCTTTCCGGCCCCGGTCAGTGTGTGTGTGTGTGGGGGGGGGTCCTTTCCGGCCCCGGTCAGTGTGTGTGTGTGTGGGGGGGGTCCTTTCCGGCCCCGGTCAGTGTGTGTGTGTGGGGCGGGGGGTCCTTTCCGGCCCCGGTCAGTGTGTGTGGGGGTGGGTGGGGGGGTGTATTGGTTAAGCGGCTGCAGCTTGTCAGCCCTGCGAGTGTCCGTCACGGACCCCGGCGAATCCCACGCTGCTTTTCCATGGGAATCGATGGTGTCCCACGTGGCACCGGTGCGAGCCCCGCACCAGCAGTGGAATCAGTCGGCTGCGACCCTGCTTTTCCTGTCGCAGCAGATCCTCCATTGGCATCAACACTTAGTCGCAGAAACGGAGAATCCAGCCCGAGGTTTATGCACCGCCCGGTTCAATCACCGCTTCCAGTGGGAGGAATGGAGTCCATTGTTAGGAAGGAAGCTTGGAGTGGGTTTGAAAACGTGTGTTCAGTCATCCCAATAATGAATAAGAGGGATTTTCCTGCTCCTCCAGTGCGGGATGTCAAATAAGCAGCCGTATCGATTTGCCACTTGGAATCAAAGGGTGATAGTGAGGTGGACGTAGCAGTGTACTCCTCAAAATAATAATAATAACAATCGCTTATTATCACAAGTAGGCTTCAATAAAGTTCCTGTGAAAAGCCCCTAGTCGCCACATTCTGGCGCCTGTTCGGGGAGGCTGGTACGGGAATTGAACTCTCGCTGCTGGGCTTGTTCTGCATTACAACCCAACTGTTTCGCCCACTGTGCTAAACCAGCCCCGAATGGCCAAAATGACCATTAACAGAGGGAACAGGGAGAAGGTCAGGTGCTCAATAGTTTAGTTACAGCTAGGGTTGTTAGTAAGAGTAATTTATCTAACCGCCTCCAGCCCCTACAACCCTCCCTATCTCTGTAACCTCCTCCAGCCCGTACAACCCTCCCTATCTCTGTAACCGCCTCCAGCCCCTACAACCCTCCCTATCTCTGTAACCTCCTCCAGCCCCTACAACCCTCCCTATCTCTGTAACCTCCTCCAGACCCTACAACCCTCCCTATCTCTGTAACCTCCTCCAGCCCCTACAACCCTCCCTATCTCTGTAACCTCCTCCAGCCCCTACAACCCTCCCTATCTCTGTAACCTCCACCAGCCCCTACAACCCTCCCTATCTCTGGAACCTCCTCCAGCCCCTACAACCCTCCCTATCTCTGTAACCTCCACCAGCCCCTACAGCACGCCCTATCTCTGGAAACTCCTCCAACCCCTACAAACCTCCCTATCTCTGTAACCTCCCCCAGCCCCCACAACCCTCCCTATCTCTGTAACCTCCTCCAGCCCCCACAACCTTCCCTATCTCTGTGACCTCCTCCAGCCCCCACAACCCTCCCTATCTCTGTAACCTCCACCAGCCCCTACAGCACTCCCTATCTTCAGAACCTCCACCAGCCCCTACAGCCCTCCCTAACTCTGTAACCTCCTCCAGTCCCCACACTCGTCACTATCTGTGTAACGTCCTCCAGCCCCTACAACCCTCCCTATCTCTGTAACCTCCTCCAGTTCCCACACTCCTCCCTACCTCTGTAACCTCCCTCAGCCCCTACAACCCTCCCTATCTCTGTAACCTCCTCCAGCCCCTACAACCCTCCCTATCTCTGTAACCTCCGTCAGTCCCTACACCCCTCCCTATCTCTGTAACCTCCTCCAGCCCCCACAACCCTCCCTATCTCTGTAACCTCCTCCAGCTCCTACAACCCTCCCTATCTCTAGAACCTCCTCCAACCCCTACAAACCTCCCTATCTCTGTAGCCTCCTCCAGCCCCCACAACCCTCCCTAACTCTGTAACCTCCACCAGTCCCCACACTCCTCCCTATCTGTGTAACATCCTCCAGCCCCTACACCCCTCACTATCTCTGTAACCTCCTCCAGCTCCTACAACCCTCCCTATCTCTAGAACCTCCTCCAACCCCTACAACCCTCCCTATCTCTGTAACCTCCTCCAGTCCCCACACTCCTCCCTACCTCTGTAACCTCCCTCAGCCCCTACAACCCTCCCTATTTCTGTAACCTCCTCCAGCCCCTACACCCCTCGCTATCTCTGTAACCTCCTCCAGCCCCCACAACCCTCCCTATCTCTGTAACCTCCTCCAGCCCCTACAACCCTCCCTATCTCTGTAACCTCCTTCAGGCCCCTACAACCCTCCCTGTCTCTGTAACCTCCTCCAGCCCCTACAACCCTCCCTATCTCTGTAACCTCCCTCAGTCCCTACACCCCTCCCTATCTCTGTAACTTCCTCCAGCCCCTACACCCCTCCCTATCTCTGTAACCTCCTCCAGCCCCCACAACCCTCCCTATCTCTGTAACCTCCCTCAGTCCCTACACCCCTCCCTATCTCTGTAACCTCCTCCAGCCCCTACAGCACACCCTATCTCTGGAACCTCCTCCAACCCCTACAAACCTCGCTATCTCTGTAACCTCCTCCAGCCCCCACAACCCTCCCTATCTCTGTAACCTCCTCCAGCCCCTACAACCCTATCTCTGTAACCTCCTCCAGCCCCCACAACCCTCCCTATCTCTGTAACCTCCTCCAGCCCCTACAATCCCCTTTTGGCTTCTTAATCATCTGCCGATTCCCATCGTTCCCCCATTGGCAGCGGTAAGCTTTCGAATTCCCTCCTCAAACCCCTACCCCCCTGATCTCCCCCCCCCCCCCCCCCCCCAACCGATCTCTCTCCAACCGATCTCTCTCTCTCTCTCCTTTAAACCGCTCCTTACAGCGTGCCTCTTTGACTGCGTGTTCCCTGTCCCTCGCAGGGTTCAGAGTCAGATGTCCTAACGTACTGGTGACGACCTGGGGACATTTTATCATGTGAAGGCTGCTATGTAAATGCATTTCATGTTGGTCATGGTAGAAAGCGATTCACGGCACCCTGTGTATCCCAGGATCAGGATCTTCTGTGCACAGTAAAACCAGAGAAACGTAGTGGAGTGGTTGCGGTTTGAGGTCTGGGGAACCAAAGGGACCGCCCGGCACACAACAGAGGCGTATAGTGACACTCTTTCTGTGGTCTGCTCCACAGAAACTACATTGTGGCTTCTTCCAAAGTCCAGAGGACACAGCCTGGGGTTACAGCTGCTCAGACAATGACATTTGATACCTCCAAGACACAAGCACGGATAGAGGGAGAGAAGGAGAGAGAGAGACAGATACGGAGAGAGAGACTGAGAGATAGGGAGGGAGATAGAGACAGAGCGATAGAGAGGGAGAGATGCAGAGAAAGATACAGAGACAGAGAGATTTAGACTGAAAGTGGGACAGAGAGAAATAGATAGAGAGTCAGAGCGACAGAGGAAGGGGGAGGAGGGAGAGACAGAGAGAAATATATAGAAAGAGAGGCAGCTTGATAGATGGACAGAGTGAGAGAGAGAGAGAGTGGTACAGAGACAGGGAGACAGAGAGCAGGATAGAGAGAGAGAGACAGAGAAAGGCAGAGACAGAATGAGAGACTGAGAGACAGAGAGAGGCAGACAGAAAAAGATAGAAGATCGGAGGAGGGATAAATGATAGAGAGCGTAAAAGAGACAGGGGAGAGAGACAGAAAATCAGCAAGAGACAAAGACAGAGAGTGAGAGAGGGGGGGGGGTGTTTGAGAAAAGACAGAAAAAGAGAGAGACAGTGAAATCATAGAATATTATCATAGAATTTACAGTGCCATTCGGCCCATCGAGTCTGCACCGGCTCTTGGAAAGAGCACCCTACCCAGACCCACGCCCCCACCCTATCCCCATAACCCAGTAACCTCACCCAACACTAGGAGGAAACCGGAGCACCCGGAGGAAACCCACGCACACACGGGGAGAACGTGCAGACTCCGCACAGACAGTGACCCAAGCCGGAATCGAACCTGGGACCCTGGAGCTGTGAAGCAACTGTGCTATCCACTATGCCACTAACGTGCTGCTAGATGGAGATTGAGTGAGAAAGACACAGAGGCAGAGAGAGAGAAAGAAAGAGAGAGAATGTCAGTTGTAAACTCAATGAACCAGACCTAGTGTGAGAAATGATCAGTAATGTTTAATAATGAGACATTAGGAGGTATTGCAATTCCACCGTCCATGCTGATAACACAATGATTTAGAACAGGGATGGCTGAGTGGGAAAGAGACACACTTCCCAATGCTCGAACATTCCGGGAATTCACCAACTAGCCGGAGGAAGTGAGGGGAAGAGCTCGGATTGCTCACCCTTCCTCATTTCTCCGTTTTGCTCTCCGGATCTTCCCCTTTTTCTTCCCCTCTCCGCGTCAGGCTTTAGTTTTCATTGCCAGAGAGCTGGGTGCAGCCACCATCGAAGAGCCGTATTGAGTGGCGCCCCGTTGTCTGGGCAAGGACCCCTTCCAGCTCGTGAACCGAGAGCTCCCGGGTATCGTAGGGTCCCAGGTCCATTCCGGCCAGTGCCAACTTCCCGGTGCTCTGGGGATAGCCCACCGTAGCACCACTGACCCCATTGGCGCAGCAGAAGGCAATCCAGAGGGTCTGCGGCACCGCCGTCCTCCCTTTCCCCCGCGGTGGTGCCCAGACCTCCTTGCCACGCTTCTGCCGGGTGGCACCGGCCAGCAGGTAGGCATGCGACTTCTGGCACTCGTCCCTCAGCCTCTGGGCCACCTTGTTGAGGGTGGGCTTCCAGCTGCGCTGGTGGAAGGCGCGCGGGTAGGTGATGGCGTTGGTGAGGGTGAAGGTGGCGCTGCGGCTGTCACGGCTGCCCTGGAAGTTGGCAGGGTTGAGTTGCCCCCTGACGTAGTGGACCTCGCCCAGCTTCAGCGGGTAGGCCACCTCTGTGGCTTGGCTCCGCCGCATGGCAGGATCCCGCAGGGCGCTGGCTGTGAGGTTGCTCATGTTGCCATCCGCCTGTTCGTTCACCAACTGTGAGTGAGAGAAAAAGAGAGAGAGAGAGCCAGGCGTTAATTGTGGTCTTGTCAAATCCACCCGCATGGCCACGCCACCTAATGACGGGGCCATTGAAGCGTGACATGTTTTTTGTAAATGTATTTTATTACAAACATGTATCAAAACAGGTTGCAGCGAATAAACACCCCGGGAAACATACTTCCCAAACATCAACTATACAGTCTGTACAGATTTTTCTCCTTATTCACCCCCCGCGCCCCATCATTGCCCCCCCCCCCCCCGCCCCGCGACGAACAGCCCCTCAAACACGGTCACAAACATCCCCCACCTTTTCTCAAACCCCCTGCTGAGCCCCTTGACTCATACTTTATCTTCTCCAACCGCAGCGAGTCGTGCAGGTCACCCGACCAAGCCGCTACCCCCGGTGGCACTGCCGACCGCCACTCCAGCAAAATTCGCCACGGCATCGACCTTCCTCCTCGCCATGAGCTCCGGCTTCTCTGAAACCCCAAATATCGCCACCAAAGGGTCCGGGTCCACCTCCTCCTCCACTATCCTGGCTAAGACCACGAACACTCCCGCCCAGAATCTTCCCAACTTTTCGCAACTCCATGTGTGCATGATTCGCTGGGCCTCCTCCCACACCTCTCGCGCTCATCTGCTACCCCCTGAAAGATCCCACTCATTCTCGCCCGAGTCATATCCATCCTGTGCACCACCTTAAACTGTATCAGGCTCATCCTTGCACAAGAGGAGGTCCGGTGCGCAGTGCCTCACTCCACACTCCCCAATTGATCTCGCCTCCCATCTCCGATTCCCATTTCTCCTTGATCTTCACCACCGGCTCACCTCCCTCCTCCCCCAGCCTCTTGTATATACCCCCAATTGAAAAGTGTCACGTTGAGATCAGATTTTCAGTGCATTCAAAAGGTCGGCAGCCCCACCCAAAAATGGGTTCAAAGAGCAGAGCCCTTCCAGAATCGCATAGGGGAGGTGCATGCCAGCCCCTGTGCCCAGGAAACAACCCTGACCCTGGCCTGCCGCGCCTGCGCCCACCCGAGAACTGACCTGTGGCTCGTATTTCCATGAACGGTCCACTCCCTTCCCACGCGGGACGTCCTTTGCCTGGTACTTGTAGCGGAAGGCGGAGTAGACGGGGAGTCTCCCGGCGCGGTCGTACAGTGTGGCAAAGTACAGCTTCCCGCCGAGGCGTTGGCACAGCCGGCTCTGGGAGTTGGCGACGAAGCCAGAGGGAGGCTGCCCCTTGTAGAAGAAGGCCGCGCAGCCGGGAGGAGTCTGGAAGCGGTCGGTCACATCTCCGCACACCAGGAAGGCAACGCAGAGGCCCGAGAGGAGAGCGGACGGCAGGCGAGATGTCATCCTTGGTCTTGTGAGCGAAGGCACTCGCAAGTCGATGACCCGCTGCTTGAGGACTGTGAGCAGCCCACGGCAGAGGCAGCTGTTCTTAATAGACAAGCAGTCACGCTAAGCCCCCAATAAAAGGCCAGCGGGTAGATTTATCACACTGTAAAGTTGGCCAAGAGTGCCGTCATGTCCCCCGGGCCTGAGGCCAGATGTAAACATCAGCACTGTATTACATTAACAGGACCAATTCCAATACACACAACACCACTCACTGCAAAATAACACTGCAACATTCTCAGAAATAAGCACATCCCACCATGTACAGCCTGAAATACCACAAAAACAACACTGTTACACCCTGATATACCCCACACCCCTCACTGTAACACCCTGATATACCCCACACCCCTCACTGTAACACCCTGATATACCCCACACCCCTCACTGTAACACCCTGATATACCACACCCCTCACTGTTACACCCTGATATACCACACCCCTCACTGTAACACCCTGATATACCCCACACCCCTCAGTGTAACACCCTGATATACCCCACACCCCTCACTGTAACACCCTGATATACCCCACACCCCTCACTGTAACACCCTGATATACCCCACACCCCTCACTGTAACACCCTGATATACCCCACACCCCTCACTGTAACACCCTGATATACCCCACACCCCTCACTGTAACACTCTGATATACCCCACACCCTCACTGTAACACCCTGATATACCCCACACCCCTCACTGTAACACTCTGATATACCCCATACCCCTCACTGTAACACCCTGATATACCCCACACCCCTCACTGTAACACCCTGATATACCCCACACCCCTCACTGTAACACTCTGATATACCCCACACCCTCACTGTAACACCCTGATATACCCCACACCCCTCACTGTAACACTCTGATATACCCCACACCCCTCACTGTAACACCCTGATATACCCCACACCCCTCACTGTAACACTCTGATATATCCCACACCCCTCACTGTTACACCCTGATATACCCCACACCCCCCACTGTAACACTCTGATATACCCCACACCCCTCACTGTAACACCCTGATATACCCCACACACCTCACTGTAACAGCCTGATATACCCCACACCCCTCACTGTAACACCCTGATATACCCCTCACCCCTCACTGTAACACCCTGATATACCCCACATCCCTCACTGTAACACCCTGATATACCACACACCCTTCACTGTAACACCCTGATATACCCCACACCCTTCACTGTAACACTCTGATATACCCCACACCCCTCACTGTAACACCCTGATATACCCCACACCCCTCAGTGTAACACCCTGATGTACCCCACACCCCTCAGTGTAACACTCTGATATACCCCACACCGGTCACTGTAACACCCTGATATACCCCACACCCCTCAGTGTAACACCCTGATGTACCCCACACCCCTCAGTGTAACACTCTGATATACCCCACACCCCTCACTGTAACACCCTGATATACCCCACACCCCTCAGTGTAACACCCTGATGTACCCCACACCACTCAGTGTAACACCCTGATATACCCCACACCCCTCAGTGTAACACTCTGATATACCCCACACCGCTCACTGTAACACCCTGATATACCCCACACCCCTCAGTGTAACACCCTGATGTACCCCACACCCCTCAGTGTAACACTCTGATATACCCCACACCCCTCACTGTAACACCCTGATATACCCCACACCCCTCACTGTTACACTCTGATATACCACACACCCCTCAGTGTAACACCCTGATGTACCCCACACCCCTCACTGTAACACCCTGATATACCCCACACCCCTCAGTGTAACACCCTGATGTACACCACACCCCTCACTGTAACACTCTGATATACCCCACACCGCTCACTGTAACACCCTGATATACCCCACACCCCTCACTGTAACACTCTGATATACCCCACACCCCTCACTGTAACACAATGATGTACCCCACACCGCTCACTGTAACACCCTGATATACCCCACACCCCTCACTGTAACACTCTGATATACCCCACACCGCTCACTGTAACACCCTGATATACCCCACACCCCTCACTGTAACAGCCTGATATACCCCACACCCCTCACTGTAACACAATGATATACCCCACACCGCTCACTGTAACACCCTGATATACCCCACACCCCTCACTGTAACACACTGATATACCCCACACCGCTCACTGTAACACCCTGATATACCCCACACCCCTCACTGTAACACCCTGATATACCCCACACCCCTCACTGTAACACAATGATATACCCCACACCGCTCACTGTAACACCCTGATATACCCCACACCCCTCACTGTAACACTCTGATATACACCACACCCCTCACTGTAACACTCTGATATACCCCACACCCCTCACTGTAACACTCTGATATACCCCACATCCCTCACTGAAACACTCTGATATACCCCACATCCCTCACTGTAACACCCTGACATACCCCATACCCCTCACTGTAACACTCTGATATACCCCACACCCCTCACTGTAACACCCTGACATACCCCATACCCCTCACTGTAACACTCTGATATACCCCACATCCCTCACTGAAACACTCTGATATACCCCACATCCCTCACAGTAACACCCTGATATACCCCACATCCCTCACTGAAACACTCTGATATACCCCACATCCCTCACTGTTACACTCTGATATACCCCACACCCCTCACTGTAACACTCTGATGTACCCCACACTCCTCACTGCAACACCCTGATGTACCCCACACACAACACTGTAACACCCTGATATACCCCACACCCCTCACTCTAACACCCTGAAATACCCCACACCCCTCACTGTAACACTCTGATATACCCCACACCCCTCACTGTAACTCTCTGATATACCCCACACCCCTCACTGTAACTCTCTGAAATACCCCACACCCCTCACTGTAACACCCTGATATACCACACACCTCTCACTGTAACACCCTGATATATCCCACACCCCTCACTGTAACACCCTGCTGTACCCCACACGCCTCACTGTAACACTCAGTTATACCCCACACCCCTCATTGTAACACCCTGATATACCCCACACCCCTCACTGTCACACTCTGATATATCCCACACCCCTCACTGTAACACGCTGATATATCCCACACCCCTCACTGTTACACTCTGATATACCCCACACCCCTCACTGTAACTCTCTGATATACCTCACACCCCTCACTGTCACTCTCTGAAATACCCCACACCCCTCACTGTAACACCCTGATATACCACACACCCCTCACTGTAAAACCCTGATATATCCCACACCCCTCACTGTTACACTCTGATATATCCCACACACCACACTGTAACACTCTGATATACCCCACACCCCTCACTGTAACACTCTGATGTACCCCACACTCCTCACTGCAACACCCTGATGTACCCCACACACCACACTGTAACACCCTGATATACCCCACACCCCTCACTGTAACACCCTGATATACCCCACACCCCTCACTGTAACACTCTGATATACCCCACACCCCTCACTGTAACCCCCTGATATACCCCACACCCCTCACTGTAACACTCTGCTACACCTCACACCCCACACTGTAACACCCTGATATACCCCACATCCCTCACTGTAACACTCTGATATACCCCACACCCCTCACTATCACACCCTGATATACCCCACACCCCTCACTGTAACACTCTGATATACCCCATACCCCTCACTGTTACACTCTGATACACCCCACACCCCTCACTGTAACACTCTGATATACCCCACACCCCTCACTGTAACACTCTGCTACACCTCACACCGCACACTGTAACACTCTGATATACCCCACACCCCTCACTGTTACACTCTGATATACCCCACACCCCTCACTGTAACACTCTTATATACCCCACACCCCTCACTGTAACACTCTGCTACACCTCACACCCCTCACTGTAACACTCTGATATCCCCCACATCCCTCACTGTAACACTCTGATATACCCCACACCCCTCACTATCACACCCTGATATACCCCACACCCCTCACTGTAACACTCTGATACACACCACACCCCTCACTGTAACACCCTGATGTACCCCACACCCCTCACGGTAACACCCTGATGTACCCCACACCCCTCACTGTGACACCCTGATGTACCCCACACCCCTCACTGTAACACCCTGATGTACCCCACACCCCTCACTGTAACACCCTGATGTACCCCACACCCCTCACTGTAACACCCTGATATACCCCACACCCCTCACTGTAACACCCTGATGTACCCCACACCCCTCACTGTAACACTCTGATATATCCCACACCCCTCACTGTAACACTCTGATATACCCTACGCCCCTCACTGTAACACTCTGATATACCCCACACCCTCACTGTAACACCCTGATATACCCCACACCCCTCACTGTAACACTCTGATATACCCCATACCCCTCACTGTAACACCCTGATATACCCCACACCCCTCACTGTAACACCCTGATATACCCCACACCCCTCACTGTAACACTCTGATATACCCCACACCCTCACTGTAACACCCTGATATACCCCACACCCCTCACTGTAACACTCTGATATACCCCACACCCCTCACTGTAACACCCTGATATACCCCACACCCCTCACTGTAACACTCTGATATATCCCACACCCCTCACTGTTACACCCTGATATACCCCACACCCCCCACTGTAACACTCTGATATACCCCACACCCCTCACTGTAACACCCTGATATACCCCACACACCTCACTGTAACAGCCTGATATACCCCACACCCCTCACTGTAACACCCTGATATACCCCTCACCCCTCACTGTAACACCCTGATATACCCCACATCCCTCACTGTAACACCCTGATATACCACACACCCTTCACTGTAACACCCTGATATACCCCACACCCTTCACTGTAACACTCTGATATACCCCACACCCCTCACTGTAACACCCTGATATACCCCACACCCCTCAGTGTAACACCCTGATGTACCCCACACCCCTCAGTGTAACACTCTGATATACCCCACACCGGTCACTGTAACACCCTGATATACCCCACACCCCTCAGTGTAACACCCTGATGTACCCCACACCCCTCAGTGTAACACTCTGATATACCCCACACCCCTCACTGTAACACCCTGATATACCCCACACCCCTCAGTGTAACACCCTGATGTACCCCACACCACTCAGTGTAACACCCTGATATACCCCACACCCCTCAGTGTAACACTCTGATATACCCCACACCGCTCACTGTAACACCCTGATATACCCCACACCCCTCAGTGTAACACCCTGATGTACCCCACACCCCTCAGTGTAACACTCTGATATACCCCACACCCCTCACTGTAACACCCTGATATACCCCACACCCCTCACTGTTACACTCTGATATACCACACACCCCTCAGTGTAACACCCTGATGTACCCCACACCCCTCACTGTAACACCCTGATATACCCCACACCCCTCAGTGTAACACCCTGATGTACACCACACCCCTCACTGTAACACTCTGATATACCCCACACCGCTCACTGTAACACCCTGATATACCCCACACCCCTCACTGTAACACTCTGATATACCCCACACCCCTCACTGTAACACAATGATGTACCCCACACCGCTCACTGTAACACCCTGATATACCCCACACCCCTCACTGTAACACTCTGATATACCCCACACCGCTCACTGTAACACCCTGATATACCCCACACCCCTCACTGTAACAGCCTGATATACCCCACACCCCTCACTGTAACACAATGATATACCCCACACCGCTCACTGTAACACCCTGATATACCCCACACCCCTCACTGTAACACACTGATATACCCCACACCGCTCACTGTAACACCCTGATATACCCCACACCCCTCACTGTAACACCCTGATATACCCCACACCCCTCACTGTAACACAATGATATACCCCACACCGCTCACTGTAACACCCTGATATACCCCACACCCCTCACTGTAACACTCTGATATACACCACACCCCTCACTGTAACACTCTGATATACCCCACACCCCTCACTGTAACACTCTGATATACCCCACATCCCTCACTGAAACACTCTGATATACCCCACATCCCTCACTGTAACACCCTGACATACCCCATACCCCTCACTGTAACACTCTGATATACCCCACACCCCTCACTGTAACACCCTGACATACCCCATACCCCTCACTGTAACACTCTGATATACCCCACACCCCTCACTGTAACACTCTGATATACCCCACATCCCTCACTGAAACACTCTGATATACCCCACATCCCTCACAGTAACACCCTGATATACCCCACATCCCTCACTGAAACACTCTGATATACCCCACATCCCTCACTGTTACACTCTGATATACCCCACACCCCTCACTGTAACACTCTGATGTACCCCACACTCCTCACTGCAACACCCTGATGTACCCCACACACAACACTGTAACACCCTGATATACCCCACACCCCTCACTCTAACACCCTGAAATACCCCACACCCCTCACTGTAACACTCTGATATACCCCACACCCCTCACTGTAACTCTCTGATATACCCCACACCCCTCACTGTAACTCTCTGAAATACCCCACACCCCTCACTGTAACACCCTGATATACCACACACCTCTCACTGTAACACCCTGATATATCCCACACCCCTCACTGTAACACCCTGCTGTACCCCACACGCCTCACTGTAACACTCAGTTATACCCCACACCCCTCATTGTAACACCCTGATATACCCCACACCCCTCACTGTCACACTCTGATATATCCCACACCCCTCACTGTAACACGCTGATATATCCCACACCCCTCACTGTTACACTCTGATATACCCCACACCCCTCACTGTAACTCTCTGATATACCTCACACCCCTCACTGTCACTCTCTGAAATACCCCACACCCCTCACTGTAACACCCTGATATACCACACACCCCTCACTGTAAAACCCTGATATATCCCACACCCCTCACTGTTACACTCTGATATATCCCACACACCACACTGTAACACTCTGATATACCCCACACCCCTCACTGTAACACTCTGATGTACCCCACACTCCTCACTGCAACACCCTGATGTACCCCACACACCACACTGTAACACCCTGATATACCCCACACCCCTCACTGTAACACCCTGATATACCCCACACCCCTCACTGTAACACTCTGATATACCCCACACCCCTCACTGTAACCCCCTGATATACCCCACACCCCTCACTGTAACACTCTGCTACACCTCACACCCCACACTGTAACACCCTGATATACCCCACATCCCTCACTGTAACACTCTGATATACCCCACACCCCTCACTATCACACCCTGATATACCCCACACCCCTCACTGTAACACTCTGATATACCCCACACCCCTCACTGTTACACTCTGATACACCCCACACCCCTCACTGTAACACTCTGATATACCCCACACCCCTCACTGTAACACTCTGCTACACCTCACACCGCACACTGTAACACTCTGATATACCCCACACCCCTCACTGTTACACTCTGATATACCCCACACCCCTCACTGTAACACTCTTATATACCCCACACCCCTCACTGTAACACTCTGCTACACCTCACACCCCTCACTGTAACACTCTGATATCCCCCACATCCCTCACTGTAACACTCTGATATACCCCACACCCCTCACTATCACACCCTGATATACCCCACACCCCTCACTGTAACACTCTGATACACACCACACCCCTCACTGTAACACCCTGATGTACCCCACACCCCTCACGGTAACACCCTGATGTACCCCACACCCCTCACTGTGACACCCTGATGTACCCCACACCCCTCACTGTAACACCCTGATGTACCCCACACCCCTCACTGTAACACCCTGATGTACCCCACACCCCTCACTGTAACACCCTGATATACCCCACACCCCTCACTGTAACACCCTGATGTACCCCACACCCCTCACTGTAACACTCTGATATATCCCACACCCCTCACTGTAACACTCTGATATACCCTACGCCCCTCACTGTAACACTCTGATATACACCATACCCCTCACTGTAACACTCTGATATACCCCATACCCTTCACTGTAACACTCTGATATACCCCATACCCCTCACTGTAACACCCTAATATACCCCACACCCCTCACTGTAAAACTCTGATATACCCCATACCCCTCATTAAAACACCCTGATATACCCCACACCCCTCACTGTAACACTCTGATATACCCCATACCCCTCACTGTAACACCCTGATATATCCCACACCCCTCACTGTAACACTCTGATATACCCTACGCCCCTCACTAAAACACCCTGAATTACCCCACACCCTTCACTGTAACACTCTGATATACCCCATACCCCTCACTGTAACACCCTGATATACCCCACACCCTTCACTGTAACACTCAGATATACCCCATACCCCTCATTAAAACGCCCTGATATACCCCACACCCCTCACTGTAACACTCTGATATACCCCATACCCCTCACTGTAACACCCTGACATACCCCATACCCCTCACTGTAACACTCTGATATATCCCACACTCCTCACTGTAACACCCTGATATACCCCACACCCCTCACTGTAACACTCTGATATACTCCATACACCTCACTGTAACACTCTGATATACCCCACACCCCTCACTATCACACCCTGATATACCCCACACCCCTCACTGTATCACTCTGATACACCCCACACCCCTCACTGTAACACTCTGATATACCCCACACCCCTCACTGTAACACTCTGCTACACCTCACACCCCTCACTGTAACACTCTGATATACCCCACACCCCTCACTGTTACACTCTGATATACCCCACACCCCTCACTGTAACACTCTGATATACCCCACACCCCTCACTGTAACACTCTGCTACACCTCACACCCCTCACTGTAACACTCTGATATCCCCCACACCCCTCACTATCACACCCTGATATACCCCACACCCCTCACTGTAACACTCTGATACACACCACACCCCTCACTGTAACACCCTGATGTACCCCACACCCCTCACGGTAACACCCTGATGTACCCCACACCCCTCACTGTGACACCCTGATGTACCCCACTCCCCTCACTGTAACACCCTGATGTACCCCACACCCCTCACTGTAACACCCTGAAGTACCCCACACCCCTCACTGTAACACCCTGATATACCCCACACCCCTCACTGTAACACCCTGATGTACCCCACACCCCTCACTGTAACACTCTGATATATCCCACACCCCTCACTGTAACACTCTGATATACCCTACGCCCCTCACTGTAACACTCTGATATACACCATACCCCTCACTGTAACACTCTGATATACCCCATACCCTTCACTGTAACACTCTGATATATCCCACACCCCTCACAGTAACACTCTGATATGCCCTACGCCCCTCACTAAAACACCCTGAATTACCCCACACCCTTCACTGTAACACTCTGATATACCCCATACCCCTCACTGTAACACCCTGATATACCCCACACCCCTCACTGTAAAACTCTGATATACCCCATTACCCTCATTAAAACACCCTGATATACCCCACACCCCTCACTGTAACACTCTGATATACTCCATACCCCTCACTGTAACACCCTGATATATCCCACACCCCTCACTGTAACACTCTGATATACCCTACGCCCCTCACTAAAACACCCTGAATTACCCCACACCCTTCACTGTAACACTCTGATATACCCCATACCCCTCACTGTAACACCCTGATATACCCCACACCCCTCACTGTAACTCTCTGAAATACCCCACACCCCTCACTGTAACACCCTGATATACCACACACCCCTCACTGTAAAACCCTGATATATCCCACACCCCTCACTGTTACACTCTGATATATCCCACACACCACACTGTAACACTCTGATATACCCCACACCCCTCACTGTAACACTCTGATGTACCCCACACTCCTCACTGCAACACCCTGATGTACCCCATACACCACACTGTAACACCCTGATATACCCCACACCCCTCACTGTAACACCCTGATATACCCCACACCCCTCACTGTAACACTCTGATATACCCCACACCCCTCACTGTAACCCCCTGATATACCCCACACCCCTCACTGTAACACTCTGCTACACCTCACACCCCACACTGTAACACCCTGATATACCCCACATCCCTCACTGTAACACTCTGATATACCCCACGCCCCTCACTATCACACCCTGATATACCCCACACCCCTCACTGTAACACTCTGATATACCCCACACCCCTCACTGTTACACTCTGATACACCCCACACCCCTCACTGTAACACTCTGATATACCCCACACCCCTCACTGTAACACTCTGCTACACCTCACACCGCACACTGTAACACTCTGATATACCCCACACCCCTCACTGTTACACTCTGATATACCCCACACCCCTCACTGTAACACTCTTATGTACCCCACACCCCTCACTGTAACACTCTGCTACACCTCACACCCCTCACTGTAACACTCTGATATCCCCCACATCCCTCACTGTAACACTCTGATATACCCCACACCCCTCACTATCACACCCTGATATACCCCACACCCCTCACTGTAACACTCTGATACACACCACACCCCTCACTGTAACACCCTGATGTACCCCACACCCCTCACGGTAACACCCTGATGTACCCCACACCCCTCACTGTGACACCCTGATGTACCCCACACCCCTCACTGTAACACCCTGATGTACCCCACACCCCTCACTGTAACACCCTGATGTACCCCACACCCCTCACTGTAACACCCTGATATACCCCACACCCCTCACTGTAACACCCTGATGAACCCCACACCCCTCACTGTAACACTCTGATATATCCCACACCCCTCACTGTAACACTCTGATATATCCTACGCCCCTCACTGTAACACTCTGATATACACCATACCCCTCACTGTAACACTCTGATATACCCCATACCCTTCACTGTAACACTCTGATATACCCCATACCCCTCACTGTAACACCCTAATATACCCCACACCCCTCACTGTAAAACTCTGATATACCCCATACCCCTCATTAAAACACCCTGATATACCCCACACCCCTCACTGTAACACTCTGATATACCCCATACCCCTCACTGTAACACCCTGATATATCCCACACCCCTCACTGTAACACTCTGATATACCCTACGCCCCTCACTAAAACACCCTGAATTACCCCACACCCTTCACTGTAACACTCTGATATACCCCATACCCCTCACTGTAACACCCTGATATACCCCACACCCTTCACTGTAACACTCAGATATACCCCATACCCCTCATTAAAACGCCCTGATATACCCCACACCCCTCACTGTAACACTCTGATATACCCCATACCCCTCACTGTAACACCCTGACATACCCCATACCCCTCACTGTAACACTCTGATATATCCCACACTCCTCACTGTAACACCCTGATATACCCCACACCCCTCACTGTAACACTCTGATATACTCCATACACCTCACTGTAACACTCTGATATACCCCACACCCCTCACTATCACACCCTGATATACCCCACACCCCTCACTGTATCACTCTGATACACCCCACACCCCTCACTGTAACACTCTGATATACCCCACACCCCTCACTGTAACACTCTGCTACACCTCACACCCCTCACTGTAACACTCTGATATACCCCACACCCCTCACTGTTACACTCTGATATACCCCACACCCCTCACTGTAACACTCTGATATACCCCACACCCCTCACTGTAACACTCTGCTACACCTCACACCCCTCACTGTAACACTCTGATATCCCCCACATCCCTCACTGTAACACTCTGATATACCCCACACCCCTCACTATCACACCCTGATATACCCCACACCCCTCACTGTAACACTCTGATACACACCACACCCCTCACTGTAACACCCTGATGTACCCCACACCCCTCACGGTAACACCCTGATGTACCCCACACCCCTCACTGTGACACCCTGATGTACCCCACACCCCTCACTGTAACACCCTGATGTACCCCACACCCCTCACTGTAACACCCTGAAGTACCCCACACCCCTCACTGTAACACCCTGATATACCCCACACCCCTCACTGTAACACCCTGATGTACCCCACACCCCTCACTGTAACACTCTGATATATCCCACACCCCTCACTGTAACACTCTGATATACCCTACGCCCCTCACTGTAACACTCTGATATACACCATACCCCTCACTGTAACACTCTGATATACCCCATACCCTTCACTGTAACACTCTGATATATCCCACACCCCTCACAGTAACACTCTGATATGCCCTACGCCCCTCACTAAAACACCCTGAATTACCCCACACCCTTCACTGTAACACTCTGATATACCCCATACCCCTCACTGTAACACCCTGATATACCCCACACCCCTCACTGTAAAACTCTGATATACCCCATTACCCTCATTAAAACACCCTGATATACCCCACACCCCTCACTGTAACACTCTGATATACTCCATACCCCTCACTGTAACACCCTGATATATCCCACACCCCTCACTGTAACACTCTGATATACCCTACGCCCCTCACTAAAACACCCTGAATTACCCCACACCCTTCACTGTAACACTCTGATATACCCCATACCCCTCACTGTAACACCCTGATATACCCCACACCCCTCACTGTAACTCTCTGAAATACCCCACACCCCTCACTGTAACACCCTGATATACCACACACCCCTCACTGTAAAACCCTGATATATCCCACACCCCTCACTGTTACACTCTGATATATCCCACACACCTCACTGTAACACTCTGATATACCCCACACCCTTCACTGTAACACTCTGATGTACCCCACACTCCTCACTGCAACACCCTGATGTAACCCACACACCTCACTGCAACACCCTGATGTAACCCACACACCTCACTGTAAAACCCTGATATATCCCACACCCCTCACTGTTACACTCTGATATATCCCACACACCACACTGTAACACTCTGATATATCCCACACCCCTCACTGTTACACCCTGATATACCCCACACCCCTCACTGTAACACCCTGATATACCCCACACCCCTCACTGTAACACTCTGATATACCCCACACCCCTCACTGTAACCCCCTGATATACCCCACACCCCTCACTGTAACACTCTGCTACACCTCACACCCCACACTGTAACACCCTGATATACCCCACATCCCTCACTGTAACACTCTGATATACCCCACACCCCTCACTATCACACCCTGATATACCCCACACCCCTCACTGTAACACTCTGATATACCCCACACCCCTCACTGTTACACTCTGATACACCCCACACCCCTCACTGTAACACTCTGATATACCCCACACCCCTCACTGTAACACTCTGCTACACCTCACACCGCACACTGTAACACTCTGATATACCCCACACCCCTCACTGTTACACTCTGATATACCCCACACCCCTCACTGTAACACTCTTATATACCCCACACCCCTCACTGTAACACTCTGCTACACCTCACACCCCTCACTGTAACACTCTGATATCCCCCACATCCCTCACTGTAACACGCTGATATACCCCACACCCCTCACTATCACACCCTGATATACCCCACACCCCTCACTGTAACACTCTGATACACACCACACCCCTCACTGTAACACCCTGATGTACCCCACACCCCTCACGGTAACACCCTGATGTACCCCACACCCCTCACTGTGACACCCTGATGTACACCACACCCCTCACTGTAACACCCTGATGTACCCCACACCCCTCACTGTAACACCCTGATGTACCCCACACCCCTCACTGTAACACCCTGATATACCCCACACCCCTCACTGTAACACCCTGATGTACCCCACACCCCTCACTGTAACACTCTGATATATCCCACACCCCTCACTGTAACACTCTGATATACCCTACGCCCCTCACTGTAACACTCTGATATACACCATACCCCTCACTGTAACACTCTGATATACCCCATACCCTTCACTGTAACACTCTGATATACCCCATACCCCTCACTGTAACACCCTAATATACCCCACACCCCTCACTGTAAAACTCTGATATACCCCATACCCCTCATTAAAACACCCTGATATACCCCACACCCCTCACTGTAACACTCTGATATACCCCATACCCCTCACTGTAACACCCTGATATATCCCACACCCCTCACTGTAACACTCTGATATACCCTACGCCCCTCACTAAAACACCCTGAATTACCCCACACCCTTCACTGTAACACTCTGATATACCCCATACCCCTCACTGTAACACCCTGATATACCCCACACCCTTCACTGTAACACTCAGATATACCCCATACCCCTCATTAAAACGCCCTGATATACCCCACACCCCTCACTGTAACACTCTGATATACCCCATACCCCTCACTGTAACACCCTGACATACCCCATACCCCTCACTGTAACACTCTGATATATCCCACACTCCTCACTGTAACACCCTGATATACCCCACACCCCTCACTGTAACACTCTGATATACTCCATACACCTCACTGCAACACTCTGATATACCCCACACCCCTCACTATCACACCCTGATATACCCCACACCCCTCACTGTATCACTCTGATACACCCCACACCCCTCACTGTAACACTCTGATATACCCCACACCCCTCACTGTAACACTCTGCTACACCTCACACCCCTCACTGTAACACTCTGATATACCCCACACCCCTCACTGTTACACTCTGATATACCCCACACCCCTCACTGTAACACTCTGATATACCCCACACCCCTCACTGTAACACTCTGCTACACCTCACACCCCTCACTGTAACACTCTGATATCCCTCACATCCCTCACTGTAACACTCTGATATACCCCACACCCCTCACTATCACACCCTGATATACCCCACACCCCTCACTGTAACACTCTGATACACACCACACCCCTCACTGTAACACCCTGATGTACCCCACACCCCTCACGGTAACACCCTGATGTACCCCACACCCCTCACTGTGACACCCTGATGTACCCCACACCCCTCACTGTAACACCCTGATGTACCCCACACCCCTCACTGTAACACCCTGAAGTACCCCACACCCCTCACTGTAACACCCTGATATACCCCACACCCCTCACTGTAACACCCTGATGTACCCCACACCCCTCACTGTAACACTCTGATATATCCCACACCCCTCACTGTAACACTCTGATGTACCCCACACCCCTCACTGTAACACTCTGATATATCCCACACCCCTCACTGTAACACTCTGATATACCCTACGCCCCTCACTGTAACACTCTGATATACACCATACCCCTCACTGTAACACTCTGATATACCCCATACCCTTCACTGTAACACTCTGATATATCCCACACCCCTCACAATAACACTCTGATATGCCCTACGCCCCTCACTAAAACACCCTGAATTACCCCACACCCTTCACTGTAACACTCTGATATACCCCATACCCCTCACTGTAACACCCTGATATACCCCACACCCCTCACTGTAAAACTCTGATATACCCCATTACCCTCATTAAAACACCCTGATATACCCCACACCCCTCACTGTAACACTCAGATATACTCCATACCCCTCACTGTAACACCCTGATATATCCCACACCCCTCACTGTAACACTCTGATATACCCTACGCCCCTCACTAAAACACCCTGAATTACCCCACACCCTTCACTGTAACACTCTGATATACCCCATACCCCTCACTGTAACACCCTGATATACCCCACACCCCTCACTGTAACACTCTGATATACCCCATACCCCTCATTAAAACGCCCTGATATACCCCACACCCCTCACTGTAACACTCTGATATACCCCATACCCCTCACTGTAACACCCTGACATACCCCATACCCCTCACTGTAACACTCTGATATATCCCACACTCCTCACTGTAACACCCTGATATACCCCACACCCCTCACTGTAACACTCTGATATACCCTACGCCCCTCACTAAAACACCCTGAATTACCCCACACCCTTCACTGTAACACTCTGATATACCCCATACCCCTCACTGTAACACCCTGATATACCCCACACCCCTCACTGTAACACTCTGATATACCCCATACCCCTCATTAAAACGCCCTGATATACCCCACACCCCTCACTGTAACACTCTGATATACCCCATACCCCTCACTGTAACACCCTGACATACCCCATACCCCTCACTGTAACACTCTGATATATCCCACACTCCTCACTGTAACACCCTGATATACCCCACACCCCTCACTGTAACACTCTGATATACTCCATACACCTCACTGTAACACTCTGATATACCCCACACCCCTCACTATCACACCCTGATATAGCCCACACCCCTCACTGTAACACTCTGATATACCCCACACCCCTCACTGTTACACTCTGATACACCCCACACCCCTCACTGTAACACTCTGATATACCCCACACCCCTCACTGTAACACTCTGATATACCCCACACCCCTCACTGTAACACTCTGCTACACCTCACACCCCTCACTGTAACACTCTGATATACCCCACACCCCTCACTGTTACACTCTGATATACCCCACACCCCTCACTGTAACACTCTGATATACCCCACACCCCTCACTGTAACACTCTGCTACACCTCACACCCCTCACTGTAACACTCTGATATCCCCCACATCCCTCATTGTAACACTCTGATATACCCCACACCGCTCACTATCACACCCTGATATACCCCACACCCCTCACTGTAACACTCTGATACACACCACACCCCTCACTGTAACACCCTGATGTACCCCACACCCCTCACGGTAACACCAAGATGTACCCCACACCCCTCACTGTGACACCCTGATGTACCCCACACCCCTCACTGTAACACCCTGATGTACCCCACACCCCTCACTGTAACACCCTGAAGTACCCCACACCCCTCACTGTAACACCCTGATATACCCCACACCCCTCACTGTAACACCCTGATGTACCCCACACCCCTCACTGTAACACTCTGATATATCCCACACACCTCACTGTAACACTCTGATATACCCTACGCCCCTCACTGTAACACTCTGATATACACCATACCCCTCACTGTAACACTCTGATATACCCCATACCCTTCACTGTAACACTCTGATATATCCCACACCCCTCACAGTAACACTCTGATATGCCCTACGCCCCTCACTATAACACCCTGAATTACCCCACACCCTTCACTGTAACACTCTGATATACCCCATACCCCTCACTGTAACACCCTGATATACCCCACACCCCTCACTGTAAAACTCTGACATACCCCATACCCCTCATTAAAACACCCTGATATACCCCACACCCCTCACTGTAACACTCTGATATACCCCATACCCCTCACTGTAACACCCTGATATATCCCACACCCCTCACTGTAACACTCTGATATACCCTACGCCCCTCACAAAAACACCCTGAATTACCCCACACCCTTCACTGTAACATTCTGATATACCCCATACCCCTCACTGTAACACCCTGATATACCCCACACCCCTCACTGTAACACTCTGATATACCCCATACCCCTCACTGTAACACCCTGACATACCCCATACCCCTCACTGTAACACTCTGATATATCCCACACTCCTCACTGTAACACCCTGATATACCCCACACCCCTCACTGTAACACTCTGATATACCCTACGCCCCTCACTAAAACACCCTGAATTACCCCACACCCTTCACTGTAACACTCTGATATACCCCATACCCCTCACTGTAACACCCTGATATACCCCACACCCCTCACTGTAACACTCTGATATACCCCATACCCCTCATTAAAACGCCCTGATATACCCCACACCCCTCACTGTAACACTCTGATATACCCCATACCCCTCACTGTAACACCCTGACATACCCCATACCCCTCACTGTAACACTCTGATATATCCCACACTCCTCACTGTAACACCCTGATATACCCCACACCCCTCACTGTAACACTCTGATATACTCCATACACCTCACTGTAACACTCTGATATACCCCACACCCCTCACTATCACACCCTGATATACCCCACACCCCTCACTGTAACACTCTGATATACCCCACACCCCTCACTGTTACACTCTGATACACCCCACACCCCTCACTGTAACACTCTGATATACCCCACACCCCTCACTGTAACACTCTGCTACACCTCACACCCCTCACTGTAACACTCTGATATACCCCACACCCCTCACTGTTACACTCTGATATACCCCACACCCCTCACTGTAACACTCTGATATACCCCACACCCCTCACTGTAACACTCTGCTACACCTCACACCCCTCACTGTAACACTCTGATATCCCCCACATCCCTCACTGTAACACTCTGATATACCCCACACCCCTCACTATCACACCCTGATATACCCCACACCCCTCACTGTAACACTCTGATACACACCACACCCCTCACTGTAACACCCTGATGTACCCCACACCCCTCACGGTAACACCCTGATGTACCCCACACCCCTCACTGTGACACCCTGATGTACCCCACACCCCTCACTGTAACACCCTGATGTACCCCACACCCCTCACTGTAACACCCTGATGTACCCCACACCCCTCACTGTAACACCCTGATATACCCCACACCCCTCACTGTAACACCCTGATGTACCCCACACCCCTCACTGTAACACTCTGATATATCCCACACCCCTCACTGTAACACTCTGATATACCCTACGCCCCTCACTGTAACACTCTGATATACACCATACCCCTCACTGTAACACTCTGATATACCCCATACCCTTCACTGTAACACTCTGATATATCCCACACCCCTCACAGTAACACTCTGATATGCCCTACGCCCCTCACTAAAACACCCTGAATTACCCCACACCCTTCACTGTAACACTCTGATATACCCCATACCCCTCACTGTAACACCCTGATATACCCCACACCCCTCACTGTAAAACTCTGATATACCCCATACCCCTCATTAAAACACCCTGATATACCCCACACCCCTCACTGTAACACTCTGATATACCCCATACCCCTCACTGTAACACCCTGATATATCCCACACCCCTCACTGTAACACTCTGATATACCCTACGCCCCTCACTAAAACACCCTGAATTACCCCACACCCTTCACTGTAACACTCTGATATACCCCATACCCCTCACTGTAACACCCTGATATACCCCACACCCCTCACTGTAACACTCTGATATACCCCATACCCCTCATTAAAACGCCCTGATATACCCCACACCCCTCACTGTAACACTCTGATATACCCCATACCCCTCACTGTAACACCCTGACATACCCCATACCCCTCACTGTAACACTCTGATATATCCCACACTCCTCACTGTAACACCCTGATATACCCCACACCCCTCACTGTAACACTCTGATATACTCCATACACCTCACTGTAACACTCTGATATACCCCACATCCCTCACTGTAACTCTCTGATATGCCCCACACCCCTCACTGTAACTCTCTGATATACCCCATACCCCGCACTGTAACACTGATATACCCCACTCCCCTCACTGTAACACTCGGATATACCCTAAACCTCTCACTGTAATACTCTGATATATCCCGCACCGCTCACTGTAACACTCTGATATACCCCATACCCCTCACTGTAACACCCTGATGTACCCCACACCCATCACTGTAACACTCTGATATACCCCACACCCACCACTGTAACACCCTGATATATCCCACACCCCTCACTGTAACACTCTGATATACCCCACACCCCTCACTGTAACACTCTGATATACCCCATACCCCTCACTGTAACACTCTGATATACCCCACACCACTCACTGTAACTTTCTGATATACCCCACACCCCTCACTGTAACTCTCTGATATACCCCATACCCCGCACTTTAACACTCTGATATACCCCACTCCCCTCACTGTAACACTCTGATATACCCCACACCCCTCACTGTAACATTCTGATATACCCCATACCCCGCACTGTAAAACTCTGATATACCCCATACCCCGCACTGTAACACTCTGATATATCCCACACCCCTCACTGTAACACCCTGATGTACCCCACACCCCTCACTGTAACACTCTGATATAACCCACACCCCTCACTGTAACACTCTGCTTTACCCCACACCCCTCACTGTAACACGCTGATATACCCCACACCCCTCACTGTATCAGCCTGATATACCCCACACCCCTCACTGTAACACCCTGATATACCCCCCACCCCTCACAGTAACACTCTGAAATACCCCACACCCCTCACTGTAACACTCTGATATACCCCACACCCCTCACTGTTACACTCTGATATACCCCTCACCCCTTACTGTAGCACTCTGATATACCCCACACCCCTCACTGTACACGCTGATATACCCTACACCTCACTGTAACACCCTGATATACCCCACACCCCTCACTGTAACACCCTGATGTACCCCACACACCTCACTGTACACCTTGATATACCCCACACCCCTCACTATAACACCCTGATATACCCCACACCACTCACTGAAACACCCTGATATACCCCACACCCCTCACTACAACACTCTGATATACCCCTCACCCCTTACTGTAACACTCTGATATACCCCACACCCCTTACTGGTACACTCTGATATGCCCCACACACCTCACTGTAACACTCTGATATACCCCACACCCCTCACTGTACACGCTGATATACCCCACATCCCTCACTGTAACACCCTGATATACCCCACACCCCTCACTGTAACACCCTCATATACCCCGCACACCTCACTGTAACACTCTGATATACCCCACACCCCTCACTGTAACACTGTGATATATCCCACACCCCTCACTGTAACACACTGATATACCCCACACCCCTCACTGTAACACTCTGATATACCCCACACCCCTCACTGTAATACACTGATATACCCCACACCCCTCACTGTAACTCTCTGATATACCCCACACCCCTTTTGTGAGGGCCACTTAGAATCCAGCACGAGTTTTAAGGATACAAAGTAATAACATTTATTTACAATAACATATATATATATATATAACAGCAGCAGCAACTTCCCTTGCTGCACACTCCTTCCTGCTGGTTCCAAACTGGCCAGCTTTATTTATACTAGGAGTTTACTAATGGTTTCTCCGCCCCCCTCATTGGGGAAGCTCATACTCCCACAGGATTGTGGGATAGTCATTAGTCCCCAGCCAATGGTAAGTAGGCAGGTTATAACATCCCTCCCCCCCAAAGTCCAAGGAATCCACCGAAGACCCTGGCGAAGGAGGGCGTCGGACTCGTTTTGCCGCAGGCCAGACGCCATTTGCACGCGGTGCTGGATCAGGCAGCGTGTAACGAGACGGAGACCGGCGCTTCCGTGATGAACGGCGCAACGGTTGTACATCCACAGCCCGTGGACCCGAGGATTCCCCCTCTGATGCATCCTGTGTCTCCATCTCGGAGTCAGAGTCTGCTGCCTCCGCCATGTCAGCGTCTCTATCTCGATTCGGTTCTGTAACGACCTGCGCAGGCTTCGAGTGAGGCACCAGTGGAAGATTTTGAGGACTACCTTCCCTTGTCTCTGGTCTCTGCGGTTGTTGAAATGAGCTCCGGGGACAGGGAATCTTTTGAGGGGATGATCTTCTGGACCGAACGTGGTCGACATGTTTGCGCTGGAGACGACCCTGGGCTTGCACCTGGTAAGATATAGGGTCCGTTTGGTGAAAGATTACACCAGGAACCCACTGGGCACCACCAGCAAAATTCCGAATGAACACTGGGTCACCGGGCACAAACTGCCGAATCGGCCGATGCCGAGAAAATCCCTGTCCCTGCCGTTCTTGTGTGCGGCGTACTTTTGCGCCAACGTCCGGGAAAACCATACTAAGGCGGGTGCGAAGTCTCCGGCCCATTAGGAGTTCTGCGGGAGCTACCCCAGTCACCGCATGGGGGGTGGTCCTATACGTAAACAAAAAGCGAGCCAGTCTCGTGTCCATTGATCCGGAAGACTGCTTCTTTAGGCCTCGTTTGAATGTCTGCACTGCGCGTTCTGCCAACCCATTTGAAGCCGGGTGGTAAGGGGCAGTGCGGATATGATGTATGCCGTTCATCTTCGTGAATCTCGCAAACTCCTCACTCGTGAATGGAGTGCCGTTATCCGTGACCAGCACCTCGGGGAGGCCATGCGTACTAAACGACAAACGCATCGTCTCAATTGTTGCGCAGGACGTTGTCCCCTGCATCTTATGCACCTCTAGCCATTTAGACTGGGTGTCAATTAATAGAAGGAACATGGATCCTTGAAAAGGGCCTGCGAAATCTGCATGCAAGCGTGCCCAAGGCCGCTCTGGCCATTCCCAGTGATGTAGGGGCGCGGCCGGCGGAAGCTTCTGATGCTCCTGGCAAATGAAGCAGTTTTGGGCCACCTTCTCAATGTTGGTGTCGAGGCCTGGCCACCACACATAACTCCGGGCCAACATTTTCATTTTGATCACACCTGGACGCCCATTGTGCAAGTCTGATAGTATCAGCTCCTGGCCTTTTTCCGGGACAATCACACACGTCCCCCACAAGAGGATGCCGTCTTCCACGCTGAATTCTGACAGCTCGGAGGAAAATGCCTGCAACTCGCCTGGGAGCTGTCTATGCTGCCCACCATACAGGACTATGTGCCGAACCTTTGACAGGATTGGCTCCGTCTGGGTCCACTCACGGATCTGTGATGCCGTGACAGGCAAAGTGTCCATAAAATTTAGGGTTGCAACCACCTCAGCGGTCGTGGGGGTCGACATGGGGCCGGTCGATAAAGGCAATCGGCTCAGTGCGTCAGCATTTGCTATCTGCGTACCTGGTTTGTGCTCCAGAGAATACTCGTATGCAGCAAGCAACAAAGCCCAGCGCTGGATCCGTGCGGAAGCAATGGGCGGTATTGGCTTATCCTCTCTGAAAAGTCCCAGCAGGGGCTTATGATCAGTCACGATAGTGAAATGGCGGCCATACACGTACTGGTGGAAGCGTTTCAACGCAAAAACCACTGTCAGGCCCTCCTTCTCGATCTGCGCGTACTTTTTCTCCGCTGCAGTCAATGTGCGGGAGGCGAAAGCTATCGGTCGCTCGGCCCCGTTCTCCATCTTGTGGGACAGGACGGCCCCAATACCATACGGGGATGCATCACATGTGACGAGCAAAGGCTTTCCAGGATCATAGTGGGTTAGTAACCCAGACGACGACAATTGTTGCTTTACCCGCCGGAAAGCGGTTTCTTGCGGCTGACCCCAAACCCAGGTGTGATTTTTCTTTAGCAGCAGGTGCAAAGGGGCCAGCGTAGTTGCCAGATTGGGGAGGAGCTTCCCGTAATAGTTTACGAGACCGAGAAAAGAACGAAGATGCGAAGTGTCAGTCGGGGCGGGGGCCTGTTGAATTGCACGCACCTTCTCTGCAACGGGGTGCAAACCTTCGCGGTCCACCTGATAACCTAGGTAGACTACTTCCTTTGCCTGAAATACGCACTTTGTGCGACGTAAACGGACTCCAGCCTCCGAAAGGCGTCTAAGGACAGCCTCCAGATTTTCCAAATGTTTCTGCTCCGACATCCCTGTAATCAAAACGTCATCTAAGTGGACAGCAACACATGGTAAACCTCTCAAAATGCCCTCCATAACACGTTGAAAAATTGCGCAGGCAGAGGATACTCCAAAGGGCAACCGTGTATATTCATACAGGCCCCGGTATGTATTAATCGTTACATATGGTCGGGAGACACGGTCCAGCTCCAACTGCAGGTAGGCGTGACTCATATCTAATTTTGTGAATGAGAGTCCACCTGCAAGCTTCGCGTAGAGATCCTCTATGCGAGGCATTGGATATCAGTCAAGTCGGGAAGCCGTATTCACTGTAAGTTTATAGTCGCCACACAAGCGAACTGTGGCATCTGGCTTCATTACAGGTACAATTGGTGCTGCCCAGTCAGCAAAACGGACGGGCCTGATAATACCCAAACTCTCCAAACGAGTGAGCTCCCCTTCTACCTTCTCGAGCAAGGCGTAAGGCACCGGGCGCACCCGGAAATAGCGCGGCGTGGCTCCTGGTTCGACTTGGATATGGGCTACGGCCCCTTTTCCCCAAACCAGGCTGGAATACATCTGGGTATCATCCTAGCACCTCAGTCAACCCTTCAGAAACTGTTTGGAGGATGTGCTGCCATTGCAACCGCAAATGGCGCAACCAGTCCCGCCCCAACAGGCTGGGCCCATGGCCGCGCACCACGATAAGTGGGAAACGCCCCTTCTGGCGTCCATAAACAACAGGGGTCATTGTAGTTCCTGCAATGTCCAGTGGTTCTCCCGTGTAGGTGGCCAACCTGGCCTGTGAGTCGGTTAATGTAAGGGTCTGTATACCCTGCTTGATGCGGTCGAATGTCCTCTGGGCGATCACGGAGACCGCTGCTCCAGTATCCAACTCCATCTCAAGCCGGTGGCCATTGACCCGTACTGTCACCTTAATGGGGGCCACACGGGGAGCTGCCACACAATGCAGCTGCAGGCAGTCGTCCTCCGTCTCCACGTCCTCAGGAGTAGTCGCCGCAGGTTCATCCACATGGAAGGTACGGCCCCTGGGCTGGTCCCAGTTACGGCCCCTGGGCTGGTCCCAGTTTCGGTCGGAACGACGGCGCCTCTGGCATCCCCAGGACCGGCGTCCGCGACGGGGTCGGCGCCTACAAGTCTGACACGGACATGGCTCCTCATCCATTGTTCTGGAGAAGGCTCCCTTCGGGGAGGAATGTCCGACGACCACTGGCGTCGGTCCGGGCGTTGCCTAGCCCAAGGTACCGCAGGAGAGCGGGGGGACGTTTTCGGACGGAAGGGGTTGCGCCCCAAGGCATGCACTTCCATTCCCTGTAGCTCCTGCACTCCTTGTTCTGCACTCTCTCGGGACAATACTATTTGAATGGCCTGTTGAAAAGTCAATGTTGGCTCAGCTAACAACTTTCTCTGGGTGGCCGCATTGTTAATCCCGCAAACCAAATGGTCGCGTAACATTTCTGACAAGGTCTCACCATAGTCACAGTATTCCGCAATCCTGTGTAGCCTGGATAGAAAATCGGCAAGGGATTCTCCAGGGGTCCTCTCAGCGGTATTAAACCGGTAACGCTGGACTATCGTGGACGGGGTTGGGTTAAAGTGTTGCCCCACTGTATTCACAAGTTCATTAAATGTTTTGGTGTCCGGCGCAGCTGGGTACGTAAGGCTCCTAATCACCCCAAACGTATGCGGCCCGCAGGCGGTGAGCAATATGACCACCTGGCCCTCGTTTTCAGTGATATTGTTTGCCCGGAAATAGTAACGCATCCGTTGTGTGTACTGGTTCCAGCTTTCCAGCGCAGCATCAAAAACATCCAAACGTCCGTACAGAGGCATGGTATAATAGAAAACAACTTCCAACCTGTATCCAACAAAAATCCAGGGAGGTGGCTTCAGCAGTGTAGACAGCTATTCACTTTAACCTTGGTCGCCAGTTTTCTGAGGGCCACGAAGGATCCAGCACGAGTTTTAAGGATACAAAGTAATAACATTTATTTACAATATATATATATATAACAGCAGCAGCAACTTCCCTTGCTGCAGACTCCTTCCTGCTGGTTCCTGAACTGGCCAGCTTTATTTATACTAGGAGTTTACTAGTGGTTTCTCCGCCCCCCTCATTGGGGAAGCTCATACTCCCACAGGATTGTGGGATTGTCATTAGTCCCCAGCCAATGGTAAGTAGGCAGGTTATAACACCCCTCACTGTAACACTCTGATATACCCCACACAGTTACACTCTGATATACCCCACACCCTTCCCTGTTACACTCTGATACACCCCACACCCCTCACTGTTACACTCTGATATACCCCACACCCCTCACTGTTACACTCTCAGATACCCCACACCCCTCCCTGTTACACTCTAATATACCCCACACCCCTCACTGTCACACTCTGATATTTTCCACACCCCTCACTATAACACTGATATATAACACACCCCTCACTGTAACACTCTGATACACCCCACACCCCTCACTGTAGCACTCTGATATACCCCACACCCCTCACTGTAACACCCTGATATACCCCACACCCCTCACTGTTACACTCTGATATACCACACACCCCTCAATGTAACACTCTGATATACCCCACACCCCACGCTGTTACACTCTGATATACCCCACACGCCTCACTGTAACACTCTGATATACCCCACACCCCTCCCTGTTACACTCTGATATACCCCACACCCCTCACTGTAACACTCTGAAATACCCCACACCCCTCACTGTACACCCTGATATACCCCACACCCCTCACTGTAACACTCTGATATACCCCACACCCTTCACTGTAACACTCTGATATACCCCACACCCCTCCCTGTTACACCCTGATACACCCCACACCCCTCCCTGTTACACTCTGATATACCCACACCCCTCACTGTAACACCCTGATATACCCCACACCCCTCACTGTAACACTCTGATATACCCACACCCCTCACTGTAACACCCTGATATAGCCCACACCCCTCACTGTAACACTCTGATATGCCCCACACCCCTCACTGTAACACTCTGATATACCCCACACCCCTCACTGTAACACTCTGATATACCCCATACCCCTCACTGTAACACTCTGATATACCCCACACCCCTCACTGTAACACTCTGATATACCCCACACCCCTCACTGTAACACCCTGATATAGCCCACACCCCTCACTGTAACACTCTGATATACCCCACACCCCTCCCTGTTACACTCTGATATACCCCACACCCCTCACTGTAACACTCTGATACACCCCACACCCCTCCCTGTTACACTCTGATATACCCCACACCCCTCATTGTAACCCTCATTTATACCCCACACCCCTCACTGTAACACTCTGATATACCCCACACCCCTCACTGTAACACTCTGATATACCCCACACCCCTCACTGTAACACTCTGATTTACCCCACACCCCTCACTGTAACACTCTGATATACCCCACACCCCTCACTGTAACACTCTGATATACCCCACATCCCTCACTGTAACACTCTGAAATACCCCACGCCCCTCAGTGTAACACTCTGATATACCCCACATCCCTCACTGTAACACTCTGATATACCCCACATCCCTCACTGTAACACTCTGATATACCCCACATCCCTCACTGTAACACTCTGATATACCCCACACCCCTCACTGTAACACTCTGATATACCCCACACCCCTCACTGTTACACTCTGATATACCCCACACCCCTCACTGTAACACTCTGATATACCCCACACCCCTCACTGTTACAGTCTGATATACCCCACACCCCTCACTGTTACACTCTGCTATGTGTCTATTAGTTTCGAACTTGCAAGTATTTTGCTCACTCTCTATAATTCCGGATAACCTATTGTCTCATGGCTTTTAATAACTCACAGATATCTGGAGTGTGTCCAATTTTGAAAATAACGTTTGAAAGCTCCTTTAAGTTTTCAATTAAATCCTGTCACCATAGCAATGGCAGCAAAACAGGAAAAGGTGCCGCACACATTATGAAAAACAAATTAAATTCAAATCGCTCAGCGCTCTTGCAATCCTGCTGCCGAGCGACATTTCAGCGCAAATGAGACTCCTCTTCCACACACTGTGGCATTTCCTCCCTGTTCCAGTGACATTCTGCGGTCCATCATTTGTGCAATGTGTGTGTCACTGAACAGCTTCCTCAAACACCCTCAGTTCTGTTCGAGAGGGAATTCCAGGATTCTGACAGTCAGGGAGCGGCGATATATTTCCAAGTCAGGTTGGTGAGTGACTTGGAGGGGAACCATCAGGTGGTGGGGTTCCCAGGTATCTGCTGTAATACTGTAATACTGCTGTATACTGGGGTATATCAGAGTGTTACAGTCCTTCTAGATGGTGATGGTCGTTGGTTTGGAAGGTGTTGTCTGATGAATCTTGGTGAATTACTGCAGTGCATTGTGTAGATGGTACATAGTTTCTGATCAATGGTAACCCTCTGGACGTTGATAGTGGGGGCTTCAATGATGGTAATGCCACTGAAGTCCAAGGTCAGATGGTCATTGCCTGGCTTTTTTGTGGCACAAATGTTACTTGCCTCATGACAGCCCAAGGCTGTATATAGAAACATAGACATCGCTCAGACAGCACGGTGAAACAGGGGTTATCATTGCTGCGTCACCGCGCCAAGGACCCGGGTTCAATTCTAACCTTTGATAACTGTCTGTGTGGATTTTCAGCTTTCTCCCCGAGTCTGCGTGGGTTTCCTGCGGGTGCTCAGGTTTCCTCCCACAGCCCAACGATGAGCAGGTTAGTTGGATGAGCCATGATAAATTGCCCTTCAGAATCCTGGGATGTGCAGGTTGGATGGGGATCGGGTGTGGGAGTGGGCCTCGGTAGGGTGCTCGTTCAGAGGGTCAGTGCAGACGTGATGGGCTGAATGGCCTCTTTCTGTATTGTAGGGATTCTATGATTCTATGTTAGCAACATAGAAAATAGAAGGAGGCCATTCGGCCCTTCGAGCCTGCTCCACCAGTCATTATGATCATGGCTGATCATCCAACACAATAGCCTATTCCCGCTTTCCCCCCATATCCCTTGATCCCCTTTGCCTTAAGTGCTGTATCTAACTGCTTCTTGAAAACATACAGGGCTGAATTCTCTGTTGGCCAACGCCGGAATCGCGAAACACGATTCGGCAGAGAATCGATTGCGACGCGAAAATCTTGGCAGGCGCCGATTTAATGCCAAATCACAATTCTATGTCGCCTCGACAATGGCGTCAATGTGTACGTGCTTCCACAGCTTGTCAGCCTGCCGAGTGTCAACCACGGCGAATCCCACACGTATTTCCATTGGAATCGTAGAATTTACAGTGCAGAAGGAGGCCATTCGGCCCATCGAGTCTGCAGTGGCCCTTGGAAAGAGCAACCTACACAAGCCTACACCTCCACCCTATCCCCGTAACCCAATAGCCCCACCAAACCTTTTTGGACACTAAGGGCAATTTATCATGGCCAATCCACCTACCCTGCACGTCTTTGGGCTGTGGGAGGAAACCGGAGCACCCGGAGGAAACCCACGCAGACACGGGGAGGATGTGCAGACTCCACACAGACAGTGACCCAGCGGGGAATCAAACCTGGGACCCTGGAGCCGTGAAGCAACTGTGCTAACCACTGTGCTACCCACGGAATCTAGCTCCTCTACAGTCGCTGAATCGGTCCGGGTTCAGCGCCAGTTTTGCTGTCGTGAAAGCCGATGAATCCTGCCCCTGACCACTTAGTCTCAGAAACGGACAATCCAACCCACAATCCTTTGGCCTCAACCCCTTCCTGTGGTAACGAGTTCCACAGGCCGACCACTCTCTGGGCGAAGAAATGTCTCCTCATCTCGGTCCTAAATGGTCGACCCTGTATCCTCAGACTGTGACCCCTGGTTCAGGGCACACCCACCATCGGGAACATCCTTCCTGCATCGACCCTGTCCAGTCCTGTTAGAATTTTATAAGTTTCTATGAGATCCCCCCCCTCATTCTTCTGAACTCCAGCGAATACCATCCTAATCGACTCAATCTCTCCATTATAAGCACACAGATGAAAAGAAAGGAAGATGGATTTTCTTCCCAGAGCCCTAGTGTCATACAACCAGCACAGTGTATTCCTTAATTAGCAGGAGCACGCTGAGGAGGCATTTTCATTAAAGATGGATGGAAATCTCTGCTCTTAAAAAATAAATTTAGAGTACCCAATTCTTTTTTTTTCCAATTAAGGGGCAATTTAGCGTGGCCAATCCACCTATCTTGCACATCTTTGGGTTGTGGGGGTGAGGCCCACACAGAAACGGAGAGAATGTGGAAACTCCACACGGACAGTGACCCGGGCGGGGATCGAACCCGGGACCTCAGCAACGTGAGGCAGCAGTGCTAACCACTGCGCCGCCGTGCTGCCCCTGCTCTTTTTAAGGATAAAATCTGACTGTCGTGTTCAAATGCTAAATCACCCCTGTCAGAATGAAAAAATACCAACGCAGAATCACGAAGGAATTATAATGACAAGAGACGGAGCCTGGATTATTCAGTGAACTGCAGTCTGTTGCTCCAACCAATTGCCTTCTACGGAGGTCACAAAAGCCAAGGCTTCAGCTGGATTGATGAACATCTTAATAGAGTTGTTGGACATCGCCCGCAGTGTAACTGGCGACAGTAGGGCGTATTACACTCCAATGGTCTTCAGGCGTGTTCTAACTTCATCAAACCCCATGCGTGTCTGATGGATGGCCGCTCAAAAATCTTGAAAAAAGTGACCTTCGCTCCCTCATAGAACAAGGCCCCATTACGTCTAATCTGCCTCCAAAACTCTTGAAGTTATGAAAACAGGTAATTTTGGGTGGGGGTCGTTGGTCGTCCCTGGGCCTCTGAGATATGATATGATGTGCCCTAGCTCTCAAAGAATTTAACTGGCAGCTTACCCTCAGCTGTTTCTGGCAAACCGACGATCCGGACTTTCCTCGGTTTTCCAGGTCGTCAAGGAATTCTGACCTACCACGCAACTGCTTTTCCAAGGATTGTAAGTGGGCCTCTACCCAGGAAGTTGCCTTTTTGACAGTACTAATACTCTCCTCACACCTCGTCAATCCTTTGGCCCGTATTCTGCTGCTGTACAGAAGGAGCACTGACATTTGAAATGAAAATGAAACATGAAAATCGCTTATTGTCACGAGTAGACTTCAAATGAAGTTACTGTGAAAAGCCCCTAGTCGCCACATTCCGGCACCTGTTCGGGGAGGCTGGTGCGGGAATTGAACCTTGCTGCTGGCCTGCCTGGGTCTGCTTTCAAAGCCAGCGATTTAGCCCAGTGTGCTAAACCAGCCCCTTTTGTGCTAACAGACTGAGTTTCAGGTCAATGACTTTAATAGTATTAGCAGCCATCAGTTGTAAGGTCTTTGAGGGTGCTGGGTCGAGGAGCTGTTGTCAGGTTGAGGAGCTGGATCCACCTCAGCCACTTCTGACTGCTCATTTCTGTTGACGATTTTCTTAATCTCTCTCGACATTTTGTCACCAACATAATATGGAGTTCTCACTCCCGGGTTAGTTAAGCACAGGCTGTGTGAACGCGATGAATGAAAGGCTGAGAGTGCCAGAGCACACGAAACACAGCCATTCCTGCACTCACATCATGTGATCACCACCAAACAGTTTTCTATCCACCTCAACACACTGCCTCCAATCCCATGCGCTTTAATTTTACACACTAATCTCTTATGTGGGATTCTGTCGAAAGCCTTCTGAAAGTCCAAATACACCACATCCACTGCCCCCCCCCCCTCATCAACTAGTCACATCCTCGAAGAATTCCAGTAGATTTGTCAAGCATGATTTCCTCTTCATAAATCCGTGCTGACTCTGTCCGATCCTGCCACTGGTTTCTAAGATAAAATTTTGATCATGGATTCTAGAATTTTCCCCACTCCCGACGTCAGGCTTACTGGTGTATAATTCCCTGTTTTTTCTCCACCTCCCTTTTTAAATAGTGAAGTTACATTAGCTAACCTCCAATCTGCAGGGACTGTTCCAGAGTCTATAGAATCCTGGAGGATGACCACCAATGCATCCACCATTTCTAGAGCCACTTCCTTAAGTAGTCTGGGATGTAGATTATCAGGCCCTGGGGATTTATCCACCTTCAATCCCATCAGTTTCCCAAACACCATGGGCTGGATTCTCTTTCGGTGGGATCCTCCACTTCACCGGCAACATACTCAAGTCCGCAGATTTCCCTATGGAGTGGGGTGCCCATAATGGGAAACCCCATTGGCCAGGGTATCCTCTATTGGGATAGAGGATCCCACTGCTGGTCGGGACGCGCCACACCAGAAAACGGGTACCACAGGATGGAGAACCTCACCCCATTTCTCTCCCAATATTGATCTCCTTTAGTTTCTCCCTCTCACTAAATCCTGCATTCTCCAATATTTCTGGTATGTTATTTGTGTCCTCATTTGTGAAACAGAAGCAAAGTATGTGTTTAGTTGCTCAGCCATTTCTTTGTCCCCTATTATACCCTGTTTCGGGGCAGCACGGTGGTGCAGTGGTCAGCCCTGCTGGCTCACGGCGCCGAGGCCCCAAGTTCGATCCCGGCTCTGGGTCACTGTCCGTGTGGCGTTTGCACATTCTCCCCGTGTTTGCGTGGGTTTCGCCCCCACCACCCAAAGATGTGCAGAGTAGGTGGATTGGCCACAGTAAATTGCCCCTTATTGGAAAAAATGAATTGGATACTGTAAATTTATATTTTAAAAAAATACATTCCCCTGTTTCTGACTGTAAGGGACCTACATTTGTCTTCATCAATCTTTTGCTCTTCACGTACCTATAGAAACTTTTACAGCCATTTTTACATTCCCTGCAAGCTTACTCTTGTACTCTATTTTCCCCTTCTTAATCAATCCTTTGCTGAATTCTAAACTGCTCCCAGTCCTGCTGGTGCTATTTTACAGCCAATTTGTATGCTTCTTGGATCGAATACTATCTCTAATTTCCCTTGTAAGCCATGGATTGGTCACCTTTCCCATTTTACTTTTGTGCCAGACAGGAATAGCAATTAGCGCAGCTTCCCCATGCGCTCCTTGAACGTTTGCCACTGTCTATCCACCGTCATCCCTTCCAAGTAACGTTCCTCAATCGATCATAGATAACTCATGCCTCAGATCATCGTAGTCTCCTTTATTTAGATTCAGGATCCTAGTCTCAGTAACAATTACGTCGCTCTCCATCTCAACAACAAATTCTATCATTTTTGATCCCCAAGGGGTATCGCACAACTAGATTGCCAATGACTCCCTTCTCATTACACAATACCGAATCTCGGATGGCCTGCTCTCCAGTTAGTTCCTCAACGTATTGGTCCAGAAAACCATCCCGTATATGCTCCAGGAATTCCTCCTCTCGCCTATTGTGACTAATTTGATTTGCCCAATCTATATGCAGATTAAAGTCGCCCATATTTACAAATGTTCCTTTATTGCATGCACCTCTAATTTCCTGTTGAATGCCACTCTGAACATCACCGCTGCAGTTTGGGGGACTATCTCTAACCCTCACTAACTTTTATTTACCCTTTGTGTTTCTCAACTCCACACATTCAGATTCCACATTGTCAGAGCTGATATTCTTCCTCATTATTACGTTAATTTCCTCTTTAACCAGCAACCCCACTGCCTCTTTCTTTTTGTCTGTCCTTCCTAAGTACTGAATACCCAATTCCCATCCCTGGTCACCCTGGAGCAATGTCTCCATAATCCTGACAATAGCATTCCCAATTGCATCTATTTGAGTGGTTAATTAATCCACTTTATTGCGACAAGTTGGCGGCACGGTGGCACAGTGGTTAGCACTGCTGCCCCAAAGCGCCATGTACCCGGGTTCAATTCCGGCCTCGGGTGACTGTCTGTGCGGAGTCTGCACGTTCTCCCCGTGTGTGCGTGGGTTTCCTCCGGGTGCTCCGGTTTCCTACCACAGTCCAAAGATGTGCAGGTTAGGTGGATTGGAAATGCCCCTTAGTGTCTAATGGTTAGGCAGGGTTATGGGGATAGGGAAGGGTAGGGTGCTCTTTCAAAGGGTTGGTGCAGACTCGATGGATCGAATGGCCTCCTCCTGCACTGTAAATTCTATGGATATGTCTTCTATGGAAGTTAAGGCACAAAGCCTTAAGGCACGTCTCTTTAACATGCCTCGTCCTGTTGCCATTAGTGATCACCATGGATTTGGGCTCTTGATTTCTCTGCCTATCACCTATCTAATTCTTTCTCTGACTTTGGTTCTTGCCCATCTTTCTCCACCTCTGACTCTGCATTGGTTCCCATCCTCCTTTCGTTGAAACCCTCCCCAGCCACTCTCGCAAATACTCCCCCAAGGACATCAGTCCCAGTCCTGTCCAGGGTATAACATGTCCAGTTTGTACAGGTCTCACCTCCCCCAGAACCGGTCCCAATGCCCAGATATCTGAAACTCTCCCTCTTGTGACATCTCTTCAGCTGTCGATTCATTCACTATATCCTGCTATTTCTGCTTTTAGAACCTGAACCTTTTTTTTTTACCTATGTCGTTTGTACCCATGTGTATCATGAGACACCATACCATCCTGGAGTCTTGTTTGAGGCCACAGAAACGCCTGTCTATTCCCTTTACAATTGAATCCTCTATAAATATTGCATTCCTACATGTTTTACTCATCCCGCCCTGCAGCAGAACCAACCACGGTGTAACAAATTTGGCTGTTGCTGCTTTCCCCTGAGAGGCCATTCCCCAACAGTATCCAAAGCGGTATATATGTTTTGCAGAGGAATAGCCACAGGTGCTCCATGCACTGTTTGCCTAGTCCTCTTGCTCGGCCTGGTTGACACCTTCCTGCCTGTGGAGTCTGAGCCTGTGGTGTGACTACCTCTTTATATGTGCTATCCATGATACTCCCTGCCTCATGGATTCTCCCCTGTGTTACCCCAGTTACAGCCGGGCTCCTAAATCGAGGCTTCCAGGGGCTACAGCACACATGCTGGCACCAAGCAGAGAAAATGTTTCCCACTTCCCACGTGGTGCAGGAAGAGCATGCCCAAGTTTTGAATTCCCCCAGCCAGTTCTTAGGGCATTTGGACCTCTGACCTTATGTTGGAAAGAAAGCCATTGATGAAGTAGCTGAAGATGGTTGAGCCCAGGACATTATCCTGAGGAACTCCTGCAGTGATGTCATGGGAGTCAGATGATTGTCTCGAACAACCACAGCCATCCTCCTTTGTGCCAGATTTGAATCCAACCAGTCAACGGTTTTCACTGGAAAAGTGTAGAACCCCTCAGTATTGATCCTCTGACAGTGCAGCACTCCCTCAGTACTGACCCTCTGACAGTGCAGCACTCCCTCAGTACTGACCCTCTGACAGTGCAGCACTCCTTCAGTACCGACCCTCTGGCAGTGCAGCACTCCCTCAGTACTGATCCTCTGACAATGCAGCACTCCCTCAGTACCGATCCTCTGACAGTGCAGCACTCCCTCAGTTCTGATCCTCTGACAGTGCAGCACTCCCTCAGTACTGACCCTCTGACAGTGCAGCACTCCCTCAGTACTGACCCTCTGACAGTGCAGCACTCCCTCAGTACAGACCCACTGACAGTGCAGCACTCCCTCAATATTGACCCTCGGACAGTGCAGCACTCCCTCAGTACTGATCCTCTGACAGTGCAGCACTCCCTCAGTACTGACCCTCTGACAGTGCAGCACTCCCTCAGTACTGACTCTCTGACAGTGCAGCACTTCCTCAGTACTGACCCTCTGACAGTGCAGCACTCTCTCAGTCCTGACCTTCGGACAGTACAGTACTAACACAGTCCTACCCTCTGACAGTGCAGCACTCCCTCAGTACTGACCCTCTGACAGTGCAGCACTCCCTCAGTACTGACCCTCTGACAGTGCAGCACTCCCTCAGTACAGACCCACTGACAGTGCAGCACTCCCTCAATATTGACCCTCGGACAGTGCAGCACTCCCTCAGTACTGATCCTCTGACAGTGCAGCACTCCCTCAGTACTGACCCTCTGACAGTGCAGCACTCCCTCAGTACTGACTCTCTGACAGTGCAGCACTTCCTCAGTACTGACCCTCTGACAGTGCAGCACTCTCTCAGTCCTGACCTTCGGACAGTACAGTACTAACACAGTCCTACCCTCTGACAGTGCAGCACTCCCTCAGTACTGACCCTCTGACAGTGCAGCACTCCCTCAGTACTGATCCTCTGACAGTGCAGCACTCCCTCAGTACTGACCCTCTGACAGTGCAGCACTCCCTCAGTACTGACTCTCTGACAGTGCAGCACTTCCTCAGTACTGACCCTCTGACAGTGCATCACTTTCTCAGTCCTGACCTTCGGACAGTACAGTACTAACACAGTCCTACCCTCTGACAGTGCAGCACTCCCTCAGTACTGACCCTCTGACAGTGCAGCACTCCCTCAGTACTGACCCTCTGACAGTGCAGCACTCCCTCAGTACTGATCCTCTGACAGTGCATCGCTCTCTCAGTACTGACCCTCTGACAGTGCAGCACTCCCTCAGTACTGACCCACTGACAGTGCAGCACTCCCTCAGTACTGACCCACTGACAGTGCAGCACTCCCTCAGTACTGACCCTCTGACAGTGCAGCACTCCCTCAGTACTGACCCACTGACAGTGCAGCACTCCCTCAATATTGACCCTCGGACAGTGCAGCACTCCCTCAGTACTGACCCTCAGACATTGCAGCACACCCTCAGTACTGACCCTCTGACAGTGCAGCACTCCCTCAGTACTGACCCTCTGACAGTGCAGCACTCCCTCAGTACTGACCCTCTGACACTGCAGCGCTCCCTCAGTACTGACCCTCTGACAGTGCAGCACTCCCTCAGTACTGACCCGCTGACAGTGCAGCACTCCCTCAGTACTGACCCTCTGACAGTGCAGCACTCCCTCAGCACTGACCCTCTGACAGTGCAGCACTCCCTCAGTACTGACCCTCTGACAGTGCAGCACTCCTTCAGTACCGACCCTCTGACAGTGCAGCACTCCCTCAGTACTGACCCTCTGACAGTGCAGCACTCCCTCAGCACTGACCCTCGGACAGTGCAGCACTCCCTCAGTACTGACCCTCTGACAGTGCAGCACTCCCTCAGTACTGACCCTCTGACAGTGCAGCACTCCCTCAGTACTGATCCTCTGACAATGCAGCACTCCCTCAGTACCGATCCTCTGACAGTGCAGCACTCCCTCAGTACTGATCCTCTGACAGTGCAGCACTCCCTCAGTATTGACTCTCTGACAGTGCAGCACTCCCTCAGTACTGATCCTCTGACAGATCAGCGCTCCTTCAGTACCGACCCTCTGAAAGTGCAGCAATCCCTCAGGACTGATCCTCTGAAGTGCAGCACTCCCTCAGTACTGACCCTCAGACATTGCAGCACTCCTTCAGTACTGACCCTCGACAGTGCAGCAGTCCCTCAGTAATGACTCTCTGACAGTGCAGCACTCCCTCAGTACTGACCCTCTGACAGTGCAGCACTCTCTCAGTCCTGACCTTCGGACAGTACAGTACTAACACAGTCCTAACCTCTGACAGTGCAGCACTCCCTCAGTACTGACCCTCTGACAGTGCAGCGCTCCCTCAGTAGTGACCCTCTGACAGTGCAGCGCTCCCTCAGTACTGACCCTCTGACAGTAATTCACTCCCTCAGTACTGACCCTCTGACAGTGCACCACTCCCTCAGTACTGACCCTCTGACAGTGCAGCACTCTCTCAGTACTGACCCTCTGACAGTGCAGCACTCCCTCAGTACTGACCCTCTGACAGTGCAGCACTCCCTCAGTACTGAACCTGTGACAGTGCAGCACTCTCTCAGTACTGACCCTCTGACAGTGCAGCACTCCCTCAGTACTGACCCTCTGACAGTGCAGCACTCCCTCAGTACTGACCCTCTGACAGTGCAGCACTCCCTCAGTACTGACCCTCTGACAGTGCAGCGCTCCGTCAGTACTGACCCTCTGACAGTACAGCATTCCCTCAGTACTGACCCTCTGACAGTGCAGTACTCCCTCAGTACTGACCCTCTGACAGTGCAGCGCTCCCTCAGTACTGACCCTCTGACAGTGCAGCACCCCCTCAGTACTGACCCTCTGACACTGCAGCGCTCCCTCAGTACTGACCCTCTGACAGGGAAGCACTCCCTCAGTACTGACCCTCTGACAGTGCGGCACTCCCTCAGTACTGACCCTCTGACAGTGCAGCACTCCCTCAGTACTGACCCTCTGACAGTGCAGCACTCCCTCAGTACTGACCCTCTGACAGTGCGGCACTCCCTCAGTACTGACCCTCTGACAGTGCAGCACTCCCTCAGTACTGACCCTCTGACAGTGCAGCACTCCCTCAGTACTGACCCTCTGACAGTGCAGCACCCCCTCAGTACTGACCCTCTGACACTGCAGCGCTCCCTCAGTACTGACCCTCTGACAGGGAAGCACTCCCTCAGTACTGACCCTCTGACAGTGCGGCACTCCCTCAGTACTGACCCTCTGACAGTGCAGCACTCCCTCAGTACTGACCCTCTGACAGTGCAGCACTCCCTCAGTACTGACCCTCTGACACTGCAGCGCTCCCTCAGTACTGACCCTCTGACAGGGAAGCACTCCCTCAGTACTGACCCTCTGACAGTGCGGCACTCCCTCAGTACTGACCCTCTGACAGGGCAGCATTCCCTCAGTACTGACCCTCTGACAGTACAGCATTCCCTCAGTACTGACCCTCTGACAGTACAGCATTCCCTCAGTACTGACCCTCTGACAGTGCCGCACTCCTTCAGTACTGACCCTCGACAGTGCAGCAGTCCCTCAGTAATGACTCTCTGACAGTGCAGCACTCCCTCAGTACTGACCCTCTGACAGTGCAGCGCTCCCTCAGTAGTGACCCTCTGACAGTGCAGCGCTCCCTCAGTACTGACCCTCTGACAGTAATTCACTCCCTCAGTACTGACCCTCTGACAGTGCAGCGCTCCCTCAGTACTGACCCTCTGACAGTGCAGCACTCCCTCAGTACTGACCCTCTGACAGGGCAGCACTCCCTCAGTACTGACCCTCTGACAGTACAGCACTCCCTCAGTACTGACCCTCTGACAGTGCAGCACTCCCTCAGTACTGACCCTCTGACAGTGCAGCGCTCCCTCAGTACTGACCCTCTGACAGTGCAGCACCCCCTCAGTACTGACCCTCTGACAGGGCAGCACTCCCTCAGTACTGACCCTCTGACAGTACAGCATTCCCTCAGTACTGACCCTCTGACAGTGCAGCACTCCCTCAGTACTGACCCTCTGACAGTGCAGCGCTCCCTCAGTACTGACCCTCTGACAGTACAGCATTCCCTCAGTACTGACCCTCTGACAGTACAGCATTCCCTCAGTACTGACCCTCTGGCAGTGCAGCACTCCCTCAGTACTGACCCTCTGACAGTGCAGCGCTCCCTCAGTACTGACCCTCTGACAGTGCAGCACTCCCTCAGTACTGACCCTCTGACAGTATAGCATTCCCTCAGGATTGACCCTCTGACAGTGCAGCACTCCCTCAGTACTGACCCTCTGACAGTGCAGCACTCCCTCAGTACTGACCCTCTGACTGTGCAGCACTCCCTCAGTACTGACCCTCTGACTGTGCAGCACTCCCTCAGTACTGACCCTCTGACAGTGCAGCGCTACCTCAGCACTGACCCTCTGACAGTGCAGCACGCCCTCAGTACTGATCCTCTGACAGTGCAGCACTCCCTCAGTACTGACCCTCTGACAGTGCAGCACTCCCTCAGCACTGACCCTCTGACAGTGCAGCACGCCCTTAGTACTGATCCTCTGACAGTGCAGCACTCCCTCAGTACTCACCCTCTGACAGTGCAGCACTCCCTCAGCACTGACCCTCTGACAGTGCAGCACGCCCTCAGTACTGACCCTCTGACAGTGCAGCACTCCCTCAGTACTGACCCTCTGACAGTGCAGCGCTACCTCAGCACTGACCCTCTGACAGTGCAGCACGCCCTCAGTACTGATCCTCTGACAGTGCAGCACTCCCTCAGTACTGACCCTCTGACAGTGCAGCACTCCCTCAGCACTGACCCTCTGACAGTGCAGCACGCCCTCAGTACTGACCCTCTGACAGTGCAGCGCTGCCTCAGTACTGACCCTCTGACAGTGCAGCACCCCCTCAGTACTGACCCTCTGACACTGCAGCTCTCCCTCAGTACTGACCTTCTGACAGTGCAGCTCTCCCTCAGTACTGACCCTCTGACAGTGCAGCACTCCCTCAGTACTGACCCTCTGACAGTGCAGCACTCCCTCAGTACTGACCCTCTGACAGTGCAACACTCCACAGGAGAGATTGTAGGAGATAATGTAGTTCAATGCAACAACAGCAATTTTGCCCTGAGTAATATTACTGGATTTTTGTATTTAAACATCTACAAGAGAGCATTCATTGAAGGTGGTTTCTTGTGTGTCTGGCCAAATGGGGGACTGTTTTTTAAGACTATTTCAACTGCGTAACTGTGATGTTCATAGAATCAGAGAATCATAGAATCCCCACACTGCAGAACATAAGAACATAAGAACTAGGAGCAGGAGTCGGCCATCTGGCCCCTCGAGCCTGCTCCACCATTCAATGAGATCATGGCTGATCTTTGTGGACTCAGCTCCACTCTCCGGCCCGTACACCATATCCCCGAATCCCTTTATTCTTTAGAAAGGCATCTATCTTTTTCTTAAAAACGTTTAAAGAAGGAGCCTCAACTGCTTCACTGGGCAAGGAATTCCAGAGATTCACAACCCTTTGGGTGAAGAAGTTCCTCCTACATTCGGCCCATCGGGTCTGCACTGACCCTGGGTAGAACACCCTACCCAGGCCCATTCCCCACCCCACTTCCCGAAACCCCACCTACCCTTTTTGGACACTAAGGGCAATTTAGCACGGCCAATCCACCTAACCTGCACGTCTTTGGACTGTGGGAGGAAACCGGAGCACCCGGAGGAAACCCACGCAGACACGGGGAGGACGTGCAGACTCCGCACAGACAGTGACCCAAGCCGGAATCGAACCCAGATCACTGGCGCTGTGTGTTTTAGTCTTCTTTGTTTCTTTTTCATAAATTTGTCCTTCTTTTTAAATGTCTTAATGTGTTGCTGGAATCCTTTGCTTCTGAGAACAGCAGTTATCTTCTATTTTGAATGCAGAGAAAAGGATTTCGGCCTGGAAGCCAGATATCACTCACAGATTCGATGTTTTCAACATTTAACATCTGCTGCGGCCATCAAACTTGGAAGCTCTTTGCAGGATACTAAAATTCCTTGAAGGTTTCAGGGTTTGTGAACGCGGAGCATATGAGTGCGAGGAGAACAGTTTTGATTTTTGTTGTTTGGCTTCCTGAAGGTCCTGGTGAATGAGGCAGACTTCCATCTGCTACCATGGCTAATTTTACCTGGAACAGGTAACGAGCTTCACCAGGCGAAAGCAAATGACTGCGGATGTTGGAATCGGAAACGGAAGAGAAAATACTGGAAAATCTCAGCAAGTCTGGCAGCAAAGAGTCATCGGACTCGAAACGTTAGCTCTTTTCTCTCCCTCCAGATGCTGCCAGACTTGCTGAGATTTTCCAGCATTTTATCTTTCGTTCGAGCTTCCCCAGAGGTTTGGGAGTCCTCGTTCACGATTCTCTTAAGGTTAACGTGCAGGTTCAGTCAGCAGTTAAGGAGGCAAATGCAATGTTAGCATTCATGTAAGAGGGCTGGAATACAAGGGCAGGGATGTACTTCTGAGGCTGTGTAAGGCTCTGGTCAGACCCCATTTTTTTGCCCCGTATCGAAGGAAGGATGTGCTGGCCTTGGAAAAGGTCCAGAGGATACTCTCAAGAATGATCCCTGGAATGAAGAACGTGTCGTATGAGGAACGGTTGAGGTCTCTGGGTCTGTACTCGTTGGAGTTTAGAAGGATGAGAGGGGATCTTATTGAAACTGACAGGATACTGCGAGGCCTGGATAGAGGGGATGTGGAGAGGATGTTTCCACTTGTAGGAAAAACTAGAACCCGAGGGCACAGCCTTAGACTGAAGGGCCAGAGATGAGGAGGAATTTCTTCAGCCAGAGGGTGGTGAATCTGTGTAACTCTTTGCCGCAGAAGGCTGTGGAGGCCAATTCACTGAGTGTCTTTAAGGCAGAGATAGATAGGTTCTTGATTAATAAGGGGATCAGGGGTTATGGGGAGAAGGCAGGAGAATGGGGAGGAGAAAAATATCAGCCATGATTGAATGGGGGAGCAGACGCGATGGGCCTAATTCTGCTCCTTTGTCTTCTGACATTTAGCTTGAGGGGCACCACTCCATGCTATTCCTGGCTGACCATGAATCTCTCCTGCTCTTGCAACCTGCCATGTACTGGAAGGGTTTTGCAGGTTGACACATTAAAGCTGTTTGACCGCGTTATGGACAAACCTTCCTTGGCCAAGCCCTGGGTGGGACTTGAACCATGAGCTTCCACTATCCACTGCGCCACAAGAGTTTAATTCCCACTGGGATTTAAAGTGTTTGGACTGCAAAAGGGGCTTTAACAATAGCTGAGACTTTCCTATGGAGTACCTGAAATCTGTGACCAAAATTAAATCAAGCAAGTTAGCAGATAAAGAGCAGTTCAGAATAAAAGCAGAATCCCCTAAGGCTGATATGGTCAAAGTGCGAGCCCAGAATTTACCATTGGAGGAAGGGACTCCTGGAACTATTCTGCCACAACTGGGAGTAGCAAGTCTTCAATTGCAAATGAAACAACTTGATATAGAGAGAGACTTTGGGGCGGCATGGTAGCACAGTGGTTAGCACAGTTGCTTCGCAGCTCCAGGGTCCCAGGTTCGATTCACCGCTGGGTCACTGTCTGTGCGGATTCTGCACGTTCCCCCCGTGTGTGCGTGGGTTTCCTCCGGGTGCTCCGGTTTCCTCCCACAGTCCAAAGAGGTAGATTAAGTGGAGTGGCTATGCTAAATTGCCCTTCGTGGTCCAAAAAAGGTTAGGGAGTGTTATGGGGATAGGGTGGAGGTGTGGGGATAGGGTGGAGGTATGGGCTTAGGTTGGGTTCTCTTTTCAAGTCGGTGCAGACTCGATGGCCCAAATGGCCTCCTTTTGCACTGTAAATTCTATAAAATTCTATGAAATATGAAAAGGGCCCTGGACTGGAGGAGAGATGGATAGAAAGGAGGATGAAAATAATTGAATTGGAAGTTTTTCAGCATCCTGGGCTAGTGCACGGTCAATTCCAGTCCCACAGGCCCCGGAGTCCCAACATAAGTGAATTAACCAAATGATTTTTGTGTATAGCTTCTGAGATATTTGGCCCTTGACTGCTCCAATGACTTACAGGCACCAGATTTGTAAGTGAAACACAGCAACTGTTTATTTAGAACAACAACAGGGATAAGACACGCAATAATTATGTTAGAATAACGGCCAACTAATTAACTACTCCCCCCTTTTACTGTCCCATCCTCTATCTAAACACACACAAGACATACACATGCAGAGGAAGGAGGAGCGGGAAAATAAAAATGGTTAATGTGAGATGGAAGATGAGTGACTAACTTCAGATGTTGAAATTGTTTTTTTAGCTTACTGTCCTTCCAGGACACGGAGTGATTGAGAACCACCGGTTGGATAGCTAACAAGGTTCTTCTGGCTGAAATATTCAGTCCAAATCCCTACTGTAGGATTCTCTCTGGGGAGTCACTTTCACTTTTATGAACCCGAGCCTTCACTCCGAAGATCTGCCTCAGGCCTGTGTAATTCTTATTTGTTTCCAACTCCACCAGAATGTCCCCTAGCTTTACTGAGGAAAAACATTGTTCCCCACACAAGATTTTAAAGAAGGTTCTTTGAACAACTGGCCCTGCAGCTGTTGCTGGAGTTAACTTCTTTGCAGTTCAATCTGACTGGAGAAAGTTCTTTACTTTGAATCTTCAGACAGAATCCATCAGGTCAGAGAGAGATTAGGGGCCGGATTTTCCACTGCACCACTGCCTCCCACAAAGGAGCGACAATCTGCAGACTACAAGATAGTAAAGAAGGCAATATTAAATGTGTATGAGCTCTTCCCTTCAGTTGAAGTTTATGGATCCTCCACTTTGCTGGCAGCGCACTCACGCCCACAGATTTCCCGAAGGCGTGGGGGGGGGGGGGGGAGGGGGGGGGGGGTCCACAATTGGCCGGCTGGCGGGACGGATGATTCCCGCACCAGAAGACGGGTGCGGCGGGATGGAGAATCCCGTCCCAGGGCTTTGACCCTCCAATTTCTTGAACAATCCGGAACTAAAAACTCAAGATGCTGTCTTCCTGTCTTTGGCAGAACATTCCGGAACAGTCAACACGAATCCGCATATACTATTAGCTAACAGTCCGGGAAAGTAAACAGCTCATCGGCCAACAGCCAAGTCCATCACGATGAGTCATCACTGATACCAGCACAGCCTGCTGAATCCCTTTTTTTGAAGAATTAAAGGTGAAGTTTATCTTAAAGGCATTGGTGATTTTTTTGGCCGGGTACAAAAAACAAAAGAAAATAAAGGGAGTGAACAGGGTTTAAACAGCCTCCTATTTAAACCCTGTTTTCCCTGTGAATTCCCTTTATTCCCTTATAGAAGTAAAAGAAGGAGATTTTTTAAAAAAAACTTGAGTTAGAAAGACAGGAAAGGAAAAGAGACTGGATAGATTGAAAGAAACAGGAAGGACAAAGTTTGAAAGGGAAAAAGAGAGCTGGTGCCGACACGTTGGGCCAAATAGCTTTCTTCTGAGCTGTAACAATGCTGTGGTTCTGAGACAGTGATCCAGATGGTGACATTCCTTCCATTTGAGGAACTTGATTAAATTAACAATCTTCGATTCATGCCCAGATTTACAGAGGATGGAGTTGAAAGAAATTTCACCCGATTTGAAAGGACACCTATGGAATTGTATTGTCCAAGAGATGTTTGGACTGTGATGTTACAAAGTGTGTTGTCAGGTACAGCAGCGAATGTGCATGCGGGTTTTAAAAAAAAAAAAACTGTTTCATGGGATGTTGTCTTCGCTGACTGGGCCGGAATTTGTTGCCAATCCCTAATTGCCCTCGAAATGAGTGGTTTGACCGGCCATTTCTGTGGGCTGTTAAGAGTCAGCCACATTGCTGTGGGTCTGGAGTCACACGTAGGCCAGACCAGGTAAGGATGGCCGATTTCCTTCCCTAATGGACATTAGTGAACCAGATGGGTTTTTGTGATAATCAGCAACGGTTTCACGGGCATCATTAGGCCTCCAATAACAGATTTTTAATATCATCCCCGCGAATCATCCCCGCCCGCGCTACCCGACCCGCACCGCCACCTGCAAAGGGTGCGGCAAAAAGGGCCACTTTGTGGGAGTCTGCCAGGCCCGCGCCAGGGCCGCGGTCTCCAGCGACTCCGGACCGCCGCGGCACCCCCCCCCCTTCAGGCCCAGACCGGCCAGCGCTCACCGCCACCCCCCTATCCTAGGGCCATGTGTGACCCACGGGCGCGGCCATCTTGCCCCCCGGACACCACGCTGGACGGGTGGGCGCCGCCATTTTGTCCATCGCCGCCGCCATCATGTCCATCCCCGGCCACCATGTGCGACCCATGGGAGACGCCATCTTGGATGGGGCCCCAGGCCCCCAGCACGGCCGACTACACGCTGCCCGATCAGAACTCTCAACTGCTTCATCTGGCCTCGGTGACACTGGACCAATGTCGACCTCGGACACTCGCAACAGCAACAACGACTGTCTTCATCAACGGCCACGAGACGTCTTGCCTGATTGACTCTGGGAGCACGGAAAGCTTTGTTCACCCCGACACGGTAAGGCGCTGTTCACTTGTAACCCACCCTGTAAACCAAAGGATCTCCCTGGCCTCCGGGTCACACTCGGTGGAGATAAAGCGGTTCTGCCGAGTGAACCTCACTGTCCAAGGCAGGAGATTCAACAATTTCCGCCTTTATGTCCTTCCGCACCTCTGCGCGGCTACCCTCCTGGGGTTGGACTTCCAATGTAACTTGCAAAGCCTGACCTTTAAATTTGGCGGCCCTATACCCCCCCCTTACTGTCTGCGGCCTCGCGACCCTTAAGGTCGACCCGCCTTCCCTGTTTGCGAGCCTCACCCCGGATTGCAAACCCGTTGCCACCAGGAACAGACGGTACAGTGCCCAGGACCAGACCTTCATCAGGTCAGAGGTCCAAAGGCTGCTGAGGGAAGGGGTCATCAAAGCGAGCAACAGTCCCTGTAGAGCTCAAGTAGTGGTGGTAAAGACCGGGGAGAATCATAGGATGGTCATCGACTATAGCCAGACCATCAACCGGTTTACGCAGCTGGACGCGTACCCTCTCCCCCGTATAGCCGACCTGGTAAACAGGATCGCACAATACAAGGTTTTCTCTATGGTGGATATCAAGTCTGCCTACCACCAGCTACCCCTCCATAATAGTGACCGCAAGTACACTGCCTTCGAAGCAGATGGGCGGCTCTATCAATTTTTAAGAGTTCCCTTTGGTGTCACGAACGGGGTCGCGGTCTTCCAGCGAGAGATGGACCGAATGGTTGACCGGTACGGCTTACGCGCAACGTTCACGTATCTGGATAACATCACCATCTGCGGCCATGACCAGCAGGACCACGACACCAACCTCCGAAAATTTCTCCAGACCGCGCAAATCCTTAATCTGACCTACAATAAGGATAAATGCGTATTTAGCACCGACCGTCTAGCCATTCTAGGCTGCGTAGTGCGAAATGGAGTTATAGGCCCCGACCCTGAGCGCATGCGCCCCCTTATGGAGTTCCCCCTCCCTCACTGCTCCAAGGCCCTGAAGCGCTGCCTGGGGTTTTTCAGTTACTATGCCCAGTGGGTCCCTAACTACGCAGAAAAAGCCCGACCCCTAATCCAGTCTACAACCTTCCCCTTGTCCCCTTCAGCCGCATCAAAGCAGACATTGCAAAGGCCACGATGCGTGCCATCGACGAGTCCCTCCCCTTCCAGGTCGAGAGCGACGCGTCCGACGTAGCTCTGGCGGCCACCCTCAACCAAGCGGGCAGGCCCGTGGCCTTCTTCTCCCGTACCCTCCATGCTTCCGAAATTCGCCATTCCGCGGTCGAAAAAGAGGCACAAGCCATAGTTGAAGCTGTGAGACATTGGAGGCATTACCTGGCTGGCAGGAGATTCACTCTCCTCACGGACCAACGGTCGGTTGCTTTCATATTCGATAATGCACAGCGGGGCAAGATTAAAAACGACAAGATCTTGCGGTGGAGGATATAGCTCTCCACCTTCAACTACGAGATCTTGTACCGTCCGGGGAAGCTAAACGAGCCTCCTGATGCCCTGTCCCGCGGCACTTGTGCCACCGCACAAGTGGACCGCCTCCGTGCCCTCCACGAGGACCTCTGCCACCCGGGGGTCACTCGCTTCTTCCACTTCATCAAGACCCGCAACCTTCCCTACTCCATCGAGGAGGTCAGGACAGTCACCAGGGACTGCCAAATCTGCGCGGAGTGCAAACCGCACGTCTACCAGCCAGAGAGGGCGCACCTGATAATGGCTTCCCGTCCCTTTGTATGGACTTCAAAGGCCCCCTCCCCTCCACCGACCGCAACACGTATTTCCTGAACGTGATTGACGAGTACTCCCGGTTCCCATTCGCCATCCCCTGCCCAGACATGACCGCAACCACCGTCATCAAGGCCCTCCAGGGTATCTTTACACTGTTCGGTTTCCCCGCGTACATACACAGTGATAGGGGGTCCTCCTTTATGAGCGACGAACTGCGTCAATTCCTGCTCAGCAAGGGCATCGCCTCGAGCAGGACGACCAGTTGCAACCCCCGGGGAAACGGACAGGTGGAGAGGGAGAACGGAACGGTCTGGAAGACTGTTCTACTGGCCCTATGGTCCAGGAATCTCCCAGTTCCCCGCTGGCAAGAAGTCCTCCCGATGGCCCTCCACGCCATCCGGTCACTGCTCTGTACAGCTGCCAATCAGACACCTCATGAACGTCTCCTTGTTTTGCCCAGGAAGTCCTCCTCCGGGACCTCGCTCCCAACCTGGCTAGCGACACCCGGACCCATCCTGCTTCGGAAGCATGTGCGGGCGCACAAGTCGGACCCATTGGTTGAGAGGGTCCACCTGCTGCACGCTAACCCCCAGTACGCCTACGTGGCATTCCCTGACGGCCAGCAAGACACAGTCTCCCTTCGGGACCTGGTGCCTGCCGGAACCCCACGCGCACCCGAACCATTACCCCCACCCCATCCCCCCCACAGCACCTCACTGGAGGGTCAGTACTCCCGCCGCTCCTGCCTAGGCCCGCCCACCCACCGACGCCCCCTACAGCCCCCCCCCCCCCCGTGTCAACCGTTTGCCCCAACAGCACCGCCTAGGGGTGACGAAGCTGCCAGGGAGGCTGAAACCACGCTCCCGGAGTCGCAACTACCTGGACTCCCACCAGAATCACCACTGAAGCCCAGACGATCCAGAAGGACGACCAGGCCACCCGATCGTCTGATTACTTCGCTGTGACTTTGACCGTGAACGAACACTTTGTAAATATTCTCGACAGCCCTGTAAGGAGGTATCACGGTACCTCCATATCTGATCATACCATGTTAAAGGCGACTGTTACCACTGGCCACCACCCCCACCGGACTCTTTTTTCACAGGGGTTGAATGTGGTATCATCAGGTATTGTGGTACCTAAGAGGCTGATGACCATTGGTTAGACCCAGGGGTCTACCATTGGCTGTTGATACGTAGCTCCGCCCTGACAGGCGGAGTATAAGAACCGGTGCCGTCCCAGCAGCCTTCACTTTCTGTGCCGAAGCTGCTGGGGAACAAGTTCTAGTCGATTAAAGCCTTCAGTTATGAAATCACTTTGTCTTGAGTGTAATTGATCGTGCATCAGTGTGTAAAGAGAGAGTGGATTTAGGGAGTGTGTGTAAAGAGAGAGTGGAATTAGGGAATGTGTGTAAATAGAGAGAGGAGTGTGTGTAAACAGAGCGTGGAATTAGAGAGTGTACGTAAAGATAGAGAGGATTTAGGGAGCGTGTGCAAAGAGAGATTTAGTGAGTGTGTGTAAAGAGAGTGAGGATTTAGGGAGTGTGTATAAGAGAGAGTGAATTAGGGAGTGTTTGTAAAGAGAGAGTGAAATTAGGGAGTGTGTGTAAAGAGAGTGAGGATTTAGGGAGTGTTTCAAAAGAGAGAGTGAATTAGGGAGTGTTTGTAAAGAGAGAGTGAAATTAGGGAGTGTGTGTAAAGAGAGTAAGGATTTAGGGAGTGTGTATAAAGAGAGAGTGGAATTGGGGACTTCCGGTGGTGGCCATGGAGTGAGTGGTCACACATTTGGTGGCTCCCGCTCAAGGTTGATTTTCTCCGGTCCTTCCCCAGCTGAATGGTGTGGTATTTGAGGGCCAAGGGTGTATGATGCCCAGAGAGGGAACCATTCCTCTGGTGAAGCTGGCGTATGGGTCAGAGGATGAGAACTGCCATGAGGAAGAGAGAGCAGCTGGAGCAGCTAAGGTTTCGTGCTGCGACACAGGTGAAGATGGCAGAGGGCGAGAGGGCAGTGCCGCCCGCCCAGAGGTAGGTGGAGCAGCTGATGGAGCTTTTGAATAAGAAATTCCTAAAGGAGAGGAAGGAAGCTTTGGAGGATTTGGCCAAGGTGGTGGAGCAGCTCAGGGCTGGGATTGAGCGAGTGGAACAGAGGCAGGAGGCTCCGGGCCTAGCGATCCAGAGGGTAGAGGAGGCAGTGGGAGAGCATGAGGAATGGTTGGCCTCTCTGCAGATGGAGCTGGGGGTGGTGTTGAGCAGCCCGAAAAGGCCGAGAGAAAAATTGGAGGAGCTGGAGAAACGTTCCTGGAGGCAGAATTTGAGGAGCGTCAGGATGCCTGAGGGCATGGAGGGAGCGGAGGCCGCCAAGTATGCATGCTGGAGGTAGAGTGGGGAGGAGGCCTTCGACCAGCCCCTCGAGGTGGATCGAGCGCACAGGGCGCGGAGGAGGAGGCCGCAGGTGGGGGGACCGCCAAGAGTGATGGTGGTGAGGCTGCATCGAGTTTTGGACAATGGAAATTTTTGAAGTGGGCGAGACAGACCAAGAAATGCGTCTGGGAAGGGAGTGAGCTGCGGATTTACTGGGACCTGGTGCAGAGCTGACTAAACGGAGGGCCGGGTACAACAGGATAAAGGCGACCCTCTTTAAGATGGGGCCCTCTTGTGGCTGACACACCAAAAGCAGGAATTTTATTTTGACGCACTGGAGGAGGCTTTATGAGGGACCATGGACTGGGAAAAGTGTGAGGACATTGAAACTTGGCGAGGAGCTTTGTTTTCATTGTAAGGCACGTGGTGTGGGCAATTTGGGGTGGATTTCGATGGGGGAGCGGTGATGGTGAGCATGTGTGGTGAATGTATTACGGCAACCATTGACCACTGTATTGCATTGTACTATGTTGTTGCCCTTGTGGGCTCCACCTATGGACTCTTGTATCACATTACACCGCACTGGATCATGTTGGTGGCCTTGCAGGCTCCGCCCCCCTCGGGGGAGGTATATAGATCTGCTGCCTGTAGGCGGCACTCAGTACAGAGCAGTCACAGGCAGGCACCGTTCTAGCTGATTAAAACTACTGTTCACTTCAACTCTCCGTCTCATGTGAATTGATGGTCGCATCAACTTAATCAGCTACAACATCGCGATGGAAGCAGCCCTCAAACCTGATCGACTGGAACTCGACCCACAGGCCGCTGAAGCCAAAGGGATTTTTTTGCACTGGCTCCGCTGTGTTGCGGCCTACTTTGCCCTCCGTCACCGAGAAACAGAGCCTCCTCGACGCCCGGGTGAGCCACAGAATCTCCGTGCAGATCGAGGAAGTGACCACGTACGCAGACGTGGTCGCGATCCTGAATAGGCAATACGTGAGGCCGGTGAACAAAGTGTCCGCGCGGCCTCTCCTCACCGCTCGCCGCCAATGCCCCGGGGAATCGCTGGAGGAGTACCTACGCGACCTGAAAGTACTCACGCGAAGCTGCAACTACAAGGCCGTCACGGCCCCACAACCCATCCGGGAAGCCAACGTGGCTGGAGTCCGGTCCAACTACATCAGACAGCACCTCCTCGAGAAGGGCACCCTCCACCTAGAAGAGACGGTAAAACTATCCACCTCCTTAGAAGTAGCTTTTCAGAGCCTCAACGCTTTCCCCTCCGACCGTGCAACCCCCTCATGGACACCCGACCAGAGGGCGCCCCAGGCCTGTGCCGCGCGGCTGCCCGCTGATGCGACCATCAATTCACTCAAGGACTCGTGTCGGAGTAAAACAGCGGTTTTAATTAACTATCAACTTTGCCTGCCTGCGACTGGTACAGACTGAGGACAGTCCCACAGGCCAGCTACTCTTATACTCCTTCAAAGGGGCGGAGCCATGGGCGGAGCCCGTACCTACTCCAACATCCTCCAACATCTCCCCCTGTGGGTGAAGCCATACAATGGCCCACAGATAAAACCCACAGGGTTAATAACATAGAACATAACTGGTGAATTAACTGTATTTACATTCACCACACCCGCCCAACCCGGGGGGGCGGCCCTGCTATTTCTGCGGCCAGCACCAGCACTCCTCCCTCCCCCTCCCACCTCCACTCCCTCCCTCACCCCCCTCCCACCTCCACTCACCCCCCTCCCACCTCCACTCCCTCCCTCACCCCCCTCCAACCTCCACTCACCCCCCTCCCACCTCCACTCCCTCCCTCACCCCCCTCCCACCTCCACTCCCTCCCTCACCCCCCTCCCACCTCCACTCACCCCCCTCCCACCTCCACTCCCTCCCTCACCCCCCTCCCACCTCCACTCACCCCCCTCCCACCTCCACTCCCTCCCTCACCCCCCTCCCACCTCCACTCCCTCCCTCACCCCCCTCCCACCTCCACTCACACACCTCCCACCTCCACTCCCTCCCTCACCCCCCTCCAACCTCCCTCACCCCCTCCCACCTCCACTCACCCCCTCCCACCTCCACTCACACCCCTCCCACCTCCACTCCCTCCCTCACCCCCCTCCCACCTCCACTCCCTCCCTCACCCCCCTCCCACCTCCACTCCCTCCCTCACCCCCTCCCACCTCCACTCACCCCCCTCCCACCTCCACTCACCCCCTCCCACCTCCACTCACACCCCTCCCACCTCCACTCCCTCCCTCACCCCCCTCCCACCTCCACTCCCTCCCTCACCCCCCTCCCACCTCCACTCACCCCCCTCCCACCTCCACTCCCTCCCTCACCCCCCTCCCACCTCCACTCACCCCCCTCCCACCTCCACTCCCTCCCTCACCCCCCTCCACCTCCACTCACCCCCCTCCCACCTCCACTCCCTCCCTCACCCCCCTCCCACCTCCACTCCCTCCCTCACCCCCCTCCCACCTCCACTCACCCCCCTCCCACCTCCACTCCCTCCCTCACCCCCCTCCTACCTCCACTCACACCCCTCCCACCTCCACTCCCTCCCTCACCCCCCTCCCACCTCCACTCCCTCCCTCACCCCCCTCCCACCTCCACTCACACCCCTCCCACCTCCACTCCCTCCCTCACCTCCCTCCCACCTCCACTCCCTCCCTCACCCCCCTCCCACCTCCACTCACACCCTCATCCCCCTCCCACCTCCACTCCCTCCCTCACCCCCTCCCACCTCCACTCACACCCCTCCCACCTCCACTCCCTCCCTCACCCCCCTCCCACCTTCACTCCCTCCCTCACCCCCTTCCCACCTCCACTCCCTCCCCCTCCTACCTCCACTCCCTCCCTCACCCCCCTCCCATCTCCACTCACACCCCTCCCACCTCCACTCCCTCCCTCACCCCCTCCCACCTCCACTCCCTCCCTCACCCCCCTCCCACCTCCACTCCCTCCCTCACCCCCCTCCCACCTCCACTCACCCCCCCTCCCACCTCCACTCCCTCCCTCACCTCCTCCCACCTCCACACTCTCCCTCACCCCCTCCCATCTCCACTCACCCCCCTCCTACCTCCACTCCCTCCCTCACCCCCCTCCCACCTCCACTCCCTCCCCCTCCTACCTCCACTCCCTCCCTCACCCCCCTCCCATCTCCACTCACCCCATCCCACCTCCACTCCCTCCCTCACCCCCCTCCCACCTCCACACTCTCCCTCACCCCCCTCCCATCTCCACTCACCCCCTCCTACCTCCACTCCCTCCCTCACCCCCTCCCACTCCACTCACTCCCTCACCCCCTCCACCTCCCTCCATCCCCCTCCTACCACCACCACTCACCCCCCTCCCACCTCCACTCCCTCCCTCACCCCCCTCCCACCTCCACTCCCTCCCTCACCCCCCTCCCACCTCCACTCACCCCCCTCCTACCTCCACTCCCTCCCTCACCCCCCCTCCCACCTCCACTCCATCCCCCTCCTACCTCCACTCCCTCCCTCCCTCCCACCTCCACGGATCTCCGAATCAAACCGGAGTGCCTTCAACTCAGCCCCCATGCGGAGAACTCGGCTGCAATATTTAAACACTGGCTGGCGTGCTTTAAAGGCTACCTTGGGACGGCCGGAGGCACCCCCTCAGTAGGACAGAAAATGCATCTCCTGCGCTCAAGGGTCAGCCCTGGGATCTACACCTTTATCGAGGAGGTGGAGGACTATGACACCGCGATCGAACTGTTAAAAGGACATTATATCCGCCCTGTAAATCAGGTCTACGCACGTCACCTGCTTGCGACTAGGCGGCAAAGCCCCAGGGAATCGTTGGAGGATTTCTACCGGGCGCTACTGGTGCTGGGCCGAAACTGTGGCTGCCGCAGGTTTCGGGGAGCGAGCACACGGAACTTTTAATCAGGGATGCCTTTGTAGCAGGTATGAGCTCATAGAACATAGAACATAGAACAATACAGCGCAGTACAGGCCCTTCGGCCCACGATGTTGCACTGAAACAAAAGCCATCTAACCTACACTATGCCATTATCATCCATATGTTTATCCAATAAACTTTTAAATGCCCTCAATGATGGCGAGTTCACTACTGTTGCAGGTAGGGCTCCTCAGAGATCCGCCAAAGACTCCTAGAAAAGGACATCCTGGGACTTAGAGAGGCACGGGCCCTGGCAGGGTCCATGGACGTAGCCTCCCAAAACGCACAGTCCTATGCGCCCGACCGCACGGCGGCCCCCTAGGCTGCGTGGCACCCTGCAGCGGCAGCCCCACAGACCTTCCCCCTGACCCCGCAGGCCTGCGCTCCGAGACGGCACGCTAACGCCGCCGGGCCCCGCTGTTTCTTCTGCGGGCAGGCGAATCATCCCCGCCCACGCTGCCCGGCCCGCACCGCCACCTGCAAAGGGTGCGGCAAGAAGGGCCACTTTGTGGGGGTCTGCCGGGCCCGCGCCATGGCCGCGGTCTCCAGCGACTCTGGACCGCCGCGGCAACCCCCCCTTCAGGCCCCGACCGGCCAGCGCTCACCGCCACCCCCCTATCCTAGGGCCACGTGTGACCCACGGGCACGGCCATCTTGCCCCCCGGACACCACGCTGGACGGGTGGGAGCCGCCATTTTGTCCATCCCTGCCGCCATCTTGTTCATCCCCGGACACCATGTGCGACCCATGGGAGACGCCATCTTGGATGGGGCCCCAGGCCCCCAGCACGGCCGACTACACGCTGCCCGATCAGAACTCTCAACTGCTTCATCTGGCCTCGGTGACACTGGACCAAAGTCGACCTCGGACACTCACAACAGCAACAACGACGATCTTCATCAACGACAACGAGACGTCTTGCCTGATTGACTCTGGGAGCACGGAAAGCTTTGTTCACCCCGACACAGTAAGGCGCTGTTCACTTGTAACCCACCCTGTAAACCAAAGGATCTCCCTGGCCTCCGGGTCACACTCGGTGGAGATAAAGGGGTTCTGCCGAGTGAACCTCACTGTCCAAGGCAGGAAATTCGACAATCTCCGCCTTTATGTCCTGCCGCACCTCTGCGCGGCTACCCTCCTGGGGTTGGACTTCCAATGTAATTTGCAAAGCCTGACCTTTAAATTTGGCGGCCCTATACCCCCCCCTTACTGTCTGCAGCCTCGCAACCCTTAAGGTCGACCCGCCTTCCCTGTTTGCGAACCTCACCCCGGATTGCAAACCCGTTGCCACCAGGAACAGACGGTACAGTGCCCAGGACCAGACCTTCATCAGGTCAGAAGTCCAAAGGCTGCTGAAGGAAGGAGTCATCGAAGCGAGCAACAGTCCCTGGAGAGCTCAAGTAGTGGTGGTAAAGACCGGGTAGAAACATAGGATGGTTATTGACTACAGTCAGACTATCAACAGGTTTACGCAGCTGGACGCGTACCCTCTCCCCCGTATAGCCGACCTGGTAAACAGGATCGCGCAATACAAGGTCTTCTCCACGGTGGATCTCAAGTCCGCCTACCACCAGCTACCCCTCCTTAATAGTGACCGCAAGTACACTGCCTTCGAAGCAGATGGGCGGCTCTATCAATTTTTAAGAGTTCCCTTTGGTGTCACTAATGGGGTCTCGGTCTTCCAGCGAGAGATGGACCGAATGGTTGACCGGTACGGCTTACGCGCAACGTTCCCGTATCTGGATAACGTCACCATCTGCGGCCATGACCAGCAGGACCACGACACCAACCTCCGCAAATTTCTCCAGACCTCGAAAATCCTTAACTTAACGTACAATAAGGATAAATGCGTATTTAGCACCGACCGTCTAGCCATTCTAGGCTACGTAGTGCGAAATGGAGTTAGAGGCCCCGACCCTGAGCGCATGCTCCCCCTTATGGAGTTCCCCCTCCCTCACTGCTCCAAGGCCCTGAAGCGCTGCCTGGGGTTTTTCAGTTACTACGCCCAGTGGGTCCCTAACTACGCAGACAAAGCCCGACCCCTAATCCAGTCCACAACCTTCCCCCTGTCGACGGAGGCCCGCCAGGCCTTCAGCCGCATCAAAGCAGACATTGCAAAGGCCACGATGCGTGCCATCGACGAGTCCCTCCCCTTCCAGGTCGAGAGCGATGCGTCCGAAGTAGCTCTGGCGGCCACCCTCAACCAAGCGGGCAGGCCTGTGGCTTTCTTCTCCCGTACCCTCCATGCTTCCGAAATTCGCCAAAAGAGGCACAAGCCATAGTTGAAGCTGTGAGACATTGGAGGCATTACCTGGCTGGCAGGAGATTCACTCTCCTCACGGACCAACGGTCGGTTGCTTTCATGTTCGATAATGCACAGCGGGGCAAGATTAAAAACGACAAGATCTTGCGGTGGAGGATAGAACTCTCCACCTTCAACTACGAGATCTTGTACCGTCCGGGGAAGCTAAACGAGCCTCCTGATGCCCTGTCCCGCGGCACTTGTGCCACTGCACAAGTGGACCGCCTCCGAGCCCTCCACGAGGACCTCTGCCACCCGGGGGTCACTCGCTTCTTCCACTTCATCAAGACCCGCAAACTGCCCTACTCCATCGAGGAGGTCAGGGTAGTCACCAGGGACTGCCAAATCTGCGCGGAGTGCAAAACCGCACTTCTACCGGCCAGAGAGGGCGCACCTGATAAAGGCTTCTCGTCCCTTTGAACGCCTCAGCATGGATTTCAAAGGCCCCCTCCCCTCCACCGACCGCAACACGTATTTCCTGAACGTGATTGACGAGTACTCCCGGTTCCCGTGTGCCATCCCCTGCCCAGACATGACCGTAACCACCGTCATCAAGGCCCTCCACGGTATCTTTACACTGTTCACTTGGAACACTTTACACTTGGAGTTTCAGCGGGAGCGGAGTGCGGAGGCTGCTGCTGGGTGAGTATTGAAGTGTAAAGTAACTTACCTTACAGGAGCATCTCTTGGAGTTTCAGCGGGAGCGGAGTGCGGGGGCTGCTGCTGGGTGAGTATTTAAGTAAACACTTACCTGGTCCCGTTTCTCTTCCTCTTTGCTGCTGTTGTATTGTTTTTTAATTTTATATTTTTTAAGGCGGGAACAGGAAGTTCGACCCGCGGACTTCTGGGAAGTCCCTCACCAATAAATTCTGGTGGAGAGGAAACCCGAGACACTACACGTGTAGTGTCTCCCACCCGCCCTCCTCCTCTAACCTAATAATAAAACCCATTGGTGTGAGGTAAGTACCATATTGTATGATTATTATTATTTTTATTTTTTTAATTTAGTTGTTAGCCAGATCTTGGTTGAAAGTTAGAGGGATGGCAGGGAAGGGAGTGCAATGTTCCTCCTGCAGGATGTTTGAGGTGAGGGATGCCGTTAGTGTCCCTGCTGATTTTACCTGCAGGAAGTGCTGCCATCTCCAGCTCCTCCAAGACCGAGTTAGGGAACTGGAGCTGGAGTTGGAAGAACTTCGGATCATTCGGGAGGCAGAGGGGTCATAGATAGCAGCTTCAGGGAATTTGTTACACCAAAGATTGGAGATAGTTGGGTAACTGTAAGAGGGACTGGGAAGAAGCAGTCAGTGCAGGGATCCCCTGCGGTCGTTCCCCTGAGAAACAAGTATACCGCTTTGGATACTTGTGGGGGGGGGACTTACCAGGGGTAAGCCATGGGGTACGGGCCTCTGGCACGGAGTCTGTCCCTGTTGCTCAGAAGGGAAGGGGGGAGAGGAGCAGAGCATTAGTAATTGGGGACTCGATAGTCAGGGGCACAGATAGGAGATTTTGTGGGAGCGTGAGAGACTCACGTTTGGTATGTTGCCTCCCAGGTGCAAGGGTACGTGATGTCTCGGATCGTGTTTTCCGGGTCCTTAAGGGGGAGGGGGAGCAGCCCCAAGTCGTGGTCCACATTGGCACTAACGACATAGGTAGGAAAGGGGACAAGGATGTCAGGCAGGCTTTCAGGGAGCTAGGATGGAAGCTCAGAACTAGAACAAACAGAGTTGTTATCTCTGGGTTGTTGCCCGTGATAATGAGATGAGGAATAGGGAGAGAGAGCAATTAAACACGTGGCTACAGGGATGGTGCAGGCAGGAGGGGTTCAGATTTCTGGATAACTGGGGCTCTTTCTGGGGAAGGTGGGACCTCTACAGACAGGATGGTCTACATCTGAACCTGAGGGGCACAAATATCCTGGGGGGAGATTTGTTAGTGCTCTCTGGGGGGGTTTAAACTAATGCAGCAGGGGCATGGGAACCTGGATTGTAGTTTTAGGGTAAGGGAGAATGAGAGTATAGAGGTCAGGAGCACAGATTTGACGTCGCAGGAGGGGGCCAGTGTGCAGGTAGGTGGTTTGAAGTGTGTCTACTTCAATGCCAGGAGTATACGAAATAAGGTAGGGGAACTGGCAGCATGGGTTGGTACTTGGGACTTCGATGTTGTGGCCATTTCGGAGACATGGATAGAGCAGGGACAGGAATGGTTGTTGCAGGTTCCGGGGTTTACGTGTTTTAGTAAGCTCAGAGAAGGAGGCAAAAGAGGGGGAGATGTGGCGCTGCTCGTCAAGAACAGTATTACGGTGGCGGAGAGGATGCTAGATGGGGACTCATCTTCCGAGGTAGTATGGGCTGTGGTTAGAAACAGGAAAGGAGAGGTCACCCTGTTGGGAGTTTTCTATAGGCCTCCAAATAGTTCTAGGGATGTAGAGGAAAGGATGGCGAGGATGATCCTGGATAAGAGCGAAAGTAACAGGGTAGTTATTATGGGAGACTTTAACTTTCCAAATATTGAATGGAAAAGATATGGTTCGAGTACATTAGATGGGTTGTTTTTTGTACAATGTGTGCAGGAGGGTTTCCTGACACAATATGTTGACAGGCCAACAAGAGGCGAGGCCACGTTGGATTTGGTTTTGGGTAATGAACCTGGCCAGGTGTTGGATTTGGAGGTAGGAGAGCACTTTGGGGACAGTGACCACAATTCGGTGACGTTTATACTAGTGATGGAAAGGGATAAGTAGACACCGCAGGGCAAGAGTTATAGCTGGGGGAAGGGCAATTATGATGCCATTAGACGTGACTTGGGGGGGATAGGTTAGAGAAGTAGACTGCAAGCGTTGGGCACACTGGATAAGTGGAGCTTGTTCAAGGATCAGCTACTGCGTGTTCTTGATAAGTACGTACCGGTCAGGCAGGGAGGAAGGCTTAGAGCGAGGGAACCGTGGTTTACCAAAGAAGTGGAATCTCTTGTTAAGAGGAAGAAGGAGGCCTATGTGAAGATGAGGTGTGAAGTTTCAGTTGGGGCGATGGATAGTTACAAGGTAGCGAGGAAGGATCTAAAGAGAGAGCTAAGACAAGCAAGGAGGGGACATGAGAAGTATTTGGCAGGTAGGATCAAGGAAAACCCAAAAGCTTTCTATAGGTATGTCAGGAATAAGCGAATGACTAGGGTAAGAGTAGGACCAGTCAAGGACAGGGATGGGAAGTTGTGTGTGGAGTCTGAAGAGATAGGCGAGATACTAAATGAATATTTTTCGTCAGTATTCACTCAGGAAAAAGATAATGTTGTGGAGGAGAATGCTGAGACCCAGGCTATTAGAATAGATGGCATTGAGGTACGTAGGGAAGAGGTGTTGGCAATTCTGGACAGGCTGAAAATAGATAAATCCCCGGGGCCTGATGGGATTTATCCTAGGATTCTCTGGGAGGCCAGGGAAGAGATTGCTGGACCTTTGGCTTTGATTTTTATGTCATCATTGGCTACAGGAATAGTGCCAGAGGACTGGAGGATAGCAAATAAAGAACAAAGAACAAAGAACAAAGAAATGTACAGCACAGGAACAGGCCCTTCGGCCCTCCAAGCCCGTGCCGACCATACTGCCCGACTAAACTACAATCTTCTACACTTCCTGGGTCCGTATCCTTCTATTCCCATCCTATTCATATATTTGTCAAGATGCCCCTTAAATGTCCCTATCGTCCCTGCCTCCACTACCTCCTCCGGTAGTGAGTTCCAGGCACCCACTACCCTTTGTGGTCCCTTTGTTCAAAAAGGGAAGCAGAGACAACCCCGGCAACTATAGACCGGTGAGCCTCACGTCTGTAGTGGGTAAAGTATTGGAGGGGATTATAAGAGACAAGATTTATAATCATCTAGATAGGAATAATATGATCAGGGATATTATTAAGCTGGTTCATGTAATTATGATGCCCTTTGAGGGGCAGGAGGTGGAGGTAGTCATGGTGATGGACGCGGAGAAGGCGTTTGATCAGTGGAGTTGGAATATTTGTTTGAGGTACTGGGGCGGTTCGGGTTCCTGCAGGGGTCTGTGGACTGGGTCCGGCTGCTGTATAAGGTGCCGGTGGAGAGCGTTCCGACAAACCGGATGGGTTTGGGGTACTTTGGGCTACATTGTGGGACAAGACAGGGGTGCCCACTATCCCCATTGCTTGTCGCCTTCAGGCAAAGAGTGAGGTGTTCCCGATCAATGCCAGAGGGGAAGAGAGGAGATAAGGGGAGATACCGTTCAGGGTGGTGGGGGTGAGCTTCAGGTATTGAGTAACCCAGGTGGCACAAAGCTGGGCCCAGCGACATCGATTGGTGAGATAGGGTGCCGCTGTGGCTGGCGAAGTGGGTGTGGGCAGCGAAAATGACGGTGCTGCCCAAGTTTCTGTTCGTCTTCCAGAACCTCCCGATCCTTGCCCAAAGTCTTGTTTCAGGAAGGTTCATAGATCATAGAATTTACAGTGCAGAAGGAGGCCATTTGGCCCATCGGGTCTGCACCGGCCCTTGGAAAGAGCGCCCTAGCCTATCCCCATAACCCAGTAACCCCACCTAACCTTTTTGGTCACTAAGGGCAATTTATCAAGGCCAATTCACCTAATCTGCACATCTTTGGAATGTGGGGGGAAACCGGAGCACCCGGAGGAAACCCACGCAGACACGGCGAGAACGTACAGACTCCGCACAGACAGTGACCCAAGCCGGAATCGAACCTGGGACCCTGAAGCTGTGAAGCAACAGTGCTACTCATTGTGCTACCGTGCTGCCGTTAATGGGACAAGTTTGGGGGTTTATGTGGGTGAGGCAGGTGTTTTTAGAGCGAGGACGAGGGGTGGCAGGGCGGCGGGGGGGGCGGGGGGGGGGGGGGGGGGGTGAAGGCGAAGACCTGACAGCCAAATTTGATAAATTACAATTGGGAGGGATATTGCGATGGTGAGGAAGTGGGCTGTGGAGGAGAGGTCGGTCTGGTGGAAGGTGGAGGGGAACGAGTCTGAGGGCTCTGCTGTTGGCACCTCTTCCGTTCTCGCCGGCCAGGTACTCTGCGAGCCCAGTGACGGTGTCAGCGTTAAGGGTGTGGGGGCAGTGTAGGAAACATTTTGGGCTGGAGGGCATGTTGTTGTGGGCACCGATATGCGGCAACCATAGGTTTGTGCCAAAGCATGCTATCCAGTGTTTGACGATAGAGGCCGAGTTAGCTGCTTGGGGTGCGATGCGCAGGCACTCCGGGGTGATTCGGAGCTCCATGTTCCCACGTCGTTTTCTTCAATTTAAATTCTGCTTAATAAATTGTAGCACCGTCAATATGACGCGAGGCAGGCTGAGGTAATGTCAATTGAAGGCTTTATTAAGCAGAACTTTATCCCCAGCAGCGTGGTTACAGAATGCAGCTGCTGAGGGAAATGGAGGGAAAAGCTGGGTTCTTATACCGGCATTTCTGGGTGGAGTCCAGTAGGTGGCAGATCCTATCAGGACCTGGCATCCCTCCACCAATAGCCTGTCGACACGTGGTGTACCGTATTAGCCCTAATACACACCACCACAGTGCCGGTGGGGCTGGATGCGAGGCCCGGGAGGCGGCGGCGGGTGGGGAGAGAGTACTTTAGGGATTTGTCTGTAGGGGGCAAATTCACGGGGCTGGAGGATTTGGAGGAATTGTATAAGTTGCCAAGGGGAATGGTTTTAGGTACGATTGAGACAATCAAGATGGGGCCAGATCTTAGTGACTCTCTGCGAGCTATCTCCCACAGGTCCTCTTCCTACATCTCTTAGAACCATACTAACCTTTTAAAACTCAATTCTAACATGAACATTACCTCTAATCTTTCTCTTTTATGTTCGCTTACAGGTCTGAAGATCCTCCGGCGTCCGTGACCCGGCCCATATCACCCAACCCGGCAGGAATTCTCCAACAATCCGACCCTGACGTCACCCAGGAAGCGGAAGAGGTCCGACGCAAAAGCGCGACCCCAACCTCTCGTGGAAAATGACCTGGCTCCCGGAGCTCCCGGCCCGGCCTATGAAGTGCCCCCAGCCCCTGACCCAGCTCCTGGAGCTCCCGGCCCAGCCTACGAAGTGCCCCCAGCTCCCGACCCAGCTCCCGGAGCTCCCGGCCCGGCCTACGAAGTGCCCCCAGCCCCCGACCCAGCTCCCGGAGCCCCCGGCCCTGCCTAGGAAGTGCCCCCAGCCCCCGACCCAGCTCCCGGAGCCCCCGGCCCTGCCTAGGAAATGCCCCCAACCCCTGGAGCGCCCGACCCAGCTCCCGGAGCACCCGGCTTGGCCTAGGAAGTGCCCCCAGCCCCCGACCCAGCTCCCGGAGCCCCCGGCCCTGCCTAGGAAATGCCCCCAACCCCTGGAGCGCCCGACCCAGCTCCCGGAGCACCCTGCTTGGCCTAGGAAGTGCCCCCAGCCCCCGAAGCCCCCGAGCCAGCTCCCGGAGCACCCGACTCGGCCTAGGAAGTGCCCCCAGCCCCCGAAGCTCCCGACCCGGCTCCCGGAGCGCCCAGCCCAGCCTAGGAAGTGCCACTAGCCCCCGAAGCGCCCGACCTGGCTCCCGGAGCACCCGGCTTGGCCTAGGAAATGCCCCCAGCCCCCGAAGCCCCCGACCCAGCTCCCGGAGCACCCGACTCGGCCTAGGAAGTGCCCCCAGCCCCCGAAGCTCCCGACCCGGCTCCCGGAGCGCCCAGCCCAGCCTAGGAAGTGCCACTAGCCCCCGAAGCGCCCGACCTGGCTCCCGGAGCACCCGGCTTGGCCTAGGAAATGCCCCCAGCCCCCGAAGCCCCCGACCCAGCTCCCGGAGCACCCGACTCGGCCTACGAAGTGCCCCCAGCTCCCGACCCAGCTCCCGGAGCTCCCGGCCCGGCCTACGAAGTGCCCCCAGCCCCCGACCCAGCTCCCGGAGCCCCCGGCCCTGCCTAGGAAGTGCCCCCAGCCCCCGACCCAGCTCCCGGAGCCCCCGGCCCTGCCTAGGAAATGCCCCCAACCCCTGGAGCGCCCGACCCAGCTCCCGGAGCACCCGGCTTGGCCTAGGAAGTGCCCCCAGCCCCCGACCCAGCTCCCGGAGCCCCCGGCCCTGCCTAGGAAATGCCCCCAACCCCTGGAGCGCCCGACCCAGCTCCCGGAGCACCCGGCTTGGCCTAGGAAGTGCCCCCAGCCCCCGAAGCCCCCGAGCCAGCTCCCGGAGCACCCGACTCGGCCTAGGAAGTGCCCCCAGCCCCCGAAGCTCCCGACCCGGCTCCCGGAGCGCCCAGCCCAGCCTAGGAAGTGCCACTAGCCCCCGAAGCGCCCGACCTGGCTCCCGGAGCACCCGGCTTGGCCTAGGAAATGCCCCCAGCCCCCGAAGCCCCCGACCCAGCTCCCGGAGCACCCGACTCGGCCTAGGAAGTGCCCCCAGCCCCCGAAGCTCCCGACCCGGCTCCCGGAGCGCCCAGCCCAGCCTAGGAAGTGCCACTAGCCCCCGAAGCGCCCGACCTGGCTCCCGGAGCACCCGGCTTGGCCTAGGAAATGCCCCCAGCCCCCGAAGCCCCCGACCCAGCTCCCGGAGCACCCGACTCGGCCTAGGAAGTGCCCCCAGCCCCCGAAGCTCCCGACCCGGCTCCCGGAGCGCCCAGCCCAGCCTAGGAAGTGCCACTAGCCCCCGAAGCGCCCGACCCGGCTCCCGGAACACACGACCTGGCCCCCGACCATGAGACCCGACCCGGAGAGGCTCGCCCAGCGCCCCGACCGACCGGAGGAGAATCAACGTGGAGGCCAGACCAGGCCAAATGTAAGGCCCGATTCCAGGACCGACCAGACCACCAGCACTGGAATGGAACACGTGACCCGCCTCAATCTGACCCAGGAAGATCCTGCCAGCGTCCCAAACCCGGAATAAACACCCCAAAACAGCCACGTGAGGACCCAAACACAGAAAATGTAGACCCGTCCTCGTGGAACTCCAGGGCCCAACCGGATTGTGAACCTACACCCCCTGGTGATCCCGAAATGGCAACCAGTGCCCGGGACCCCGCCAGACCCGACCACCGACCGTCCACAAGATCAGACTTCTCCTGTCGGATCCCGGGACAATCCAGAATCAGCCGCCGACCAGAGAAGCGAGGGAAACGCGGCGGTCTGCAGGTGAAATTAAAACAACGTGATTTCAAGACTCCTCTCCCCAGCATACTTCTGGCAAATGTCCATGCGATCGAAAACAAGCTGGATGTGTTTAACGCTAGACTTACATCTCAGAGGGAAGTAGTAAAAGACTGCTGTGTGCTCTGTTTGACCACTGCTGCACAAACATCAAGGGCGCCTACCGATCCATCCCCCGACCGCAGTTCGGAAAATCAGACCACACGGCGGTGCTCCTTCTCCCGGCATACACGCAGGAACATAAGCGGGAGAATCCAGCTAAGAAGGTTGTGCAGTGCTGGTCCGAGGAAACAGAAGAGCTCTTACGTGACTGCTTAGAGACAGTGGACTGGTCCATATTTAAGAACTCAGCAATCAACCTAAACGAGTATGCCAGACCTCTTCAGAAAGTGTGTTGAAGATTGCACACCAAAGAAAGCAGTACCTCTGTTCCTGAGCCGGAAACAGGAGATTGACTCCCTACTGAAGGCCAGATCTGAGACATTCAAGACAGACGACCCTGATCTACACAAGAAATCTACATACAACATCTGCAAAATCACCCCAGGGATGCCGAGAGATAATACCAGACTAAGCTAGTCACAGACTGATGACAAGGACTCTCGTCGGTAGTGGCAAGGCCTAAACAACATAACTTCGCTACAAAGCGAAGCCGAGCAGAATCTCCGGCAACAGAGCACCCCTCCCCGATGAACTCAATGCATGCTGTGCTCAGTTCGAGCAGGAAACCAACAAACTGTTGTCAAATATCCCAGCAGCCTCGGATAAACCCATACCGACCGTCACAGCTTCCGAAGTCAGATCGGCCTTCTTGAAAGTGAACCCTCGGAAAGCAACTGGTCCTGATGGACTCTCTCGTCGTGCACTCAGAGACTGCACAAACCAGCTGGCAAATATGTTCATGGACATCTTTAACCTGTCCCCCCCTCCACTCCGAGTTCTCCACCTGCTTCAAGAAGACCACCATCATACCGGTGCCAAAGAAGAACCAGGCAACGTGCCTCAATGACTACCGTCCGGTGGCCGTGACATCAGTCGTAATGAAGTGCTTCAAGAGGTTGGACATGAAGCTCCATACTCCCAGAATGCCTTGATCCACTGCAATTCGCATACCGCCGCAACCGGTCCACAGCAGACTCCATTTCCCTGGCCCTACACTCATTCCTGGAGCATCTCGACAACAAGAACTCCTACATCAGACTCCTATTTATTGACTACAGCTCCGCCTTCAACACCATAATCCCAGCCAAGCTCATATCAAAGCTCCAAAACCTAGGACTTGGCTCCTCCCTTTACAACTGTATCCTTGATTTCCTGACCCATAGAACACAATCAGTAAGAATGAACAACAACACCTCCTCCACAATAGTCCTCAATGCCGGGGCCCCGCAAGGCTGCATACGTAGCCCCCTTCTATACTCCCTGTACACACACAACTGCATAGCAAAATTTGTTTCCAACTCAATCTACAAGTTTGCTGACGATACGACCATAGTGGGCCGGATCTCGAATAACGACGAGTCAGAATACAGGCGGGAGATAGAGAACTTAGTGGAGCGGTGCAGCGACAACAATCTCTCCCTCAATGCCAGCAAAACTAAAGAGCTGGTCATTGACTTCAGGAAGCAAAGTACTGTACACACCCCTGTCAGCATCAACGGGGCCGAGATGGAGATGGTTAGCAGTTTAAATTCCTAGAGGTGCACATCTCCAAAAATCTGTCCTGGTCCACCCACGTCGACGCTACCACCAAGAAAGCACAACAGCGCCTATACTTCCTCAGGAAACTAAGGAAATTCGGCATGTCCACATTAACTCTTACCAACTGTTCCAGATACACCATAGAAAGATCCTGGGCCGGGATTCTCCGCAGTTGGGAATTTCCATTGCACCGGCAGCCTGGGGGTTTCCCGACAGCGTGGGACTGCCCACAATGGGAAACCCCGCGGTGGGACAGAGAATCCCGCCCCCTATCCGGCTATTTTACAGCTCGGTCCAAGACCGCAAGAAACTACCGCGAGTCGTGAACACAGCCCGGTCCATCACGCGAAACCGTCTCCCATCCACTGACTCTGCCTGCACCTCCCGCTGCCTGGGGAAAGCGGGCAGCGTAATTAAAGACCCCTCCCATCCCGGTTATTCTCTCTTCCAATGTTTTCCATCGGGCAGGAGATACAAAAGGTCTGAGAACACGCACTAACAGATTCAAAAACAGCTTCTTCCCATTGTAACCAGACTCCTGAATGACCCTCTTATGGACTGAACTCATCCCTTCACACATCTTCTCTACTCAGTCGCACTACATACACCCCATATGCTGCACCCGATGCCTGTGTCTATGTATTTCCATTGTGTATCTATCGTATGTCCTATGTTTTTTTCATGTATGGAACGATCTGTTTGGACTGGACACAGAACAATACTTTTCTCTGTACCTCAGTACACGTGACAAGAAATCTAAATCTAAATCAAATCAAATCAAACCTGCAGTGAAGGGATTTTGTGAGGAGAGATGTGAAGCCCTTTGTGGGGCTGCCGTCTCCGCTGTTGCAGGTTAACTTGCTGTCACAGGACGAAGTAGGGGAGGGGAGGGTGCCGGAGCTATACAAAGAATTGATGGAGAAGGAGGACGCTCCAGTGGAGGAGATCAAGCACAAGTGGGAGGAGGGACTGGGAGGGAAGGTGTGGGCCGAGACGTGGGCGGAAACCCTGCGGAGGGTGAACGTGTCTTCGACGTGTGCGGGGTTCAGCTTCATCCATTTTAAGGTGGTGTATTGGGCCAAAATAAGGGTTGTGAAGCTGAGCTGGTCCTTTGCAGGGGGGGAGGATATGTGTAGGCAGGGCGTGGGGGCCCCGCGAATCACGTCTCTGTGTTCTGGGCGTGTCCAAGGCTGAGGGGATACTGGCAGGGATTCTCGGATGTTATGAATGATGTTCTGGGTGCGGGTTGGCGAGTCCAGAGGTGGCAATATTTAGTCGGCAGACACGGGAGTCCGGGTGGGGAGTCCGGGTGGGGAGTCCGGGTGGGGAGTCCGGGTGGGAGTCCGGGTGGGGAGTCCGGGTGGGGATTCCGGGTGGGGAGTCCGGGTGGGGATTCCGGGTGGGGAGTCCGGGTGGGGAGTCCGGGTGGGGAGTCCAGGTGGGGAGTCCAGGTGGGGAGTCAGGTGGGGAGAGAGACGGATGTGTTGGCATTTTCCCCCGATAGCCCAGAGACGGATTTTGTTGTGTTGGCAGGACTCGGAGCCCTTGAAGGCGGAATTCATGGCAGAATTCCTGAGGCTGGAGAAAATCAAGTTTGTTCTGTGGGGGTGGGAAGAAGGGTTCACCCGGAGTTGGAAACTGTTACAATCTGGTGCTTAGCTGGTCGGAATAAAGGCACTAGAAATGTCTCGTTCATGACTAGTTAAATGTTTATTGTGAAACAATAATGTGGCTTAGATAACCAGAAGAAAATTATCAAAAACTACTATTATAAATTATCTAAGAGCTACTACAAATTTGACTATCCACTACGATAATTATCTCCAGACTCTCTGAGGTAACAGTGTCCCGTGGTTGTTCTCTACTGTCACCTTCTGGTGGGAGGTCTTCTTAGAACTTGTCCATCATTGGTGATGCTGATGTATGACTGTGGACCTGATGGTTGTATTACCTTTGCACACTTCAACCATCCACATCCATAAGAAACTTCCACCCTGACTGTCTCATTCTTTGCTCACGGTTGCAGACATCCTGTGGATTTGTCATAATACCTCTTTTGCCTCCTTTTTTGAAATGTGAGCTTCTTCACATGTTTTTGATTCATTGGTTCCTGTGGAATGTGTGGTAAGGCTGTTCTGAGCAAGGGCGGCACGTGGCGCAGTGGTTAGCACTGGGACTGCGGCGCTGAGGACCCGGGTTCGAATCCCGACCCCGGGTCACTGTCCGTGTGGAGTTTGCACGTTCTCCCCGTGTTTGCGTGGGTTTCACTCCTACAACCCAAAGATGTGCAGGGTAGGTGGATTGGTCACGCTGAATTGCCCCTTAATTAAAGAAAATAATTGGGTACTTTAAATTTATTGAACAAAAGGTGGTTCTGAGTTGTCAATTCATCAACAATTGTGAAGGTGATAACCCATTAGTCAATGGTGCTGCTCAGTAGCTAAGTAATGCGATATATGGATCTTCCCGACTGTCCATAGCTTTTCCGAGCAGCTGCTTCACAATGTGAACACCTTTTTCAACCTTCCCATTGGATTGCGGTTAAAGGGGATTATAAGTAATATGTTGAAAATCATGCCCGGGATTCTCTGAGCCTCCGCAATCGCGCCTGGCGCAGGGGCGGAGAATGGGGCGCCGGACCGCGACAACCTCCCGCGATCGGCGGCAGTCGCGCGTGCACGGTCAACGCGGCATAGGTCGGGGGCCGTTGAAGGAGGCACCGCCGGTGATTCTCCGCAGACGACCGGCCGAGTTCCCGCCAGTGTCGTTCACGTACGGTTCCACCCGGCGGGGGCTCGGAGTCGCGGTGGCCGTCCTGGTGGGGGGGCAGGGGGTCCGTCACGGGGGGGGGGGGGGGGGGGGGGGGGGGCCTCCACTGACAGCCAGGCTTGCGTGGGTCTGCCATGTCGCACGGGACCGGCACGCAGGCGGCCGCCGCGCGCATGCGCGGATCCGTGGCCGGACGTGCAGGGCCCCGGATCGGCAGGCGGAGCTGCGAGGATCACTCCGGGGAAAATGGAGAATCATCTCAGACTTTCTAGAAAAAAGTCCGGAGGGATTCGCGCCCGTTTTCTCCCGGGCATGGGGACATAGCCCCATTATTGGAGAATTCCGCCCCATAGCTCTGTGCGAACTCTGTCATGGCTGCTAAAACATGGGCCATTGTCGCTCATGACAACTTGTGGTATTCCATGATGAGCAAAATGTCTTTGGTGTGTTTGATTACACACCTGGCTGATGAGTTTGCGAGTTGTACCACTTCCGGAAAGTTACAGAAATAGTCGATCACTAACAGGCATTCTTTTCCTGCTGGATAGAATATATCCATTCCCATTTTCTGCCATGGAGTGGTAATGATTTCGCCCAGTTGCATTGGTTCTTTCTGTTGTTTGTACTGAAATTTCTGACAAGTTGCACAGTTTTCTACCATCATCTGAATGTCTTGATTGATGCCTGGTCAATATACCATGTCTCTCGCTCTTTGTCTGCATTTTTCAATGCCTAAGTTCCCCTCATGGATCTTCTTTCGAATCATGGTATGACAATCCTGTTTTGCCTGAGCAAAAACCCATTGGCTGCACTTAGCTCTGCTGTAATGTTATAATATTTGGAACAGGATCCTTTTGGCCAGCCCTCACTGAGATGTTTTATTATCTTCTGTCAGGTTTCACCTTTATTGGTTTCGTCTCTGATTAGTTTTAACTTCTCATTGGACACTGGAAGGGATTCTGTCAGAAGATTCACATGTACTTGCACACCCTCATCTTTACGTACATCGTTCTTCCTTCATGTCCGTAGCTCGAGAAATCAGAGCATCAGCTCCTGGGTGATGCTTAAATGCGATTGAACTTGTACCTTTGTAACTTCATCATCATATGTTGTATCCTGGGTGACTTCTCAATTAGCTTTTTCTTTACTATCGCCACAAGTGGTCTATGGTCAGTTTCCACTCAGAATGTCGGGAGGCCATATACGGAATCATGGAGTTTGTTTAATCCATTTATCAAGACCAAGCATTCTTTCTCGATCTTAGAGCAACTTCTCTCTGTGCCAGTCATTGATCTTGAAGAATAGGCAATTGGAAGCCCATGTTCACCATTGTCGTGTTGCACTAACACCCCTCCCAACCCATCTTTCGACACATCTGTCAATACTTTTGTCTTCTTTGTATTGTCAAAATATGTCAGCACTGGAGCTGTTGTTGATATTTCCTGTGACATTCGTCATTCATGCTCATGTCCGTCAGGCCACTGGAAAATGGTATCCTTCTTGATTATCTCCCTCAAGCATGTCGTTTTTGCTGATAGATGTGAAATGAATTTTCCTCTGAAATTTACCATACCCAGCACCCTGAGCACTCTTCTTTTGTCTGTTGGATGCGGCAAGTTTAATATCGCCTTGGTCAGGTTGTACACCTCTAGCAGAAAGTTTGTCTCCCAAGAATGGGGGCAGGATTCTCTGTTCCCCGACGCCGATATTGGCGATCGGGCGGAGAATCCTTTCCGACGCCCATATCGGGGGTGGCACCGGCTTGCTGCCGGTTTTCTACTCTCCGCCCCCTCCGAAATGGCTTCAACGCATTGGGCACCGCACGCCGTTGGAACGGCGTTGGCACGTCATTGGAAGGCCCTCCCCGATGCTCCACCCCCAATGGATGGAGTTCCTGACCACGCGGCTGACGTGTGGTCTCAGCGGCCGGGAAGCCGGCGTGGCGGCCGCGGACTATGTGCAGCGCTGGCACAGTCGGCCGGGAGCCGTGCTGCTGGCCGGGGGGGGGGCTTCCGCGAGAGCTGGGGGGACTAGTGGGGTGGGTGACAAGAGGGTGACCTGTGGTTGCCCTGTGGGACAGTATTTGTCAGGTCGGGTCAGTGCACGGCCGGCACCATGTCGTACGGCAGCACGGTAGCACAGTGGTTAGCACAATTGCTTCACAGCTCCAGGGTCCCAGGTTCGATTCTGGCTTGGGTCACTGTCTGTGCGGAGTCTGCACATCCTCCCCGTGTGTGCGTGGGTTTCCTCCGGGTGCTCCGGTTTCCTCTCACAGTCCAAAGATGTGCAGGTTAGGTGGATTGGCCATGATAAATTGCCCTTAGTGTCCAAAATTGCCCTTAGTGTTGGGTGGGGTTGCTGGGTTACGGGGATAGGGTGGAGGTGTGGACCTTGGGTAGGGTGCTCTTTCCAAGAGCCGGTGCAGACTCTCATAGATTATCACAGAATTTACAGTGCAGAAGGAGGCCATTCGGCCCATCGAGTCTGCACCGGCTCTTGGAAAGAGCACCCTACCCAAGGTCAACACCGCCACCCTATCCCCAGACTCGATGGGACGAATGGCCTCCTTCTGCACTGTAAATTCTATGATAATCTATGACCATTGCAGGCCATCGCCGTGTGCAAGCTCGGCCATGGACCCGGACAATTTTGGCACGGGAGCCGGGAAATCTACCTGGTGCAGCTGCTAGCCCCTCTCCGGTCTCAGGATAGGCGTGGGTTCGGCGCCGATTTGGGCGTTGTAAAACGCCACAGTTCCCACGTCAGCTTTGGCACTTAGCCACAAAATCGGGGAATCCAGCCCGTGATTTTTGTTTTGACACCAAACTGGCTTTTGGCTTTATTTGGTGTCAGACCATGCTTTCCGATGCTTCTCAACACTTTGATGAGCCTTTCGGCGTGCTCGTCTCTTGTTGAGCCCCAAATGATGATATCGACTACGTATACTCTGATGCCCGGAATGCCTTCTCCGATGTGTTCCGTTGCCCGATGGGAAATTTCAGATGCTGAAATAATACCAAATGACATTCTGAGAAAACAGCAGCGCCCGAATGGAGTATTAAAGTCGCACAGCTTGTGCTCTCCTTAACCAGCTTGAGTGTCAAAAACCCTGTGATGCATTCAGTTTGCTAAAGCATGCTAAAGCTAAGCACCCCCCCAACCAATAAATTCTGGTGGAGAGGTAACCCGAGACACTACACGTGTAGTGTCTCCCACCCACCCTCCTCCTCTAACCTAATAATAAGACCCATTGGTGTGAGGTAAGTGCCATATTATATTATTATTAGCATTATTACATTATATTATTAGCATTGCGCAGGTCAAGGAGACACAGCCTGAGTGAGTGAGACACAGACAGAGTGAGAATTTGGTAGTTTGGTGCAGTGAGGTAACCAGGAAAGGTAAGTGGTTAATCTAATTGTGCTGTTTTTCAGTTAAAAGTGCAGGGTAGTGTCTGATTGGCTGAAGCTGCCCCCACCATAAACTTAAATTAAACTAATTAATTAATTAGTGATGGCTGGTCAGGTGATGTGCTTGAGTTGCTTGATGTGGGAGCTGGCAGATCCCATTGCGAGCTGCAGCGACCACATCTGCAGTAAGAGTTGGCTGCTCGAAGAGCTCCGGCTCAGAGTTGATGAGCTGGAGTCTGAGCTTCAAACACTGAGGCAGCAGTCAGGAACTCAGGAGCCTCAGCCCTTGACCCTGTCCAACAGGTATGAGGCACTAGCTCCCTGTGTGGATGGTGAACAGGGTTGCAGGAAGGATGAGTCAGCTGACCAAGGCACCATGGTTCAGCAGGCCATTCAAGGGAAGGGAGTAAATAGGCAAGTTGTAGTTGTAGGGGATTCTATTATCAGGGGGATAGATAGTATCCTTTGTGAGCAGGATAAAGAGTCCCGCATGGTATGTTGCCTGCCCGGTGCTAGGGTGCGGGACATCTCTGACCGGCTTGAAAGGATACTGGAGAGGGAGGGGGAGGATCCAGTTGTTGTGGTCCATGTCGGTACCAACAACATAGGCAAGTCTAGGAAAGAGGACCTGTTTAGAGATTATAAAGAGCTAGGATTCAAATTAAAAAACAGGTCCTCAAGGGTCATAATCTCCGGATTACTGCCCGAGCCACGTGCAAATTGGTTTAGGGAGGCAAGAATAAGGGAAGTTAACACAGGGCTGAAAGAGTGGTGTGGGAATGAGGGGTTCCTTTTCATGGGACACTGACATCAGTTTTGGGACAGGGGGGACCTATACCGTTGGGATGGTCTCCACCTGAACCGAGCTGGGACCAGTGTTCTGGCGAAAAGAATAAATAGGGTGGTCAATAGGACTTTAAACTAAAGATTGGGGGGGGAAGGGAAAGTCAGGGAACCAAGAGGTGAAGTAATCAGTGGGAAGCGTAGCTGCTTTGGAATACAAAAAAGCACGAAAAGACAGAACTCAGGAGAGGTTACAATAGTCCCCATCCCACAAAATATGACACAGTGTATGGAAAGGCTCAGTAAACCAAGGTCCACCACACTAAGAAAACAACAAGGGACGGTTAATAGAGAATTAAAGGTGCTATATTTAAATGCGCGCAGTGTACGGAACAAGGTTGCTTGTGGCCCAGATTGTGACTGGCAGGTATGATGTGGTAGGCTTCACAGAGACATGGTTGCAGGGGGTTCAGGACTGGCATTTAAACATCCAGGGATTCACAACCTATCGAAAAGACAGAGAGGTGGGCAGAGGGGGCGAGGTTGCCTTGTTAATTAGGAATGAAATTAAATCAATAGCACTAAACGACATAGGGTCAGATGACGTGGAGTCTGTGTGGGTAGAGTTGAGGAACCACAAAGGCAAAAAAAACATAATGGGAGTTATGTACAGGCCTCCTAACAGTGGTCAGGACCGGGGGCACAAAATGCACCACGAAATAGAAAGTGCATGTCAGAAAGGCAAGGTCACAGTGATCATGGGGGACTTCAATATGCAGGTGGACTGGGTAAATAATGCTGCCAGTGGACCCAAGGAAAGGGAATTCATTGAATGTTTACAGGAGGGCTTTTTGGAACAGCTTGTGATGGAGCCCACGAGGGAACAGGCCATTCTGGACTTAGTGTTTTGTAATGAGCCAGACTTGATTAAAGATCTTAAAGTAAGGGAGCACTTAGGAGGCAGTGATCATAATATGGTCGAATTCAATCTCCAAATTGAAAGAAATAAGGTAGAATCAGATGTAAAGGTGTTACAGTTAAATAAAGGTAACTACAGGGGCATGAGGGAGGAACTGACGAAAATCGACTGGGAGCAGAGCCTAGTGGGAAAGACAGTAGAACAGCAATGGCAGGAGTTTCTGGGAGTAATTGAGGACACAGTACAGAGGTTCATCCCAAAGAAAAGAAAGGTTATCAGAGGGGGGATTAAGCAGCCATGGCTGACAAAGGAAGTTAGGGAATGCATCAAAGCAAAAGAGAAAGCCTATAATGTGGCAAAGAGTAGTGGGAAGTCAGAAGATTGGGAAGGCTACAAAAACAAACAGAGGATAACAAAGAGAGAAATAAGGAAAGAGAGGATCAAATATGAAGGTAGGCTAGCCAGTAACATTAGGAATGATAGTAAAAGTTTCTTTAAATACATTAAAAACAAACGGGAGGCAAAAGTTGACATTGGGCCGCTCCAAAATGACGCTGGTAATTTTGTGATGGGAGACAAGGAAATAGCTGAGGAACTAAATAAGTACTTTGCGTCAGTATTCACAGTAGAAGACATGAGTAATATCCCAACAATTCCGGAGAGTCAGGGGGCAGAGTTGAATATGGTAGCCATCACAAAGGAGAAAGTGCTAGAGAAACTAAAAGGTCTAAAAATTGATAAAGCAAATGCAATGTTGTCATTTATCTCAAGAGGCTTGGAATATAAAAGCAGGGATGTACTTCTGAAGCTTTATAAAGCATTAGTTAGGCCCCATTTAGAATACTGTGAGCAATTTTGGGCCCCACACCTCAGGAAGGACATACTGGCACTGGAGCGGGTCCAGCGGAGATTCACACGGATGATCCCAGGAATGGTAGGCCTAACATACGATGAACGTCTGAGGATCCTGGGATTATATTCATTGGAGTTTAGGAGGTTGAGGGGAGATCTAATAGAAACTTACAAGATAATGAATGGCTTAGATAGGGTGGATGTAGGGAAGTTGTTTCCATTAGCAGGGGAGACTAGGACCCGGGGGCACAGCCTTAGAATAAAAGGGAGTCACTTTAGAACAGAGATGAGGAGAAATTTCTTCAGCCAGAGAGTGGTGGGTCTGTGGAATTCATTGCCACAGAGGGCGGTGGAGGCCGGGACGTTGAGTGTCTTTAAGACAGAAGTTGATAAATTCTTGATTTCTCGAGGAATTAAGGGCTATGGAGAGAGAGCGGGTAAATGGAGTTGAAATCAGCCATGATTGTATGGTGGAGTGGACTCGATGGGCCGAATGGCCTTACTTCTGCTCCAATGTCTTATGGTCTTATGTTGCTCCTGACATCTCACATGTAATCTCTTCTCATTTCGGAATAGGATAATGCTCTCTCTTTATGTTTAAATTGAGATCTTTGCGATCCATGCTGATTCTTCGGTCATTATTTTGTTTCTTTCCGTAGACCATGGAGTTCACCCAATCTGTTGGTTCTTCAGTTCGTTTGATCACCCCCAGATTTGTCATCCTCCCCAGTTCATTTTTTGGCGTTCCTTTAATGGAGCTGGTACGCGCCTTGGTGGGTGTATGACTGGTGCGCATTCGTTTTTCACTGGATTTGATAACCGAATGGAAATATTTCTGGAAATACTTTCAGGATTGAATCCACTGATGTACTTTGCTGTTTACAGCACAGTCAGCACTCGATACCCTTTTACTAATTCAAGTGCTTCACAGGCTTCCACTCCCAATAATGATTCACGCTCAGCCTCTACAATGGAAAACTTCACTTTATGCACCTTATTCTTTATACTGACCTCTAGTTCACATACACCCAGAGTATTAATTCTTTGGCCGTTGTAATCCTTCAAAAGTACCATTTTATTTAAAACATGCGGTTTCATTATAAAATTGGCCCTCACTCCCGTGTTGAGTTTAACATGGATTAATGTTTTATGACTCATCAGAGGAACTGTCCAGTTATCTATCTGAACACTTGTATTTGTATTGCTATTACTGTAAATTTGCTTTCAAGCCTTGTCTGCTTGCATGCCATTACAATGCTTATCTTCACTGGATATCATATCTATAAAAATGTGTCTTGTGAGATTTATCTCATCAATCACGTTGATTGATTTTGGTACTTCCGATTTTTTATTTGAGAAACATTGATTTGCAAAGTGGTTCTTGCCTTTGCATTTAGAACAGACTTTTCCAAATGCTGGACATTGCCTTTGCAAATGCTTGTTGCCGCTTCGCTTGCACAAAATGGTGGTTTCGGTTACTCATTTAAAATGGCCACCATTGCTGGGAGCACGTTTTGCCTCAGGGCTTGTTACAGCACTAATGGCGTCTGACGCATCTCCGATCTCTGCACCAAAATTCCTCAGGTTTACAGTGCTAATCTGCTGCGCAGCTAGCTCACTGGCATGGCAAATCTTAATGGCATTGCCGAGATGGAGTTCATTCTCTCTCAAGAATCTCTCCCAAGCTTTGTCATTGCTAATCCTGAACACGATTTGATCGTGGATCATTGACGCTTGCAAAGTTGCAAAGTTACATGTCTGAGCCTTTAATCTCAAGTCTATTAAGAAGCTGTTGAATGATTCACCTGCCCTGCCTGCTGTGTACGCGTGAAAAAAACATACCGCTCGGACGTTTCATTTTTATTTGGTGTGCAGAGCCAATCAAACTTTTTCATGACTTCCTCAAAGTTATTTTGATCCGCTTTGTTATCGAATGAGAAGGTGTTAAAGATTTCTATTACCTGTTGACCTACTACAGTGAGCAGCAACACTATTCATCGTTCATCAGGCTGTGCCTGCAGACCCAGACCTGCTATGTAGAGTGGGAATTGCTGATTAAAAGTGCACCAATTCGCTTCTGCATTCCCAGCGTCTTGAAGCTGGTGTGGTTCTTCGCAACTTCCATCATGGAATTCGATGCCCAGCTGTGCGTTGAGTTATATTCTGTCAGTACTCTATGTGGTTAGTAGGAATTCTTTCTCTTCTTTCTTCTCTGTTTTATTTGTCTTTTTGGATCTTCAAAACCAATCCTGGTATCTTGTTAGATCTTCAAAACCAATCTTGGTATCTTGTTAGATCTTCAATACCAATCCTAGTACCATATTATATTCTGGTACTTGACCGGTCAGAATAAGTGTACTTGAGAACATCAAGTTTGTGACTAGTTAAATGTCTATTGTTAAACAATACCGTGGGTTAAATAAACATTAAAAAATATCAAAAACTAACAATTATAAATTATCTAAGAGCTACTACTAATGTGACTATCCACTATGACGACTATCTCCAGACTCCCTGAGGTAACAGTGTCCTGTGGATGTTCTCTACTGCCACCTGCTGGTTGGAGGTCATATCTATCACTGTTTACATGATGGCTTATACATAACATCACAGAAACCATTCACTGATTTCTTCAAGGAGCCATGATGTGGAGATGCCGGCGTTGGACTGGGGTGAGCACAGTACGAAGTCTTACAACACCAGGTTCACCTGAGGAAGGAGCAGCGCTCCGAAAGCTAGTGACATCGAAACAAACCTGTTGGACTTTAACCTGGTGTTGTAAGACTTCGTACTGTTCTTCAAGGAGGATTGTGGGGTCAGTAAGGGGGAGGGGGTTGGGGGGTAAGGGGGTTAAAATGGGGAAGGTGGGATGTGGTATCGGGGTAGTTAAGGAATCTGTGTTTTTTTTATTTAGGCTGATGTGTTCTTCTGATATTTTGTGTATATATGTAAAAAGTCTTGAATAAAAATATTTTTTAAAGAAGAGGGTAGAATTAAGGAGTGTGTGTAAAGAATGGCTGGAATTAGTGAGTGTGTGGAAAGAGAGAGGGGCATTAGGGAGTGTGCATAAAGAGGGAGAGGAATTCAGGAGTGTGTGTAAAGGGAAAGAGGAATCAGGGAGTATGTGTAAAGAGAGAGGAATTAGGGAGTGTGTGTAAAGTGAGAGAGAGGAATTAGGGAATGTGTGTAAAGTGAGAGAGAGGAATTAGGGAGTGTGTGTAAAGGGAGAGGCATTAGGGAGTGTGTGTAAAGAGAGGGGAATTCAGGAATGTGTGTAAAGGAAAAGAGGAATCAGGGAGTGTGTGTAAAGTGGGAGACGAATTAGGGAGTGTGTGTAAAGAGAGAGAGGAATTAGGAAGTGTGTGTAAAGTAAGAAAACAATGAGAAACTGTGTAAAGAGAGAGTGGAATTAGGGATTGTGTTTAAAGAGAGAGTGGTATTAGGGAATGTGTGCAAAGAGAGAGTGATAGTAGGGAGTGTGGGCAAGGAGAGAAAGGATTTGGGGAGTGTGTGTGAAGAGAGATTGGAACTAGGGAGAGTGTGTAACGAGAGAGTGGAATTAGGGAGAGTGTAAAAAGAGAGGGGAATTAGGGAGTATAAAGAGAGTAGATTTAGGGAATGTGTGTAAAGAGGGAGTAGATTTAGGGAATGTGTGGCTGGTTTAGCACAGTGGGTTAAACAGCTGGCTTGTAATGCAGAACAAGGCCAGCAGCACGGGTTCAATCCACGTACTGGCCCTCCCGAACAGGCGCCGGAATGTGGTGACTAGGGGCTTTTCACAGTAACTTCATTGAAGCCTACTTGTGACAATAAGCGATTATTATTTTTAAAGAGAGAGTGGATTAGGGAGTGTGTGTAAAGTGAAAGAGAAATTAGGGAGTGTGTGTAAAGTGAGAGGGGAATTGGGGAATGAGTGTAAAGAGAGAGAGGCTTTAGGGAGTGTGCATAAAGAGAGAGAGGAATTATGGAGTGTGTGTAAAATGAGAAAGAGGAATTAGAGAATGTGTGTAAAGAGAAAGTGGAATTAGGGAGTGTGTGTAAAGTGAGAGGAGAATTAAGGAGTGTGTGTAAAGAGAGAGGAATTAGGGAGTGTGCATAAAGAGGGAGAGGAATTAGGAAGTGTGTGTAAAGGGAGAGGCATTAGGGAGTGTGTGTAAAGGGTGAGGCATTAGGGAGTGTGTGTAAAGAGAGAGGAATTCAGGAGTGTGTGTAAAGGAAAAGATGAATCAGGGAGTGTGTGTAAAGTGGGAGACGAATTAGGGAGTGTGTGTAAAGAGAGAGAGGAATTAGGGAGTGTGTGTAAAGTAAGAAAACAATGAGAGACTGTGTAAAGAGAGAATAGAATTAGGGATTGGGTTTAAAGAGAGAGTGGTATTAGGGAATGTGTGCAAAGAGAGAGTGGAATTAGGGAATGTGTGTAAAGAGAGAGTGATAGTAGGGAGTGTGGGCAAGGAGAGAAAGGATTTGGGGAGTGTGTGTGAAGAGAGGTTGGAACTAGGGAGAGTGTGTAACGAGAGAGCGGAATTAGGGAGAGTGTAAAAAGTGAGGGGAATTAGGGAGTATAAAGAGAGTAGATTTAGGGAATGTGTGTAAAGAGGGAGTAGATTTAGGGAATGTGTGGCTGGTTTGGCACAGTGGGCTAAACAGCTGGCTTGTAATGCAGAACAAGGCCAGCAGCACGGGTTCAATCCACGTACTGGCCTCCCCGAACAGGTGCCGGAATGTGTCGACTAGCGGCTTTTCACAGTAACTTCATTGAAGCCTACTTGTGACAATAAGCGATTATTTTCTTTAAAGAGAGAGTGGATTAGGGAGTGTGTGTAAAGTGAGAGGGGAATTGGGGAATGAGTGTAAAGAGAGAGAGGCTTTAGGGAGTGTGCATAACGAGAGAGATGAATTAGGGAGTGTGTGTAAAATGAGAAAGAGGAATTAGAGAATGTGTGTAAAGAGAAAGTGGAATTAGGGAGTGTGTGTAAAGTGAGAGAATTAAGGAGTGTGTGTAAAGAGAGAGAGGCATTAGGGAGTGTGCATAAAGAGGGAGAGGAATTAGGGAGTGTGTGTAAAGTGAGGGAGAGGAATTAGGGAGTGTGTGTAAAGGGAGAGGCATTAGGGAGTGTGTGTAAAGAGAGAGAGGAATTAGGGAGTGTGTAAAATGAGAAAGAGGAATTAGAGAATGTGTGTAAAGAGAAAGTGGAATTAGGGAGTGTGTGTAAAGTGAGAGGAGAATTAAGGAGTGTGTGCAAAGAGAGAGAGGAATTAGGGAGTGTGCATAAAGAGGGAGAGGAATTAGGAGGTGTGTGTAAAGGGAGAGAGAAATTCAGGAGTGTGTGTAAAGGGAAAGAGGAATCAGAGAGTGTGTGCAAAGAGAGAGGAATTAGGGAATGTGTGTAAAGAGAGAGAGGGGAATTAGGGAGTGCATGTAAAGTGAGAGAGAGGAATTAGGGAGTGTGTGTAAAGGGTGAGGCATTAGGGAGTGGATATAAAGAGAGGGATTCAGGAGTGTGTGTAAAGGGAAAGAGGAATCAGGGAGTGTGTGTAAAGAGAGAGGAATTAGGAAGTGGGTGTAAAGGGAGAGGCATTAGGGAGTGTGTGTAAAGAGAGAGAGAAATTCAGGAGTGTGTGTAAAGGGAAAGAGGAATCAGGGAGTGTGTGTAAAATGAGAAAGAGGAATTAGAGAATGTGTGTAAAGAGAAAGTGGAATTAGGGAGTATGTGTAAAGTGAGAGAATTAAGGAGTGTGTGTAAAGAGAGAGAGGCATTAGGGAGCGTGTGTAAAGAGTGAGAGGAATTCAGGAGTGTGTGTAAAGGGAAAGAGGAATCAGGGAGTGTGTGCAAAGAGAGAGGAATTAGGGAATGTGTGTAAAGTGAGAGAGAGGAATTAGGGAGTGTGTGTAAAGTGAGAGAGAGGAATTAGGGAATGTGTGTAAAGTGAGAGAGAGGAATTAGGGAATGTGTGTAAAGTGAGAGAGAGGAATTAGGGAGTGTATGTAAAAGGAGAGGCATTAGGGAGTGTGTGTAAAGAGAGAGGAATTCAGGAGTGTGTGTAAAGGAAAAGATGAATCAGGGAGTGTGTGTAAAGTGAGAGAGAAGAATTAGGGAGTGTGTGTAAAGTGGGAGACGAATTAGGGAGTGTGTGTAAAGAGAGAGAGGAATTAGGGAGTGTGTGTAAAGTAAGAGAACAACGAGAGACTGTGTAAAGAGAGTGGAATAGGAATTGTGTTTAAAGAGAGAGTGGTATTAGGGAATGTGTGCAAAGAGTGAGTGGAATTCGAGAATGTGTGTAAAGAGAGAGTGATAGTAGGGAGTGTGGGCAAGGAGAGAAAGAATTTGGGGAGTGTGTGTGAAGAGAGATTGGAACTAGGGAGAGTGTGTAAAGAGAGAGTGGAATTAGGGGGAGTGTAAAAAGTGAGGGGAATTAGGGAGTATAAAGAGAGTAGATTTAGGGAATGTGTGTAAAGAAGGAGTAGATTTAGGGAATGTGTGGCTGGTTTAGCACAGTGGGCTAAACAGCTGGCTTGTAATGCAGAACAAGGCCAGCAGCACGGGTTCAATCCACGTACTGGCCTCCCCGAACAGGCGCCGGAATGTGGCGACTAGCGGCTTTTCACAGTAACTTCATTGAAGCCTACTTGTGACAATAAGCGATTATTATTTTTTTACAAGAGAGAGTGGATTAGGGAGATTGTGTAAAGTGAGCGAGAAATTAGGGAGTGTGTGTAAAGTGAGAGGGGAATTGGGGGATGTGTGTAAAGAGAGAGAGACTTTAGGGAATGTGCATAAAGAGAGAGAGGAATTAGGGAGTGTGAGTAATATGAGAAAGAGGAATTAAAGAATGTGTGTAAAGAGAAAGTGGAATTAGGGAGTATGTGTAAAGTGAGAGAATTAAGGAGTGTGTGTAAAGAGAGAGAGGCATTAGGGAGTGTGCATAAAGAGGGAGAGGAATTAGGGAGTGTGTGTAAAGTGAGGGAGAGGAATTAGGGAGTGTGTGTAAAGGGAGAGGCATTAGGGAGTGTGTGTAAAGAGAGAGAGGAATTAGGGAGTTTGTGTAAAATGAGAAGGAGGAATTAGAGAATGTGTGTAAAGAGAAAGTGGAATTAGGGAGTGTGTGTAAAGTGAGAGGAGAATTAGGGAGTGTGTGCAAAGAGAGAGAGGAATTAGGGAGTGTGCATAAAGAGGGAGAGGAATTAGGAAGTGGGTGTAAAGGGAGAGGCATTAGGGAGTGTGTGTAAAGAGAGAGAGAAATTCAGGAGTGTGTGTAAAGGGAAAGAGGAATCAGGGAGTGTGTGTAAAATGAGAAAGAGGAATTAGAGAATGTGCGTAAAGAGAAAGTGGAATTAGGGAGTATGTGTAAAGTGAGAGAATTAAGGAGTGTGTGTAAAGAGAGAGAGGCATTAGGGAGCGTGTGTAAAGAGAGAGAGGAATTCAGGAGTGTGTGTAAAGGGAAAGAGGAATCAGGGAGTGTGTGCAAAGAGAGAGGAATTAGGAAATGTGTGTAAAGAGAGAGAGAGGAATTAGGGAGTGCATGTAAAGTGGGACAGGCGAATTAGGGAGTGTGTATAAAGGCCGAGGCATTAGGGAGTATGTGTAAAGAGAGAGAAATTCAGGAGTGTGTGTAAAGGGAAAGAGGAATCAGGGAGTGTGTGTAAAGTGAGAGAGATAATTAGGGAGTGTGTGTAATGTGGCGACTAGTGGCTTTTCACATTAACTTAATTGAAGCCTACTTGTAACAATAAGCGATTGTTTTTTTTAAAGAGAGAGTGGATTAGGGAGTGTATGTAAAGTGAGAGAGGCATTAGGGAGTGTGCATAAAAGAGAGAGCGGAATTAGGGAGTGTGTGTAAAGTGAGAAAGAGGAATTAGAGAATGTGTGTTAAGAGCAAGTGGAATTAGGGAGTGTGTGAAGTTAGAGAGAAGAATTAGGGAGTGTGTGTGTAAAGTGGGAAACGAATTAGGGAGTATGTGTAAAGAAAGAGTGGAATTAAGGACTGTGTGCAAAGAAAGAGTAGAATTAAGGAGTGTGCATAAAGAGAGAGTGGAATTAGGGAGTGTGTGTAAAGAGAGAGTGGAATTAGGGAGTGTGCATTATGACAGAGTGGGATTAGGGAATGTCTGTAAAGATAGAGTGGAATTAGGGAGTGTGTGTAATAAAAGAGTGGAATTAGGGAGTGTGTTTAAATAGAGAGAGGAACAAGGGAGTGTGTGTAAAGAGATAGAGTGCAAGAGATAGTGTGTAAAGAGAGAGTGGAATTAGGAAGTGTGTAAAGAGAGGGCGGTAATTTGGAGTGTGAGTTAAGAGAGAGTGAGATTAGGGAATGTGTGTAACGAAAGATTGGAATCAGGGATTGTATGTAATGGGTGAGCACAATTAGGGAGAGCGCGCGAAGAGATAGTGGAATAAAACAGCTTGTGTAACGAGAGTGTGGAATTACAGAGTGTGTGTTAAATGCGAGTTGAATTAGGGAGCTTGTGTAAAATGACTTAGCGATTGCGTGTAAAGACTGATTGGAATTACTGACTGTGTGTAAAGAGAGAGTGGAATTAGGGAGTGTGTGTAAAGATTGAGCGGTATTTGGGAATTTGGTAAAGAGGGTGGAATAAGTGTGTGTGTGAGGAAAGAGTGTGTTGCTGCCCTCTGCTGGCATCGACTGACACAACAGAGAAATTCAATACTCACTGCCAGTTTGATTTACTTCTTAATATTTTTAAAAACAGCTTTGTTTAACTCACTCAAGAAGCAGCGACATATGGTTCAAGACTCACACCTTGACAAAACTATTACCCACTGGAACTTGGCCAGGTTCGCTCCGGAGAGTGTGCGCTGTAGGCTTACAAACTCAGTGTTATTGTCACTGAAATCTTAAAGCTGCTGCTTTTTATAAGGTTTAAGTTATACAATCCTGTCGTAAATAGTCATCAGTCAGCCTGAGAGAGCCGTGTTTTTGCTGTTCCAAAATAAAGTGTTATCAGTGAAATGTCCAGTTGCAAGTCGTTTTTGTGGGCAGCACGGTAGCACAAGTGGATAGCACTGTGGCTTCACAGTGCCAGGTCTCAGGTTCGATTCCCCGCTGGGTCACTGAACCCTTGTCCCCCTTGTGAGCCACTGAACTTGGCAAATGAATGACAAAAACCTTACCCAGTTCTACCCATCAGGCAGACAGTCAAGGCTGAGCTGTGTTCTAACTAATGCTAGCTACTTAAAGCATGTACATTAATGTGTGTGTATATGTAGCAAATCGCACATTGGCATATAGTTTTCTCATCAATCATTCCCGATTTTGCAAAAACAACGCCAGCTCTAATTCCTTTTCCAGCTTAACGTTCTAGCGCTTGAACATAATCCTAATATAAGTCTGATACAATAAAATAATATGCATGGCTATTATTACAAGATGTGATACATCACGGCGTCGAGGTCCCAGGTTCGATCCCGGCTCTGGGTCACTGTCCGTGTGGAGTTTGCACATTCTCCCCGTGTTTGCGTGGGTTTCGCCCCCACAACCCAAAGATGTGCAGGCCAGGTGGATTGGCCACGCTAAATTGCCCCTTAATTGGAAAAAAATGAATTGGGTACTCTAAATTTATACTTTAAAAAAACCAAGATGCGATAAAACTTGTTCTCAAGGGTAAAGCTTCACATTTATTCCCCAGTTACAAATATCATCCCACTCACTAGTCTCTTTAATTTAGGTTATGTCAGTTTTAATTAAACTTACTTCTTGTAACACTTTCTGATATGTCATGTAAGCATATTTGAAGCGCTTTTTAACATTTCTTAAACTTTAGTAATAAGCACGGCTATTATTCAAATGTAAAGTGTTAACATTGGTCATTCCTGTACTGTACGTGGTGCCACCTCATTTACCCATCATTCCCTTCTTCTTGGCTTAACCATGTTTTAGTCTGTCGGTTATATCATCTCTTGATCCGTGCAGGACACAATCCAGGAGTCCTATTTTTGTACCATTTAAAACTACTGAATATAGTTCAGGGAAACATTGAAAATAGGTGCAGGAGTAGGCTATTCGACCCTGCGAGCCTGCACCATCATTCAATATGATCATGGCTGATCATGCAAATTCAGTATCCCACTCCTGCTTTCTCTGCATACCCCTTAATCCCTTTAGCCGCAAGGGCCGTGTCCAGCTCCCTCTTGAATATATTCAACGGACTGGCTCCAGCAGCTTTCTGTGGGAGAGAATTCCACAAGTTGCCAACTCTCTGAGAGAAGAAGTTCTTCCTCATCTCAGTCCTGAATGGCTTCCTCCTTATTCTTAGGCTGTGACCCCCTAGTTCTGGACATCCCCAACATCGGGGACATTCTTCCTGCATCTAGCCTGTTCTGTCCCATCAGGATTTGATATATGAGATCCCCTCTCATTCTTCGAAACCCCAGTGAGTACAAGCCCAGTCGATCCAGTCTTTCTTCAGCTGTCAGGCCTGTCATCCCGGGAATTAGCCTGGTGAACCTTCGCTGGACACCCTCAATAGCAAGAATGTCTTTCCTCAAACTAGGAGACCAAAACTGCACACACTACTCAAGGTGAGGCCTCACCAAGGCCCTGTATAACTGCAGCAAGACATCCCTACTCCTATACTCAAATCCTCTCGATATGAAGACCAGCACACCATTAACTTTCCTCACCGCCTGCTGTACCTGAATGCCAACCTTCAGCGACTGTTTCACCATGACTCCCAGGTCTCGTTGCACTTCCCCTTTTCCTGAACTGCCACCATTCAGAAAGTAATCTGCCTTCCTGTTTTGGCACCAAAGTGGATAACGTCACATTTACTCACATTATATCGCGTTTGCCAAGTATTGCCCACTCAGCCATCCTGTCCAAGTCACCCTGCAGCCTCTTTGCATCCTCCTCAGCTTAGTGTCGTCTGCAAACTTGGTGTACAACGTCAGACAGTGTTTTTCCAATATTTCTCAAGACAATACCATTTTCAGGTCCTGATCCAGTTCGCAGAGTCGATTAACTTTTGTTGAAGTTTCCCCATCAGATACTATTTCATGCTTTCATGGTCACCGCTTCGTAAGTCCCGGATATCGTGGCGTAATTTTCATAGATGGTTGCATCTATTAATGCCCTGGTACCACCTAGTCCGGAGAGACACCACACTCATAATCACCAAGTACGTTTCTCAGTTCATCTTTTCGTACCTATTATTGAGATCAAGATAATATATGCTCTTATTTACAGTTTTGATCTTGGAAGCCAATCGCCCAAAATTTCTTCTTTACTGGGATCTTATCGGATTAATCTTCTCCCATTTCCTTTTTTTCTCTCTCAGCCTAGGGATATCTCCTCCGAGATGTTGCCTTTTGTTGCTTCTAACAAGCCTGTCAGCCGATTAAAAGCCTGCAGAAGGTGTAACTGCGTCTCCCTCACTCGCATCCAGCAACACATGGGGCTGGTGATTACCCTGAGGGTCGAATAGCTGTAACTGGTTGACATGCTACCACCCAGTTTTACCGGAGCCTAACAAGACTTTGTACACTGAGGGACATGTTTTGTCGACTATAGAATGTGCTCCACAATATTCAGAGGACAAAAGCGTTCCCGGTTGGTGAATTTGGCGCATGACCGTATTCCCAACCTCACACTCTACAGGCTTGATCTTCCCATCAAAACTGGTTTTACCATCCTTTTTCTGCCCCACTGTAACGGCATCAGGCGGCTTGGAGATTATCCCTCAATTGTTGTACAGCCTTTTCCTGGTTGGCAACCGTTAATTGTGGCCCTGACATATCCGGCCCCAACAAGGGTTCCATCCCTCTACCAGGGAGTAAAACCTGCTGAGCTGGATACGGTATTTCGTACTCTCATTAATACAAATGGCAGTTCCAAGTAGAGTTATTTTTTTTGGATAGTTTTCTGAATCATGGGCAGAATTCTGAGTCCCTGATGCCTGAGCAGGATTTGCGGACTTCTACAAAAGCACAGAGCTGGAGTCGCACCCGGACCATGTCACCGAATGTAAAGGGGCCAGCACCGGAGCCACGTGGAGCGCGATCCATTCCAATGGGAAACGGTGCCGGATTCTCCGAGTTTGGGATTGACAGTCAGGAGGCTGACAAGCCGCAGCCGCACAGTCACACTGCACTCCCCACACACACCATCCCAGCCAGCACAGTCACACTGCACTCCCCACACACACCATCCCAGCCGCACAGTCACACTGCACTCCCCACACACACCATCCCAGCCGCACAGTCACACTGCACTCCCCACACACACTATCCCAGCTGCACAGTCACACTGCACTCCCCACACACACCATCCCAGCCGCACAGTCACACTGCACTCCCCACACACACCATCCCAGCCGCACAGTCACACTGCACTCCCCACACACACCATCCCAGCCGCATAGTCACACGGCACTCCCCACACACACCATCCCAGCCGCACAGTCACACTGCACCCTCCACACACACCATCCCAGCCGCACAGTCACACTGCACTCCCCAAACACACCATCCCAGCCGCACAGTCACACTGCACTCCCCACACACACCATCCCAGCCGCACAGTCACACTGCACTCCCCACACACACCATCCCAGCCAGCACAGTCACACTGCACTCCCCACACACACCATCCCAGCCGCACAGTCACACTGCACTCCCCACACACACCATCCCAGCCGCACAGTCACACTGCACTCCCCACACACACCATCCCAGCCGCACAGTCACACTGCACTCCCCACACACACCATCCCAGCCGCACAGTCACACTGCACTCCCCACACACACCATCCCAGCCGCACAGTCACACTGCACTCCCCACACACACCATCCCAGCCAGCACAGTCACACTGCACTCCCCACACACACCATCCCAGCCGCACAGTCACACTGCACTCCCCACACACACCATCCCAGCCAGCAGAGTCACACTGCACTCCCCACACACACCATCCCAGCCGCACAGTCACACTGCACTCCCCACACACACCATCCCAGCCGCACAGTCACACTGCACTCCCCACACACACCATCCCAGCCGCACAGTCACACTGCACTCCCCACACACACCATCCCAGCCAGCACAGTCACACTGCACTCCCCACACACACCATCCCAGCCAGCACAGTCACACTGCACTCCCCACACACACCATCCCAGCCGCACAGTCACACTGCACTCCCCACACACACCATCCCAGCCGCACAGTCACACTGCACTCCCCACACACACCATCCCAGCCGCACAGTCACACTGCACTCCCCACACACACCATCCCAGCCGCACAGTCACACTGCACTCCCCACACACACCATCCCAGCCGCACAGTCACACTGCACTCCCCACACACACCATCCCAGCCGCACAGTCACACTGCACTCCCCACACACACCATCCCAGCCGCACAGTCACACTGCACTCCCCACACACACCATCCCAGCCGCACAGTCACACTGCACTCCCCACACACACCATCCCAGCCGCACAGTCACACTGCAGTCCCCACACACACCATCCCAGCTGCACAGTCACACTGCACTCCCCACACACACCATCCCAGCCGCGGAGTCACACTGCACTCCCCACACACACCATCCCAGCCGCACAGTCACACTGCACTCCCCACACACACCATCCCAGCCGCACAGTCACACTGCACTCCCCACACACACCATCCCAGCCGCACAGTCACACTGCACTCCCCACACACACCATCCCAGCCGCACAGTCACACTGCACTCCCCACACACACCATCCCAGCCGCACAGTCACACTGCACTCCCCACACACACCATCCCAGCCGCACAGTCACACTGCACTCCCCAAACATACCATCCCAGCCGCACAGTCACACTGCACTCCCCACACACACCATCCCAGCCGCACAGTCACACTGCACTCCCCACACACACCATCCCAGCCGCACAGTCACACTGCACTCCCCACACACACCATCCCAGCCGCACAGTCACACTGCACTCCCACACACACCATCCCAGCCGCACAGTCACACTGCACTCCCCAAACACACCATCCCAGCCGCACAGTCACACTGCACTCCCCACACACACCATCCCAGCAGCACAGTCACACTGCACTCCCCAAACACACCATCCCAGCCTCACAGTCACACTGCACTCCCCAAACACACCATGCCAGCCGCACAGTCACACTGCACTCCCCACACACACCATCCCAGCCGCACAGTCACACTGCACTCCCCACACACACCATCCCAGCCAGCACAGTCACACTGCACTCCCCACACACACCATCCCAGCCGCACAGTCACACTGCACTCCCCACACACACCATCCCAGCCAGCACAGTCACACTGCACTCCCCACACACACCATCCCAGCCGCACAGTCACACTGCACTCCCCAAACACACCATCCCAGCCGCACAGTCACACTGCACTCCCCACACACACCATCCCAGCCGCACAGTCACACTGCACTCCCCACACACACCATCCCAGCCGCACAGTCACACTGCACTCCCCACACACACCATCCCAGCCAGCACAGTCACACTGCACTCCCCACACACACCATCCCAGCCGCACAGTCACACTGCACTCCCCAAACACACCATCCCAGCCGCACAGTCACACTGCACTCCCCACACACACCATCCCAGCCGCACAGTCACACTGCACTCCCCACACACACCATCCCAGCCGCACAGTCACACTGCACTCCCCAAACACACCATCCCAGCCGCACAGTCACACTGCACTCCCCACACACACCATCCCAGCCGCACAGTCACACTGCACTCCCCAAACACACCATCCCAGCCGCACAGTCACACTGCACTCCCCACACACACCATCCCAGCCGCACAGTCACACTGCACTCCCCACACACACCATCCCAGCCGCACAGTCACACTGCACTCCCCACACACACCATCCCAGCCGCACAGTCACAGTGCACTCCCCACACACACCATCCCAGCCGCACAGTCACACTGCACTCCCCACACACACCATCCCAGCCGCACAGTCACACTGCACTCCCCACACACACCATCCCAGCCAGCACAGTCACACTGCACTCCCCACACACACCATCCCAGCCAGCACAGTCACACTGCACTCCCCACACACACCATCCCAGCCGCACAGTCACACTGCACTCCCCACACACACCATCCCAGCCGCACAGTCACACTGCACTCCCCACACACACCATCCCAGCCGCACAGTCACACTGCACTCCCCACACAGACCATCCCAGCCGCACAGTCACACTGCACTCCCCACACACACCATCCCAGCCGCACAGTCACACTGCACTCCCCACACACACCATCCCAGCCGCACAGTCACACTGCGCTCCCCACACACACCACCCCAGCCGCACAGTCACACTGCACTCCCCACACACACCATCCCAGCCGCACAGTCACACTGCACTCCCCACACACACCATCCCAGCCGCACAGTCACACTGCACTCCCCACACACACCATCCCAGCCAGCACAGTCACACTGCACTCCCCACACACACCATCCCAGCCGCACAGTCACACTGCACTCCCCACACACACCATCCCAGCCGCACAGTCACACTGCACTCCCCACACACACCATCCCAGCCGCACAGTCACACTGCACTCCCCACACACACCATCCCAGCCGCACAGTCACACTGCACTCCCCACACACACCATCCCAGCCAGCACAGTCACACTGCACTCCCCACACACACCATCCCAGCAGCACAGTCACACTGCACTCCCCACACACACCATCCCAGCCGCACAGTCACACTGCACTCCCCACACACACCATCCCAGCCGCACAGTCACACTGCACTCCCCACACACACCATCCCAGCCGCACAGTCACACTGCACTCCCCACACACACCATCCCAGCCGCACAGTCACACTGCACTCCCCACACACACCATCCCAGCCGCACAGTCACACTGCACTCCCCACACACACCATCCCAGCCGCACAGTCACACTGCACTCCCCACACACACCATCCCAGCCGCACAGTCACACTGCACTCCCCACACACACCATCCCAGCCGCACAGTCACACTGCACTCCCCACACACACCATCCCAGCCGCACAGTCACACTGCACTCCCCACACACACCATCCCAGCCAGCACAGTCACACTGCACTCCCCACACACACCATCCCAGCCAGCAAGGTGGCAGCGGGGAGAGCGGCACCCCGTTTCGCGGAGCTCGAGACCCTTCTCGACGCCTTGAAGGTGAGGCGGGTGACCGTGTAGCCCGGGTGGGAAGGAGGCTGCCAGTCACCACTGTTTGCTGTGCCCGGACGCAGGTGGCAGAGGTCGTGAGCGTCGTGGGCAACACCATGAGGACCAGCCAGCAGTGCCAAAAACTACAAGGCACTCTCTGAGCGGCCAGTGTGAGTGGGCAGCACTGTGCCACCCGGAGGGCGTCTGAACCCCCACCCTGCACCAGGTGCCGGCACCTGTACCGGCCACCATGGCTGGGTGCCCTGGCCACCGAACCCACCAGCTCCCCGCCCCCTATACTGCTTGCGTTGGACTGTCTGACACTGTGTGTTTTCTGCTCCCCCCCCCCCCAGGAGAAGGCTGCTCACAATCGCGGAGATAGGGAGAAGACTAGAGGGTGACCGAACGGGTAGAGGGAATCCTGAAGGGGGAGGGCAAACAGGTAGAGGTCGTTGTACATATTGGTACTAACGACATAGGCAGGAAGAGGCATGAGGTCCTGCAGCAGGAGTTCAGGGAGCTAGGCAGAAAGTTAAAAGACAGGACCTCGAGGGTTGTAATCTCGGGATTACTCCCTGTGCCACGTGCCAGTGAGGCTAGAAATAGGAAGATAGAGCAGACAAACACGTGGCTAAACAGCTGGTGTAGGAGGGAGGGTTTCGGTTATCTGGACCACTGGGAGCTCTTCCGGGGCAGGTGTGACCTGTATAAGATGGACGGGTTGCATCTAAACCGGAGAGGCATAAATATCCTGGCCGCGAGATTTGCTAGTGTCACACGGGAGGGTTTAAACTAGTATGGCAGGGGGGTGGGCACGGGAGCAATAGGTCAGAAGGTGAGAGCGTTGAGGGAGAACTAGGGAATATGGACAGTGTGGCTCTGAGGCAGAGCAGACGGGGAGAAGTTGCTGAACACAGCGGGTCTGGTGGCCTGAAGTGCATATGTTTTAATGCAAGGAGCATTACGGGTAAGGCAGATGAACTTAGAGCTTGGATTAGTACTTGGAACTATGATGTTGTTGCCATTACAGAGACCTGGTTGAGGGAAGGGCAGGATTGGCAGCTAAACGTTCCAGGATTTAGATGTTTCAGGCGGGATAGAGGGGGATGTAAAAGGGGAGGCGGAGTTGCGCTACTTGTTCAGGAGAGTATCACAGCTATACAGCGAGAGGACACCTCAGAGGGCAGTGAGGCTATATGGGTAGAGATCAGGAATAAGAAGGGTGCAGTCACAATGTTGGGGGTATACTACAGGCCTCCCAACAGCCAGCGGGAGATAGAGGAGCAGATAGGTAGACAGATTTTGGAAAAGAGTAAAAACAACAGGGTTGTGGTGATGGGAGACTTCAACTTCCCCAATATTGACTGGGACTCACTTAGTGCCAGGGGCTTAGACGGGGCAGAGTTTGTAAGGAGCATCCAGGAGGGCTTCTTAAAACAATATGTAAACAGTCCAACTAGGGAAGAGGCGGTACTGGACCTGGTATTGGGGAATGAGCCCGGCCAGGTGGTAGATGTTTCAGTAGGGGAGCATTTCGGTAACAGTGACCACAATTCAGTAAGTTTTAAAGTACTGGTGGACAAGGATAAGAGTGGTCCGAGGATGAATGTGCTAAATTGGGGGAAGGCTAATTATAACAATATTAGGCGGGAACTGAAGAGCATAGATTGGGGGCGGATGTTTGAGGGCAAATCAACATCTGACATGTGGGAGGCTTTCAAGTGTCAGTTGATAGGAATACAGGACAGGCATGTTCCTGTGAGGAAGAAAGACAAATACGGCAATTTTCGGGAACCTTGGATGACGAATGATATTGTAGGCCTCGTCAAAAAGAAAAAGGAGGCATTTGTCAGGGCTAAAAGGCTGGGAACAGACGAAGCCTGTGTGGCATATAAGGAAAGTAGGAAGGAACTTAAGCAGGGAGTCAGGAGGGCTAGAAGGGGTCATGAAAAGTCATTGGCAAATAGGGTTAAGGAAAATCCCAAGGCTTTTTACACTTACATAAAAAGCAAGAGGGTAGCCAGGGAAAGGGTTGGCCCACTGAAGGATAGGCAAGGGAATCTATGTGTGGAGCCAGAGGAAATGGGCGAGGTACTAAATGAATACTTTGCATCAGTATTCACCAAAGAGAAGGAATTGGTAGTTGTTGAGTCTGGAGAAGGGGGTGTAGATAGCCTGGGTCACATTGTGATCCAAAAAGACGAGGTGTTGGGTGTCTTAAAAAATATTAAGGTAGATAAGTCCCCAGGGCCGGATGGGATCTACCCCAGAATACTGAAGGAGGCTGGAGAGGAAATTGCTGAGGCCTTGACAGAAATCTTTGGATCCTCGCTGTCTTCAGGGGATGTCCCGGAGGACTGGAGAATAGCCAATGTTGTTCCTCTGTTTAAGAAGGGTGGCAGGGATAATCCCGGGAACTACAGGCCGGTGAGCCTTACTTCAGTGGTAGGGAAATTACTGGAGAGAATTCTTCGAGACAGGATCTACTCCCATTTGGAAGCAAATGGACGTATTAGTGAGAGGCAGCACGGTTTTGTGAAGGGGAGGTCGTGTCTCACTAACTTGATCGAGTTTTTCGAGGAGGTCACTAAGATGATTGATGCAGGTAGGGCAGTAGATGTTGTCTATATGGACTTCAGTAAGGCCTTTGACAAGGTCCCTCATGGTAGACTAGTACAAAAGGTGAAGTCACACTGGATCAGGGGTGAACTGGCAAGGTGGATACAGAACTGGCTAGGCCATAGAAGGCAGAGGGTAGCAATGGAGGGATGCTTTTCTAATTGGAGGGCTGTGACCAGTGGTGTTCCACAGGGATCAGTGCTGGGACCTTTGCTCTTTGTAGTATATATAAATGATTTGGAGGAAAATGTAACTGGTCTGATTAGTAAGTTTGCAGACGACACAAAGGTTGGTGGAATTGCGGATAGCGATGAGGACTGTCTGAGGATACAGCAGGATTTAGATTGTCTGGAGACTTGGGCGGAGAGATGGCAGATGGAGTTTAACCTGGACAAATGTGAGGTAATGCATTTTGGAAGGGCTAATGCAGGTAGGGAATATACAGTGAATGGTAGAACCCTCAAGAGTATTGAAAGTCAAAGAGATCTAGGAGTACAGGTCCACAGATCACTGAAAGGGGCTACACAGGTGGAGAAGGTAGTCAAGAAGGCATACGGCATGCTTGCCTTCATTGGCCGGGGCATTGAGTATAAGAATTGGCAAGTCATGTTGCAGCTGTATAGAACCTTAGTTAGGCCACACTTGGAGTATAGTGTTCAATTCTGGTCGCCACACTACCAGAAGGATGTGGAGGCTTTAGAGAGGGTGCAGAAGAGATTTACCAGAATGTTGCCTGGTATGGAGGGCATAAGCTATGAGGAGCGATTGAATAAACTCGGTTTGTTCTCACTGGAACGAAGGAGGTTGAGGGGCGACCTGATAGAGGTATACAAAATTATGAGGGGCATAGACAGAGTGGATAGTCAGAGGCTTTTCCCCAGGGTAGAGGGGTCAATTACTAGGGGGCATAGGTTTAAGGTGAGAGGGGCAAAGTTTAGAGTAGATGTACGAGGCAAGTTTTTTACGCAGAGGGTAGTGGGTGCCTGGAACTCACTACCGGAGGAGGTAGTGGAGGCAGGGACGATAGGGACATTTAAGGGGCATCTTGACAAATATATGAATAGGATGGGAATAGAAGGATACGGACCCAGGAAGTGTAGAAGATTGTAGTTTAGTCGGGCAGTATGGTCGGCACGGGCTTGGAGGGCCGAAGGGCCTGTTCCTGTGCTGTACATTTCTTTGTTCTTTGTTGTTGTTTGTTGTGACACCCAGACCTGTGGCTCCTCACCGCAGCGGGACAGAGGGCACTGCACATGGTCAGTGGGCTCGAGAAAAGGGCAGTCGCCGAGGCGGAAGTCGGCACCGGGCATGGAAGTGGCACAAGACAAGATGCATGATTGCATTGCGGGGGTGGGGTGGTGATGTGGGGGGGGTTCTGACCTGGTGCTATCTTATTGGCTGGGATGGTGTGTGTGGGGAGTGCAGTGGGAATGTGCGGCTGCAGCTTGTCAGCGTCCTGACTGCCAATCTCAAACCCGGCGAATCCGGCACCGTTTCCCATTGGGAAGGGTCGTGCTCCACGTGGTACTGGCTCCTTAAGGATCGGTGGACATGGTCCAGGCGCGGCACCAGCTTTGCTTTTGTAGCAGTCCGCGAACCCTGCCCTGGCGGCAATACGTAGTCTTCGGGACGCAGAATTCTGCCCATGATTCGGAAAACTGTCCCAAAACATAACTCTACTTGGAACTGCCATTAGTACTACAGAGAGTACTGTATCCATATCCAGCTCAGCAGGTTTTACACCCCCCCCATCACATTTCCCTCACATCTGTCTCCAACACCCTTCAGTATCCCAGAGACACCTCACCTCGGTTGGGCACCTTAGTGAATAGGCTCCTGGGGCACTATCTGGCACGCACCACGTGCTGCTGTACAACAGGTGGAGGTAGGAACCTCCGAGGGGGGCAGAGGGTCGGGGGGGAGGGCAGCTCGACCCCAGGGACTAGCTGCTGTCCAGACAGGTTTCAGGCTTCTGGGACGGACAGTCCCATCGATTGTGGAGATGCAGCCGCAGAGCCAGGGTCTACATGAGGGGTTGTCGGCGGGAATCCAGCACCTGCAGGCACAGGTCGAGGAGTCCAACCACCTGCAGGAGCAGGAGGTGCCGACCACGCGTGCCACCCAGGCCAACACCGCACGGGTGGCGTCTGCGGTGGAGGCATTGGGGGTGACGATTTTGGCCATGGGCCACGGTGCCCAAGGCCTGGGCACTCTGTGCAGGCGGTGGCCGAGGCCCAGGACAGGGCTGCCCTCTCACAGGCAGCCATGTGCCAGAACCACTTGGACATTGCAGCTGCACTTCAGAGCGTCGCCCAGTCTCAGACGGCCATGGTTGAGAGCGTTGGCAGTATTGCCCAGGCGCTGGCCAGCGTGGCGCAGACACAGAGGGAGATGGCCCAGTCCCACGGGGGAGGGCGCAGTCACTGGCTGATGCGACACAGACCCAGAAGGTGGTGGCAGAGTCGCAGCGTGATGTGGCGCAGCTCCAGGTGGAGATGGTCCACTCCCTGCGCTCCATGGTCGCGAACGTGCAGACCCTGGTTGAGACGAAAGCGGGCCTTCAGGACTGACAGCGCCAGGTGGCGGGCGGGCCTGAGGGGATGGCTTCGCTCGCATCCCCATCCCATGGAGAAGCCCGGGGCCATCGGGCACCCCGAGGGAGGAGGACGTGGCGGGGCCCGTGCCGGTGACTCCTGCAGGGGAGGTCCCAGAGCACCGCAGCATCTGAGACTCCCCTCCTCCTGTCCCTAGGCAGGGCGGCTCCATACCACCTGGGACATCCGAGCAGCAGCCGGGCCCATCCAGGCCTGGTCGCCCTAGAAAACGGCCGCCAACAAGGACCCAGGTCACAGGGCGGGAATCACAGCAGGCCTCCTCCACTCCTGATGTACCACCTGGGGATTCACCTAGATGTAGTGTTAGGGACTTAAGGCCATACACACTTTTCTGTAAGGCCAGAAAAGTACGCACTAGATAAGCGTTCTCAGTTTCCATTTGGAATTTGCTCATAGAACATAGAACTGTACAGCACAGTACAGGCCATTCGGCCCACGATGTTGTGCCCAACTAGTCTGAAACTAAGATCAAATCAACCTCCTCCCAATCATTCCAGTGCACTCCAGGTGCCTATCCAATAACCGCTTGAAAGTTCCTAAAGTGTCCGACTCCACTACCATAGCTGGGAGTGCGTTCCACGCCCCAACTACTCTCTGAGTAAAGAACCTACCTCTGACATCCCTCCTATATCTTCCACCAAGAACCTTCTAATTATGCCCCCTTGTAACAGCTACATCCATCCGAGGAAAAAGTCACTGAACGTCCACTCTATCTATCCCCCTCATCATCTTATACACCTCAATTAAGTCACCTCTCATCCTCCTGCGCTCCAATGAGAAAAGCCCTAGCTCCCTCAACCTTTCCTCATAAGACCTACCCTCCAGTCCAGGCAGCATCCTGGTAAATCTCCTTTGCACCCTTTCCAATGGTTCCACACCCTTCCTATGATGAGGTGACCAGAACTGCACACAATACTCCAAATGTGGTCTCACCAGGGGTCATATATAGTTGCAGCTTAACCCCACGGCTCTTAAACTCAATCCCCCTGTTAATAAACGCTAACACACTATCGGCCTTCTTCACGGCTCTATCCACTTGGATGGCAACTTTCAGAGAGCTGTGGACATGAATTCCGAGATCTCTCTGCTCCTCCACATTACTCAGAGCCCTGCCGTTAACCCTGTAATCCGCATTCAAATTTGTCCGACCAAAATGAACCACCTCACACTTATCAGGGTTAAACTCCATCTGCCACTTTTCAAGCCCAGCTCTGCATCCTCTCAATGTCTCTTTGCAGCCTACAACAGCCCTCCCACTACTCCACCAATATTGGTGTCATCAGCAAATTTACTAACCCAACCTTCAGCCCCCTCCTCCAAGTCATTGCTAAAAATCACAACCAGCAGAGGACCCAGCACTGATCCCTGTGGTACACCGCTGGCGACTGGTTTATCTGATTCTTCTGCACCTCTGTAAGGAAATCTGATTTCACAGCTTTCAACTCTTGCTTTAAATTTTCTAACTCCATTTCTTTTATCTCTTGCGTTGCTCTGGCTGTCTCACGTTTAGAAGCACGTTTTCCGAATTCTTCTTCCCGCTGTCTCTGAACCAGACCCTTTAATGTTCTCCCCAAACTGTCTATCCACTTGGCCCATTTACGGTTTCCATACTCCCCGAGCGCTGAAACTCAGCCATTTCCCAACTCAGATAATCAACACTGTAATTGACCGGCGCCCGATCTTGGCGGGGCGGACGAGAAGAGAGTGTCTTTCCTGAACCCTTTAAAACCCAGGCAGCACGGTGGCACAGTGGGTTAGCCCTGCTGCCTCACAGCGCCGAGGTCCCAGGTTCGATTCCGGGTCACTGTCCGTGTGGAGTTTGCACATTCTCCCCGTGTTTGCGTGGGTTTCGCCCCCACAACCCAAAGATGTGCAGGCCAGGTGGATTGGCCATGCTAAATTGCTCTTTAATTGGAAAAAATTAATTGGGTACTCTAAATTTATATATTTTAAAAAACCTTTAAAAGGCAGTGTGCATTTCTTAGTGGATGGTGCAAAAGTGAAAAATGAAACCATCTTGAAGTTGATGGGTTTTTTTTTTCTTGGGGGGAGGTGTCATGCGAGAGAGCCTTTAAGAACTGGATGTTTAAGCAATGTACCTTTAAGAAAACAGTGTTGTCATAGAGTGGGTGGAGCTCAGTTCAGCCATTTTGCAGTTGGGTTTTGCAGTTAGTTTTGAAAACTGCAGGTTTTTAGTTTCAGTTTGAAAAGAGCTTGTGAGTGTCTGTGTTTTGCAGTGAGCTGGATTTGCTGTGCTATCTGCCATAAAAGACCATCTCTAGATCATTTGGGTGATTTAAACTCATCATAGTAAAACCTTTAACCTGATATGATTTTGTTTAAAGGTGTTAAGTCTCTTGGAAGTTTGAAGGAACATTTTAAGGAGTTATTTACTGTTGTAATATTTTCTGAGTTATCTTTGAAGTAAGGGGTGTTAAGAGATCCAATGTTTATTTAAGATGTTAAGTTGAGTTCATGGAATAAACAGTGTTTTGTGTTTAAAAACCCACGTGTCCATAATTGTAATCCCACACCTAAGGAACAAGCCGTGTGCTCGGAAAAGCAACAAATACATTAAAGGGGGAGGTTGGTTGAACTCCATGATACATTTTGGGGTTCTGAAAACGCCTCACCCATAACACAGAAATCACCACCGGATTCGAGGAGTGCCGGTTCGGTGGGTATGGCAGAGGCACCGATGCCAATGCCCTCACACGAGGCCTCCTCCACCCGCCCCCACGCTGACCCCTGTTCCACCGTCCACCTTCGAGCCATGGCAATGTAATTCTGCAAGTTTGGCAGCGCCGGACCTCCTCTCCACCTATCTCTCCCCAGGAAATCTCTCCTGGTTCAAGGGGTCCTCCCCACCCACACAAAGCTCAAAATCACCTTGTTCACCTTCTTAAAAAGCGACTTGGGCAAGACAATCGGGAGATTTTGAAACACGAACAAGAATTTCGGCAGGACCATCATTTTCACTGTCTGAACTCTCCCCATCAGTGATAGTGGAAGCAGATCCCATCTTCCGAAGTCCTCCCTCATTCCCTCCACATATCGCGCCAAGTTTAACTTACAGAGTTGAACCCAGCTTTGCGCAACAGATACCCCCAGGTATCGAAGCTCGACCCCACTAACCAAAATGGCAGCTTGATCAGACTACCCTTCTGCCCCCTAGCGGTTTTCAGGGACACCTCACTTTTCCCCGTTTTGCGTTTGTATCCCGAGAAGGTAATAAACTCCCTCAGGATTCCCATTATCCTGCCGAAGCATTCCACTGTGTAGGATATATATAATAGGAGATCATCAGCATATCGGGAAATCACTGCCCAATTCCCCTCCGCTCAATGCCCTTCCATTTCCTTTTGGCCAATGGCTCGATCGCCATGGCAAAGAGCAATGGGGAGGGAGGACACCCCTTGTCCCACGTTGCAACGCAAAGTATTCCAAACTGACACCAGTAGTCAGGACCCAGCCCACAAACCTCTGTCCAAACCCAAACATCAAACAAGTACACCACCCACTCCACCCAGTCAAACGCCTTCTCCGTATCTACAGACACCACCACTTCCCCCCCCCCTGCAGGCATCATGACCACATCCAACAACCTCTGTACATCCGCCGACAACTGTCTGCCCTTTACAAACACTGTCTGGTCCTCCCCAATCACCCCCGGCACACAACCGTCTATCCGTGTAGCCAGCACCTTTGCCAAGGTTTTGCATCGACGTTCAGTAACAAAATTGGCCGGTATGACCCACACTGCTCGGGGCCTTTGTCCTTCTAAAGAAGGGGAACTCATGCTTTCCCATCGCCTTGTTATACATCCCCACCAACAAGAGACCCAGCAGCGACCCAAACTGCTTATAGAACTCACCTGGGAATCTACCTGAGCCTGGGGCTTTCTCGGACTACATCGATTCCACACACTCCATCACGCAGTCCCAGCCCTTGCACTCTTGTTTGGTCCACCCTTGGTCACTGCAACCTGTCCAAAAAATGCCTTCTTCCTTCATCCCCTGGCGGGGGTCCCGATCGGTGTAATTTCTGACAAAAGTCAAAAATACCCCGTTAATCCTCTCCAGTTCCATTACCACTTTGCCCCCTCATCTCTCGTCCGACTAATCTCCCTCGCTGCCGCCCGTCCCCTCAGCTGGTGCGCAAGCATCCTGCTGGCTTTCTCCCCATTTGCCCCTCTAGCCTTGCGCAGTTGCCTCCACCACCTTCTCAGATGACACAAGTCCAAACTCCATTCGGACTCACTGAAGCAGCACTTCTTCAGTCGTCACAGAGTATTTTCGATCTACCGCCGAAATGGCGTCCAGCAGCCTTAACCTCTCTGCCCACTCCACCCTCTCCTTGTGCGCACAGATCGAGATAACCTCTTCCCTAATCATTGCCTTCAGTGCCTCCCACACCAGACCTGCGGAGGCCTCTCGCGTGTTATTCTGGTCCACATAATTCCAAATAGCCCCCTCTATCCTCTCGCAAATCCCTTTGTCAGCCAGCAGCCCCACGTCGATCCCCCTTTGGGGTCTCTGGGCATGTGGTCTGACACCACAATCGCCGAGTATTCCGACCCAAACACTCTCGTCGACACCGCCTTGTCCATGACAAAAAGGTTGATCTGGGTTTATGCCTTATATACATGTGAGAAAGAAAGAGAATTCCCTCACCATTGGCCTCTCGAATTGCCACGGGTCTACTACACCCATTTGCACCATAAACCCCCAACAGCTCCTTAGCCATCGCTGACAGCTTCCTGGGTCTGGGGGATTGGCTTTATTCATTGCCACGTATACCAAGATACAGTGAAAAATATTGTTCTGCCTAGGTTAGAGAGATCATTCCATACATGAAAAACATAGGACATACGATAGATACACAATGGAAATACATAGACACAGGCATCGGGTGCACCATATGTGGTGTATGTAGTACGACTGAGTAGAGAACATAGAACATAGAACAATACAGCGCAGTACAGGCCCTTCGGCCCACGATGTTGCACCGAAACAAAAGCCATCTAACCTACACTATGCCATTATCATCCATATGTTTATCCAATAAACTTTTAAATGCCCTCAATGTTGGCGAGTTCACTACTGTAGCAGGTAGGGCATTCCACGGCTTCACTACTCTTCGCGTAAAGAACCTACCTCTGACCTCTGTCCTATATCTATTACCCCTCAGTTTAAAGTTATGTCCCCTCGTGCCAGCCATTTCCATCCGCGGGAGAAGGCTCTCACTGTCCACCCTATCCAACCCCCTGATCATTTTCTATGCCTCTATTAAGTCTCCTCTTAACCTTCTTCTCTCCAACGAAAACAACCTCAAGTCCATCAGCCTTTCCTCATAAGATTTTCCCTCCATACCAGGCAACATCCTGGTAAATCTCCTCTGCACCCGCTCCAAAGCCTCCACGTCCTTCCTATAATGCGGTGACCAGAACTGTACGCAATACTCCAAATGCGGCCGTACCAGAGTTCTGTACAGCTGCAACATGACCTCCCGACTCCGGAACTCAATCCCTCTACCAATAAAGGCCAACATTCCATAGGCCTTCTTCACAACCCTATCAACCTGGGTGGCAACTTTCAGGGATCTATGTACATGGACACGTAGATCCCTCTGCTCATCCACACTTTCAAGAACTTTACCATTAGCCAAATATTCCGCATTCCTGTTATTCCTTCCAAAGTGAATCACCTCACACTTCTCTACATTAAACTCCATTTGCCAGCTCTGCAGCTTATCTATATCCCTCTGTAATCTGCTACATCCTTCCACACTATCGACAACACCACCGACTTTAGTGTCGTCTGCAAATTTACTCACCCACCCTTCTGCGCCTTCCTCTAGGTCATTGATAAAAATGACAAACAGCAACGGCCCCAGAACAGATCCTTGTGGTACTCCACTTGTGACTGTACTCCATTCTGAACATTTCCCATCAACTACCACCTTTCTTTCAGCTAGCCAATTTCTGATCCACATCTCTAAATCACCCTCAATCCCCAGCCTCCGTATTTTCTGCAATAGCCTACCGTGGGAAACCTTATCAAACGCTTTGCTGAAATCCATATACACCACATCAACTGCTCTACCCTCATCTACCTGTTCAGTCACCTTCTCAAAGAACTCAATAAGGTTTGTGAGGCATGACCTACCCTTCACAAAGCCATGCTGACTATCCCTGATCATATTATTCCTATCTAGATGATTATAAATCTTGTCTCTTATAATCCCCTCCAAGACTTTACCCACTACAGACATGAGGCTCACCGGTCTATAGTTGCCGGGGTTGTCTCTGCTCCCCTTTTTGAACAAAGGGACCACATTTGCTGTCCTCCAGTCCTCTGGCACTATTCCTGTAGCCAATGATGACATAAAAATCAAAGCCAAAGGTCCAGTAATCTCTTCCCTGGCCTCCCAGAGAATCCTAGGATAAATCCCATCAGGTCCCGGGGACTTATCTATTTTCAGCCTGTCCAGAATTGCCAACATCTCTTCCCTACGTACCTCAATGCCATCTATTCTATTAGCCTGGGGCTCAGCATTCTCCTCCACAACATTATCTTTTTCCTGAGTGAATACTGACGAAAAATATTCATTTAGTATCTCGCCTATCTCTTCAGACTCCACACACAATTTCCCATCCCTGTCCTTGACTGGTCCTACTCTTTCCCTAGTCATTCGCTTATTCCTGACATACCTATAGAAAGCTTTTGGGTTTTCCTTGATCCTTCCTGCCAAATACTTCTCATGTCCCCTCCTTGCTCGTCTTAGCTCTCTCTTTAGATCCTTCCTCGCTACCTTGTAACTATCCATCACCCCAACTGAAACTTCACACCTCATCTTCACAGAGGCCTCCTTCTTCCTCTTAACAAGAGATTCCACTTCTTTGGTAAACCACGGTTCCCTCGCTCGACGCCTTCCTCCCTGCCTGACCGGTACATACTTATCAAGAACACGCAGTAGCTGATCCTTGAACAAGCCCCACTTATCCAGTGTGCCCAACACTTGCAGCCTACTTCTCCACCTTATCCCCCCCAAGTCACGTCTAATGGCATCATAATTGCCCTTCCCCCAGCTATAACTCTTGCCCTGCGGTGTATACTTATCCCTTTCCATCATTAACGTAAACGTCACCGAATTGTGGTCACTGTCCCCAAAGTGCTCTCCTACCTCCAAATCCAACACCTGGCCTGGTTCATTACCCAAAACTTTCGCTCTTATCCAGAATCATCTTCGCCATCCTTTCCTCTACATCCCTCGAACTATTAGGAGGCCTATAAAAAACTCCCAACAGGGTGACCTCTCCTTTCCTGTTTCTAACTTCAGCCCATACTACCTCGGAAGAAGAGTCCCCATCTAGCATCCTCTCCGCCACCATAATACTGCTCTTGACTAGCAGCGCCACACCTCCCCCTCTTTTGCCTCCTTCTCTGAGCTTACTAAAATACCTAAACCCCGGAACCGGCAACATCCATTCCTGTCCCTGCTCTATCCATGTCTCCGAAATGGCCACAACATCGAAGTCCCAGGTACCAACCCATGCTGCCAGTTCCCCTACCTTGTTTCGTATACTCCTGGCATTGAAGTAGACACACTTCAAACCACCTACCTGAACACTGGCCCCGTCCTGCGACGTCAAATCTGTGCTCCTGACCTCTATACTCTCATTCTCCCTTTCCCTAAAACTACAATCCAGGTTCCCATGCCCCTGCTGCATTAGTTTAAACCCCCCCAAAGAGCACTAACAAATCCCCCCCCAGGATATTTGTGCCCCTCAGGTTCAGATGTAGACCATCCTGTCTGTAGAGGTCCCACCTTCCCCAGAAAGAGCCCCAGTTATCCAGAAATCTGAATCCCTCCCGCCTGCACCATCCCTGTAGCCACGTGTTTAAATGCTCTCTCTCCCTATTCCTCATCTCACTATCACGTGGCACGGGCAACAACCCAGAGATAACAACTCTGTTTGTTCTAGTTCTGAGCTTCCATCCTAGCTCCCTGAAAGCCTGCCTGACATCCTTGTCCCCTTTCCTACCTATGTCGTTGGTGCCAATGTGGACCACGACTTGGGGCTGCTCCCCCTCCCCCTAAGGACCCGGAAAACACGATCCGAGAAGATGTGTGAAGGGATCAGTTCAGTCCATAAGAGGGTCATTCAGGAGTCTGGTTACAATGGGAAGAAGCTGTTTTTGAATCTGTTAGTGCGTGTTCTCAGACCTTTTGTATCTCCTGCCCGATGGAAAACATTGGAAGAGAGAATAACCGGGATGGGAGGGGTCTTTAATTATGCTGCCCGCTTTCCCCAGGCAGCGGGAGGTGCAGGCAGAGTCAATGGATGGGAGACGGTTTCGCGTGATGGACCGGGCTGTGTTCACGACTCGCGGTAGTTTATTATGGTCTTCAGCCAACCAGTTGCCATACAAGGCTGTGATGCAGCAGGATAGAATGCTTGCTCTCGTAAAAATTGATAAGAGTCAATGTGGACATGCCGAATTTCCTTTGTTTCCTGAGAGGAAGTATAGGCGCTGTTGTGCTTTCTTCATCGCTACGTCGACATGGGTGGGTGTCAGTTCGGAGTACTTTGCGTTGCAACTTTGGAAGAGATTGTTGGTGATCTGGGTTTGAAGCTGTCAACCCTCTCCACCTCAGCTGCAGTGATGCAGTCAGGGGTGTGTACAATGTGGGGGTGTAAGGGAATCAGGGAATGTGTGTAAAGAATAAGGAGAATGAGGACCATGTGCAAAGGAGTATAAGGAACCCTGCTAAAAGAGTGGGAATTAAGGGAGTGCCTGTATAGTGTTAGGAACAAGGAAGCATGTGTAGAGGGAGAGGGATTAGGGGAGTGTGTGAAAAGTCTGCAGGGATTAAGGGAGCGTGTGCAAACATTGTATGAGAGAATGCATGACAAAGGCTGAGGGGAAGAAGGGAGCAAGAATAAAGAGCAATAAGGAAGTGTGTGTAAAGAGTTAGGAGCATTAGTAATGATCAAGAATTAAGGGAGTGTGTGTAGTGAGCGAAGGTTAAGGAAGCAAATGTAAAAAGTGAGGGTATTAAGGGAGCGTGTGTAATGAACAAAGTGAATAAGGGAGTGTGTGCAAAGTGAAAGGTGAATGAGGGCCTCATAGAGCGAGGGCAATAAGGAAGCTTGTCAATGGTGAGTGTAAAAGGGGACAAGGGAGTGTGTGTAAAGTTCAGACAGTAAATGAGGGCATGCTAAAGAGTGGGTGGGAAGTAAGGGAGTCTGTGAGATGAGGGAGGGAATAGGGAGTGTGTGCAAAGAATGAGGCGAATAAGGGACGATGTGTAAAGTGTAGAAAAAAGTGCACAGGAACATGTGGGAACTCTGAGTGGAATAAGGGAGTGTGTATAAAGATTGAGGGGAATAAGGGATCATGTGTAGAGAGCAGGCAATAAGAGAGTTTGTGCCAGGGGAGTAAGGGAGTGTGTGAAAAGAACAAGGTAATAAGGGGGCATCAATTGAATGGGCAATAAGGGAGCGTGAGTAAATAGCAAGGAAAATAATGACAAGCATGTAAACAGCGAGAGGGATAGTGAGGGAGTGTAAAGAGTGGGAGTGGGTAAGGGAGAATGTGTAAAGAGTGATATAAAGAAGGGAGAATGTGTAAAACATGAGAGGAATAATGGATTTTGCATTCACAGTGATATGAAGAAGGGAGTGTGTGAAAAGGGGGCGGATAAAGGAGTGTGTGTAAAGAGTGGAAGGAGTAAGGGAATGTGTGAAAGGTGGAAGGTAATAAGGAACATATGTAATAAGGAGGGGTGGTCAAGTGAGCATGTGTGACAAAGGGAGCGCGTGTAAAAAGTGACTGGGGACTGTGTACAGAGCAGGGATTAAAGGAGTTGCGCAAATATTAAAGGTATTAAGTGGATGTGAGTAAAGAGTGAGAAAATATGGGGGAAGTGCGTAGAAAGAGTTTGGAGAACGTCTGAAGGGTGGAGAGAATAAGGAAGTGTGTATAAAGAGTCACAGGACGAAGAGAGGATTCCATGTCCCTCCCCCGTTTCAAACAATCCCATTAATGCAGCTTCCTTTTTCACTTCACTCTTTATGCATGCTCCCTTATTCCATTCCACTTGCTTTTTTCACACGCTCCCTCATTCCCACAAGCTACACAAATGTTCTCTAATTCCCCTCGCTCTTTTTGCATGTTCCCTCAGACCGCTGATTTTTACACACACTCCCTTGTCTCCCTTTCTACACACCCTCCATTTTTCACCACTCTTTTCACACCCTCCCTTATTTCCCACCCTCCCTCCACTTGACCTGAAAACTGTAAACCTGTGTTAAAGAGCAGAGAATAACAGAGTGGGTAGACAGCGAGGCTTTAGACAATGTGGGTGTGTGGGAGCATGTGTAAAGAGCGAGGGATATAAGGGAGCGTGTGTAAAGAGCGAGGGGGATAAGGGAGCGTGTGTAAAGAGCGAGGGGGATAAGGGAGTGTGTGTAAAAAGTGGGGGGGTTAAGGGAGCACGTGCAAAGAGCGAGCGGAATAAGGGAGTGTGTGTAAAGAGCGAGCGGGATAAGGGAGTGTGTGTAAAGAGCGAGGGGGCTAAGGGAGTGTGTGTAAAGAGCGAGGGGGCTAAGGGACTGTACAAAGAGCAAGGGGAATAAGGGAGCTTGTTTGTAGACTGAAAGTTAGAAGGGACTGTGTATAAAGAGCAAGAGGTATAAGGGAGTGTCACAAAAGTGCAAGCGGGATAAGGGAGCATGCCTAATGAGCAAGGAGACTAAGGAAGCATGTGGAATGAGCGACGGGAATAAAAGAGTGTTTGAAGAGCATGGGGAATTAGGGAACATGTGTAAAAAGTGAGGACAAAGGGAATGGGTGTATACAGTGTGTATAAAGAGCAAGGGGACTAAGGGACTGTGTGCAAAGTGCAAGGAAAATAAAGGAAGTTTAAAAAAATAATACAGAGTACCCTATTCATTTTTCCAATTAAGGGGCAATTTAGCATGGCCAATCCACCTAGCCTGCACATCTTTGGGTTGTGGGGGCAAACTCCACATGGACAGTGACCCAGGGCCGGGATCGAACCTGGGACCTCGGCATCGTGAGGCAGCAGGGCTAACCCACTGTGCCACCGTGCTGCCACTGGGGAATAAAGGTATAAGGGACCGTGTGTAAAGACTGAAAGTAGAATGGACCGTGCATGAAGTCCGCGTGTGCAGTTCCTCGTTAATATAGTGGTGAGTAGGGGTGGCATGTGGCGCAGTGGTTAGCACTGGGACTGTGGTGCTGAGGACCTGGGTTCGAATCCCGGCCCTGGGTCACTGTCCGTGTGGAGTTTGTACATTCTCCCCATGTCTGCGTGGGTTTCACCCCCCCAACCCAAAGATGTGCAGGTTAGGTGGATTGGCCACGCTAAATTGTCCCTTAGTTGGAAAAGAAAAATAATTGGCTACTCTAAAAAAAAAATTATTTAAATAGTGGTTAGTATCACCGCCTGTCACGCAGGAGACAGGGGTTCAATTCCCCAATGGGAAGCTTAATAGCTATGCGGAAGTGTCACTGGAATCCTTTATGGGCAGCACAATGGTTAGCACTGTGGCTTCACAGCTCCAGGGTCCCAGGTTCGATTCCCCACTGGGTCACTGTCTGTACGGAGTCTGCACATTCTCCCCGTGTTTGCGTGGGTTTCCTCCGGTTGCTCCGGTTTCCTCCCACAAGTCCCGAAAGATGTGCTGTTAGGTAATTTGGACATTCTGAATTCTCTCTCTGTGTACCCGAACAGGTGCCGGAATGTGGCGACTCGGGGATTTTCACAGAACTTCATTGCAGTGTTAATGTAAGCCTACTTGTGACAATAAAGGTTATTATTATAAGAGCAAAGAGATTGAAGGTGACCCATGGAAAGTTCAAGTGAGTTAAGGGAGTGTGTGTATAGAAGCAGTGGCATAGGGAAAGAATGTGGATCAAAGGTGCATGTGTAAAGGAGGAGGGGACATGGGGGGTTGCAAAGCTATGAGAAAAATAATGGATCATTTATAAAACATAGGTGGAATAAAGGAGAAGGGTAAAGAGATAGGGAAATAGGGAATGTTTGACATAAAGGATGATTAACGCTCTGTGAAGAGTGAAGACATGTTGAGAAAGAGCAAATTTGAGGGGTTAAGAAAACATTTATAATGTAGCCGGTTAGCTAAGTGAGTGTGGGGATTAGGGAAGCTAATGAGTCGGGACTAAGGGAACATCTGCAAAGTGTTGGGAAGAGGTGCGAAGGGAGTGTGAGAAAAGAGTACCACCAAAGTGTACGGTTTAAGGAAGCATTGGTGAAGGGAGCTGGATTGGGAAAGAGTGTGAAAACTGTGTGGGGAATGAGGGAGCATGTTTAAAGAGCAAGCAGTACAAGGGAGTGTGTATCATGTTTAAGGGTGCATAAGGGAATGTATATAAGAGAGAAAGCGGGAATGTGCGTAAAGAGCAGGAGAATAAGAGAAAGTGTAACGAGTGGGGGGGGGAATAAGGGAGACTGTGTAATGATCAGGACTTAAGGAGACATGTATACAGAAGCTGAGAAAAGGAGCATCAGTAAAGAGAAAGAGAATGAAGAGAACAGCATGTGTAAAGAACAAAGGCAACAAGGGAGCGTGTGAAATGAGCAAGGGGAATAAGGGAGTGTGGGAAATAGTGATCAGAATAAGGGAGCTTGTGAAAGGAACAAGCTGAATAATGGAGTGTGTGAAATGAGCAAGGGGAATAAAGGAGAGTAATGAGAAGGCGGATTAGGGAGAGTGTGTAATGAGCAATGTGAAAGAGATGTGTGTAATGAGTGAGACAAATGATGGACAGTGTGTAATGAGCATGAGGATTGAAGAGTGCCTTATTGAGCAAAAGGGATAAGGGAGAGGGTGTAATGCACAAGAGAGATACGGAGAGTGTGCAGTGAGTGGGGAATAAGTGAGAGTGTGCAATGAGTGAGAGGAATAAAGGAGAGAGTGTGTAATGATCGCGACGGATAAGAGAGATTCTGCAATGAGGAAGAGGGATAATGGAGAGTGTTGAGCGATAGGATTAAGGGTAAGTGTGTAATGAGTGCGAGCAATAAGTGAGAGTGTGTAATGAGCGAGACGAATAAGGAGTGCATATTGAGCAAGAGGAATAAATGAGAGTATGTATAAGCGAGAGGGAAAAGGGAGAGTATGCAATGATTGAGAGGAATAGTGCCACAGAACAGTGCCATTAAGCCAGCGGTCACCCTGAGTGTATTTATGGATGTAAATCCCGTCGCCGGGACAAAAACACAAAGCGGGCGTTTGGCATGCGGAACTGCGGTCTTTCCTGGTGGCCCGGAGACGGATTCTGCTGGGATGGAGGGACTCGGAGTCTCCGAAGTCGGGGGTTTGGGTCAGCGACATGGCGGGGTTTCTCAGGCTGGAGAAAATCAAATTCGCCTCAAGGAGTTTGTTACAGGGCTTCGCTCGGAGGAGGCAGCCGTTCGTCGACTTCTTTAAGGAAAATTAGTCTGTCAGCAAGGGGGGGAGGAAAGGGGAGGCATGGAAGTGACGAATAAGGGTAGGAAAATCAATGAAGGGAGGAGGAACGTGAGATGGAGTGTTTATATCAACCATGTTGGTTGGGGTCTGTGCTGGGGGGGGAGGGGGCGCTGTCATTGTGGTTTTTTTTTGTCATTATTGGATTTTTCTGTTTAAAAGTGTTAAAATTACAAAGACCTTCATAAAATATTTTCTAAAACAAAAAATGAGTGAGAAGAATAATGGAGTGCATGTAATGAGGGTTGGTGTCGAATGAATGGGAGGAAAATGAAGAGTGTAATGAGGGAGAGGAATAAGGGACAGTGTGTAATGAGCGAGAGGAATAAGGGACAGTGTGAATTGAATGAGAGGAATAATGGAGTGTGTGAAATGAGAGAATAAAGGAGAAGGTGTAATGAGTGTGCGATATAAGGGAGTGTGTGTAATGAGTGAGAGTAATAAGGTAGTGTGTGTAATGAGCGAGAGGAATAAGGGACAATGGGTAATGTGCAAGTGAAATAAGGGACATTGTATAATGAGTGAGAGGATTAAGAAAGAATGTGTAACGAGCGAGAGGAATGAGAGAGTGTGTGTAATGAGAGGAATAAGGGAGAGTGTGTAATGGGCAAGAGGAATAAGAGAAAGTGTGTAATGAACGAGAGGAATAAGAGATCATGTTTAATGAGCAAGAGAAATAATGGATCGTGTGCAACGATTGAGAGGAGTAAGGGAGCGTGTAATGAACAAGACGAATCAGGGAGTGTGTGTATTGCGTGAAAGTAATAAGGGAGAGTGTGTATTGAGCGAGAGGAATAAGGGAGGGTGTCTAATGAGCGAGAGGAATAAGAGAGAGTGTGTAATGAGCGAGACAAATAAGGGAGGGTGTCTAATGAGCGAGACGAATATGGAGAATGTAATGAGCGAGTGGAATAAGGGAGAATGTTTAATGAGCGAGAGGAATAAGGGAGAGTACAAAGAGCGAGAGGAATAAGGAAGAGTGTGTATTGAGCGAGAGGAATAAGGGAGGGTGTCTAATGAGCGATAGGAATAATGGAGAGTGTAATGAGCGAGAGGAATAAGGTAGAGTGTAATGAGCGAGTGGAATAAGGGAGAATGTGTAATGAGCGAGAGGAATAAGGGAGAGTGTGTAATGAGCGAGTGGAATAAGGGAGAATGTGTAATGAGCGAGAGGAATAAGGGAGAGTGTGTAATGAGCGAGTGGAATAAGGGAGAATGTGTAATGAGCGAGAGGAATAAGGGAGAGTGTGTAATGAGTGAGAGGAATGAGGGAGAGTGTGTAATGAGCGAGAGGAATAAGGGAGAGTGTGTAATGAGTGAGAGGAATAATGAAGAGTGTAATGAGCGAAAGGAATATGGGAGAGTGCAATGAGCGAGAGGAATGAGGGAGAGAGAGTGTGCAGTGAGTGAGAGGAATGAGGGAGAGTGTGTAATGAGCAAGAGGAATATGGAGAGTGCAATGAGCGAAAGGAATATGGGAGAGTGCAATGAGCGAGAGGAATGAGGGAGAGAGAGTGTGCAGTGAGTGAGAGGAATATGGGAGAGTGCAATGAGCGAGAGGAATGAGGGAGAGAGAGTGTGCAGTGAGTGAGAGGAATGAGAGAGAGTGTGTAATGAGCGAGAGGAATGAGAGAGAGTGTGTAATAAGCGAGAGGAATGAGGGAGAGTGTGTAATGAGCGAGGGGAATGAGGCAGAGTGTGTAATGAGCGAGAGGAATGAGGGAGAGTGTGTAATGAGTGAGAAGAATGAGGGAGAGTGTGTAATGAGTGAGAAGAATGAGGGAGAGTGTGTAATGAGTGAGAAGAATGAGGGAGAGTGTGTAATGAGCAAGAGAAATGAGGGAGAGTGTGTAATGAGTGTGAGGATTGAGGAAGAGAGTGTAATGAGCGACCGGAATGAGAGAGAGTGTAACGAGCGAGAGGAATGAGGGAGAGTGCGTAATGAGTGAGAGGAATGAGGGAGATTGTGTAGTGAGCGAGAGGAATAAGGGAGTGTATAATGAGCGAGAGGATTGAGGGAGAGTACAAAGAGCGAGAGGAATAAGGAAGAGTGTGTATTGAGCGAGAGGAATAAGGGAGGGTGTCTAATGAGCGATAGGAATAATGGAGAGTGTAATGAGCGAGAGGAATAAGGTAGAGTGTAATGAGCGAGTGGAATAAGGGAGAATGTGTAATGAGCGAGAGGAATAAGGGAGAGTGTGTAATGAGCGAGAGGAATAAGGGAGAGTGTGTAATGAGCGAGAGGAATAAGGGAGAGTGTGTAATGGGCGAGAGGAATAAGGGAGAGTGTGTAATGAGCGAGAGGAATAAGGGAGAGTGTGTAATGAGTGAGAGGAATGAGGGAGAGTGTGTAATGAGTAAGAGGAATAATGAAGAGTGTAATGAGCGAAAGGAATATGGGAGAGTGCAATGAGCGAGAGGAATGAGGGAGAGAGAGTGTGCAGTGAGTGAGAGGAATGAGGGAGTGTGTAATGAGCAAGAGGAATATGGAGAGTGCAATGAGCGAAAGGAATATGGGAGAGTGCAATGAGCGAGAGGAATGAGGGAGAGAGAGTGTGCAGTGAGTGAGAGGAATGAGGGAGTGTGTAATGAGCGAGAGGAATATGGGAGGGTGTCTAAAGAGCGACAGGAATATGGAGAGTGTAATGAGCGAGAGGAATGATGGAGAGTGTAGTGAGTGAGTGGAATAAGAGCGAGTATGTATTGAGCAAGAGAAATAAAGGAGGGTGCCTTATGAGCAAGAGGAATATGGAAAGTGTGTAATGAGTGAGAGGAATGAGGGAGAGTATAATGAGCAAGAGGAATGAGGGACAGTGTGTAATGAGCGAGAGGAATAAGGGAGAGCGTGTAGTGAGTGAGAGGAATGAGGGAGAGTGTGTAATGAGCGAGAGGAATGAGAGTGTGTAATAAGCGTGAGGAATGAGGGAGAGTGTGTAATGAGCGAGGGGAATGAGGCAGAGTGTGTAATGAGCGGGAGAGGAATGAGGGAGAGTGTGTAATGAGTGAGAAGAATGAGGGAGAGTGTGTAGTGAGAGAGGAATGAGGGAGCGTGTGTAATGAGCGAGAGGAATGAGAGAGTGTGTAGTGAGTGAGAGGAATGAGGGAGAGTGTGTAATGAGCGAGAGGAATGAGGGAGAGTGTGTAATGAGTGAGAAGAATGAGGGAGAGTGTGTAGTGAGTGAGAGGAATGAGGGAGAGTGTGTAATGAGCGAGAGGAATGAGAGAGAGTGTGTAATAAGCGAGAGGAATGAGGGAGAGTGTGTAATGAGCGAGGGGAATGAGGCAGAGTGTGTAATGAGCGAGAGGAATGAGGGAGAGTGTGTAATGAGTCAGAAGAATGAGGGAGAGTGTGTAATGAGTGAGAAGAATGAGGGAGAGTGTGTAATGAGCAAGAGAAATGAGGGAGAGTGTGTAATGAGTGTGAGGATTGAGGAAGAGAGTGTAATGAGCGACCGGAATGAGGGAGAGTGTAACGAGCGAGAGGAATGAGGGAGAGTGCGTAATGAGTGAGAGGAATAAGGGAGTGTGTAATGAGCGAGAGGATTGAGGGAGAGTGTGTAGTGAGCGAGAGAAATGAGGGAGAGTGTGTAATGAGCAAGAGGAATGAGGGAGAGTGTGTAATCAGCGAGAAGCATGAGGGAGTGTATGTAGTGTGCGAGAGGAATGAGGGACAGTGTTTACTGAGTGAGAGGAATAAGGCAGTGTGTGTAGTGAGCGAGAGGAATAAGGCACTGTGTAATGAGCGAGAGGAATGAGGGAGAGTGTATAATGAGCGAGTGGAATGAGGGAGAGTGTGTAATGAGCGAGAGGAATGTGGGAGAGTGTGTAATGAGTGAGAGGAATGAGGGAGAGTGAGTAATGAGCGAGAGGAATGAGGGAGAGTGTGTAATGAGCGAGGGGAATGAGGCAGAGTGTGTAATGAGCGAGAGGAATGAGGGAGAGTGTGTAATGAGCAAGAGAAATGAGGGAGAGTGTGTAATGAGTGTGAGGATTGAGGAAGAGAGTGTAATGAGCGACCGGAATATGGGAGAGTGTAATGAGCGAGAGGAATGAGGGAGAGTGCGTAATGAGTGAGAGGAATGAGGGAGATTGTGTAGTGAGCGAGAGGAATGAGGCAGAGCGTGTAATGAGCGAGAGCAATGAGGCAGAGTGTGTAATGAGCGAGTGGAATGAGGGAGAGTGTGTAATGAGCGCGAGGAATGAGGTAGAGAGGGAAACGAGCGAGAGGAATGAGGGAGTGTGTAATGAGAGAGAGGAATGAAAGAGAGTGTGTAATGAGGAGAGGAATAAAGGAGAGTGTGTAATGAGCGAGAGGAATGAGGGAGAGTGTGTAATGAGCGAGAGGAATGAGGGAGAGAATGTAATGAGTGAGAAGAATGAGGGAGAGTGTGTAATGAGTGACAAGAATGAGGGAGAGTGTGGAATGAGCAAGAGAAATGAGGGATAGTGTGTAATGAGTGTGAGGATTGAGGAAGAGAGTGTAATGAGCGACCGGAATGAGGGAGAGTGTAATGAGCGAGAGGAATGAGGGAGAGTGCGTAATGAGTGAGAGGAATGAGGGAGATTGTGTAGTGAGCGAGAGGAATGAGGGAGAGTGTGTCGTGAGCGAGAGGAATAAGGGAGTGTGTAATGAGCGAGAGGAATGAGGGAGAGTGTGTAGTGAGCGAGAGGAATGAGGGAGAGTGTGTAATGAGCAAGAGGCATGAGGGAGAGTGTGTAATTAGCGAGAAGCATGAGGGAGAGTATGTAGTGTACGAGAGGAATGAGGGACAGTGTGTAATGAGTGAGAGGAATAAGGCAGTGTGTGTAGTGAGCGAGAGGAATAAGGAACTGTGTAATGAGCGAGAGGAATGAGGGAGAGTGTGTAATGAGCGAGAGGAATGAGGCAGAAGCGAGAGGAATAAGGGAGAGTGTGTAATGAACGAGAGGAATGAGGAAGAGTGTGTAGTGAGTGAGAGGAATGAGGGAGAGTGTGTAATGAGCGAGTGGAATGAGGGAGAGTGTATAATGAGCGAGTGGAATAAGGGAGAGTGTGTAATGAGTGAGAGGAATGTGGGAGAGTGTGTAATGAGCGAGAGGAATGAGGCAGAGAGTGTAATGAGCGAGCAGAATGAGGGAGAGTGTGTCATGAGTGAGCGGAATGAGGGAGAGTGTGTAATGAACGAGAGGAATGATGGAGAGTGTGTAATGAGCGAGTGGAATGAGGGAGAGTGTGTAATGAGCGAGAGTAATGAGGCAGAGTATGTAATGAGTGACAAGCATGACGGACAGTGTGTCATGAGTGAGCGGAATGAGGGAGAGTGTGTAATGAGTGAGCGGAATGAGGGAGAGTGTGTAATGAGCGAGAGGAATGAGGGAGAGTGTGTAATGAGCGAGAGGAATGAGGGAGAGTGTGTAATGAGCGAGAGGAATGAGGGAGAGTGTATAATGAGCGAGAGGAATGAGGGAGAATGTGTAATGAACGAGAGGAATGAGGGAGAGTGTGTAATGAGCGAGAGGAATGAGGGAGAATGTGTAATGAACGAGAGGAATGAGGGAGAGTGTGTAATGAGCGAGAGGAATGAGGGAGAGTGCGTAATGAGCGAGAGGAATGAGGGAGAGTGCGTAATGAGCGAGAGGAATGAGGGAGAGTGTGTAATGAGCAAGAGGAATGAGGGAGAGTGTGTAATGAGCGAGAGTAATGAGGCAGAGTATGTAATGAGTGACAAGCATGACGGACAGTGTGTCATGAGTGAGCGGAATGAGGGAGAGTGTGTAATGAGCGAGAGGAATGAGGGAGAGTGTGTAATGAGCGAGAGGAATGAGGGAGAGTGTATAATGAGCGAGAGGAATGAGGGAGAATGTGTAATGAACGAGAGGAATGAGGGAGAGTGTGTAATGAGCGAGAGGAATGAGGGAGAATGTGTAATGAACGAGAGGAATGAGGGAGAGTGTGTAATGAGCGAGAGGAATGAGGGAGAGTGCGTAATGAGCGAGAGGAATGAGGGAGAGTGCGTAATGAGCGAGAGGAATGAGGGAGAGTGTGTAATGAGCAAGAGGAATGAGGGAGAGTGTGTAGTGAGCGAGAGGAATGAGGCAGAGTGTGTAGCGAGTGAGTGGAATGAGGAAGAGTGTGTAATGAGCGAAAGGAATGTGGGAGAGTGTGTAATGAGCGAGTGGAATGAGGGAGAGTGTGTAATGGGTGAGAGGAATGAGGCAGAGTGTGCAATGAGTGAGAGGAATGAGGCCGAGTGTGTAATGAGCGAGAGGAATGAGGGAGTGTGTAATGAGCGAGAAGAATGATTGAGAGTGTGTAATGAGTGAGAGGAATGAGGGAGAGTGTGTAATGAGCGAGAGGAATGAGGGAGAATGTGTAATGAACGAGAGGAATGAGGGAGAGTGTGTAATGAGCGAGAGCAATGAGGCAGTGTGCAATGAGCGAGAGCAATGAGGCAGAGTGTGTAATGAGCGAGAGGAATGAGGTAGAGAGTGTAACGAGCGAGCGGAATGAGGGAGAGTGTGTAATGAGAGAGAGGAATGAAAGAGAGTGTGTAATGAGGAGAGGAATAAAGGAGAGTGTGTAATGAGCGAGAGGAATGAGGGACAGCGTAATGAGCGAGACGAATGATGGACTGTGTGTAATGAGCGAGAGGAATGAGGGAGAGTGTGCAGTGAGTGAGAGGAATGAGGGAGGGTGTGTAATGAGCGAGAGGAATGTGGGAGAGTGTGTAATGAGTGAGAGGAATGAGGGAGAGTGAGTAATGAGCGAGAGGAATGAGGCAGAGAGTGTAATGAGCGTGCAGAATGAGGGAGAGTGTGTCATGAGTGAGCGGAATGAGGGAGAGTGTGTCATGAGCGAGAGGGGTGAGGAAGAGTGTGTAATGAGCGAGAGGAATGAGGGAGAATGTGTAATGAACGAGAGGAATGAGGGACAGTGTGTAATGAGTGAGAGGAATAAGGCAGTGTGTGTAGTGAGCGAGAGGAATAAGGAACTGTGTAATGAGCGAGAGGAATGAGGGAGAGTGTGTAATGAGCGAGAGGAATGAGGCAGAAGAGAGAGGAATAAGGGAGAGTGTGTAAAGAGCGAGAGGAATGAGGAAGAGTGTGTAATGAGCGAGAGCAATGAGGCAGAGTGTGTAATGAGCGAGTGGAATGAGGGAGAGTGTGTAATGAGCGCGAGTAATGAGGTAGAGAGGGAAACGAGCGAGAGGAATGAGGGAGTGTGTAATGAGAGAGAGGAATGAAAGAGAGTGTGTAATGAGGAGAGGAATAAAGGAGAGTGTGTAATGAGCGAGAGGAATGAGGGAGAGTGTGTAATAAGCGAGAGGAATGAGGGAGAGTGTGTAATGAGCGAGTGGAATGAGGCAGAGTGTGTAATGAGCGAGAGGAATGAGGGAGAGTGTGTAATAAGCGAGAGGAATGCGGGAGAGTGTGTAATGAGCGAGTGGAATGAGGCTGAGTGTGTAATGAGCGAGAGGAATGAGGGAGAGTGTGTAATGAGCGAGAGGAATGAGGGAGAGTATGTAATGAGTGAGAAGAATGAGGGAGAGTGTGTAATGAGCGAGACAAATAAGGGAGGGTGTCTAATGAGCGAGACGAATATGGAGAATGTAACGAGCGAGTGGAATAAGGGAGAATGTTTAATGAGCGAGAGGAATAAGGGAGAGTGTGTAATGAGCGAGAGGAATAAGGGAGGGTGTCTAATGAGCGATAGGAATAATGGAGAGTGTAATGAGCGAGAGGAATAAGGTAGAGTGTAATGAGCGAGTGGAATAAGGGAGAGTGTGTAATGAGTGAGTGGAATAAGGGAGAGTGTAATGAGCGAGTGGAATAAGGGAGAATGTGTAATGAGCGAGAGGAATAAGGGAGAGTGTGTAATGAGCGAGAGGAATAAGGGAGAGTGTGTAATGGGCGAGAGGAATAAGGGAGAGTGTGTAATGAGCGAGAGGAATAAGGGAGAGTGTGTAATGAGTGAGAGGAATGAGGGAGAGTGTGTAATGAGTAAGAGGAATAATGAAGAGTGTAATGAGCGAAAGGAATATGGGAGAGTGAAATGAGCGAGAGGAATGAGGGAGAGAGAGTGTGCAGTGAGTGAGAGGAATGAGGGAGTGTGTAATGAGCAAGAGGAATATGGAGAGTGCAATGAGCGAAAGGAATATGGGAGAGTGCAATGAGCGAGAGGAATGAGGGAGAGAGAGTGTGCAGTGAGTGAGAGGAATGAGGGAGTGTGTAATGAGCGAGAGGAATATGGGAGGGTGTCTAAAGAGCGACAGGAATATGGAGAGTGTAATGAGCGAGAGGAATGATGGAGAGTGTAGTGAGTGAGTGGAATAAGAGCGAGTGTGTAATGAGCAAGAGAAATAAAGGAGGGTGCCTTATGAGCAAGAGGAATATGGAAAGTGTGTAATGAGCGAGAGGAATGAGGGAGAGTATAATGAGCAAGAGGAATGAGGGACAGTGTGTAATGAGCGAGAGGAATAAGGGAGAGTGTGTAGTGAGTGAGAGGAATGAGGGAGAGTGTGTAATGAGCGAGAGGAATGAGAGTGTGTAATAAGCGTGAGGAATGAGGGAGAGTGTGTAATGAGCGAGGGGAATGAGGCAGAGTGTGTAATGAGCGGGAGAGGAATGAGGGAGAGTGTGTAATGAGTGAGAAGAATGAGGGAGAGTGTGTAGTGAGAGAGGAATGAGGGAGCGTGTGTAATGAGCGAGAGGAATGAGAGAGTGTGTAGTGAGTGAGAGGAATGAGGGAGAGTGTGTAATGAGCGAGAGGAATGAGGGAGAGTGTGTAATGAGTGAGAAGAATGAGGGAGAGTGTGTAATGAGCGAGAGGAATGAGAGAGAGTGTGTAATAAGCGAGAGGAATGAGGGAGAGTGTGTAATGAGCGAGGGGAATGAGGCAGAGTGTGTAATGAGCGAGAGGAATGAGGGAGAGTGTGTAATGAGTGAGAAGAATGAGGGAGAGTGTGTAATGAGTGAGAAGAATGAGGGAGAGTGTGTAATGAGCAAGAGAAATGAGGGAGAGTGTGTAATGAGTGTGAGGATTGAGGAAGAGAGTGTAATGAGCGAGAGGAATGCGGGAGAGAGAGTGTGCAGTGAGTGAGAGGAATGAGGGAGTGTGTAATGATCAAGAGGAATATGGAGAGTGCAATGAGCGAAAGGAATATGGGAGAGTGCAATGAGCGAGAGGAATGAGGGAGAGAGAGTGTGCAGTGAGTGAGAGGAATGAGGGAGTGTGTAATGAGCGAGAGGAATATGGGAGGGTGTCTAAAGAGCGACAGGAATATGGAGAGTGTAATGAGCGAGAGGAATGATGGAGAGTGTAGTGAGTGAGTGGAATAAGAGCGAGTATGTATTGAGCAAGAGAAATAAAGGAGGGTGCCTTATGAGCAAGAGGAATATGGAAAGTGTGTAATGAGCGAGAGGAATGAGGGAGAGTATAATGAGCAAGAGGAATGAGGGACAGTGTGTAATGAGCGAGAGGAATAAGGGAGAGCGTGTAGTGAGTGAGAGGAATGAGGGAGAGTGTGTAATGAGCGAGAGGAATGAGAGTGTGTAATAAGCGTGAGGAATGAGGGAGAGTGTGTAATGAGCGAGGGGAATGAGGCAGAGTGTGTAATGAGCGGGAGAGGAATGAGGGAGAGTGTGTAATGAGTGAGAAGAATGAGGGAGAGTGTGTAGTGAGAGAGGAATGAGGGAGTGTGTGTAATGAGCGAGAGGAATGAGAGAGTGTGTAGTGAGTGAGAGGAATGAGGGAGAGTGTGTAATGAGCGAGAGGAATGAGGGAGAGTGTGTAATGAGTGAGAAGAATGAGGGAGAGTGTGTAGTGAGTGAGAGGAATGAGGGAGAGTGTGTAATGAGTCAGAAGAATGAGGGAGAGTGTGTAATGAGTGAGAAGAATGAGGGAGAGTGTGTAATGAGCAAGAGAAATGAGGGAGAGTGTGTAATGAGTGTGAGGATTGAGGAAGAGAGTGTAATGAGCGACCGGAATGAGGGAGAGTGTAACGAGCGAGAGGAATGAGGGAGAGTGCGTAATGAGTGAGAGGAATGAGGGAGATTGTGTAGTGAGCGAGAGGAATGAGGGAGAGTGTGTAGTGAGCGAGAGGAATAAGGGAGTGTGTAATGAGCGAGAGGATTGAGGGAGAGTGTGTAGTGAGCGAGAGAAATGAGGGAGAGTGTGTAATGAGCAAGAGGAATGAGGGAGAGTGTGTAATCAGCGAGAAGCATGAGGGAGTGTATGTAGTGTGCGAGAGGAATGAGGGACAGTGTTTACTGAGTGAGAGGAATAAGGCAGTGTGTGTAGTGAGCGAGAGGAATAAGGCACTGTGTAATGAGCGAGAGGAATGAGGGAGAGTGTATAATGAGCGAGTGGAATGAGGGAGAGTGTGTAATGAGCGAGAGGAATGAGGGAGAGTGTGTAATGAGCAAGAGAAATGAGGGAGAGTGTGTAATGAGTGAGAGGAATGAGGGAGAGTGAGTAATGAGCGAGAGGAATGAGGGAGAGTGTGTAATGAGCGAGGGGAATGAGGCAGAGTGTGTAATGAGCGAGAGGAATGAGGGAGAGTGTGTAATGAGCAAGAGAAATGAGGGAGAGTGTGTAATGAGTGTGAGGATTGAGGAAGAGAGTGTAATGAGCGACCGGAATATGGGAGAGTGTAATGAGCGAGAGGAATGAGGGAGAGTGCGTAATGAGTGAGAGGAATGAGGGAGATTGTGTAGTGAGCGAGAGGAATGAGGCAGAGTGTGTAATGAGCGAGAGCAATGAGGCAGAGTGTGTAATGAGCGAGTGGAATGAGGGAGAGTGTGTAATGAGCGCGAGGAATGAGGTAGAGAGGGAAACGAGCGAGAGGAATGAGGGAGTGTGTAATGAGAGAGAGGAATGAAAGAGAGTGTGTAATGAGGAGAGGAATAAAGGAGAGTGTGTAATGAGTGAGAGGAATGAGGGAGAGTGTGTAATGAGCGAGAGGAATGAGGGAGAGTATGTAATGAGTGAGAAGAATGAGGGAGAGTGTGTAATGAGTGACAAGAATGAGGGAGAGTGTGTAATGAGCAAGAGAAATGAGGGAGAGTGCGTAATGAGTGTAAGGATTGAGGAAGAGAGTGTAATGAGCGACCGGAATGAGGGAGAGTGTAATGAGCGAGAGGAATGAGGGAGAGTGCGTAATGAGTGAGAGGAATGAGGGAGATTGTGTAGTGAGCGAGAGGAATGAGGGAGAGTGTGTCGTGAGCGAGAGGAATAAGGGAGTGTGTAATGAGCGAGAGGAATGAGGGAGAGTGTGTAGTGAGTGAGAGGAATGAGGGAGAGTGTGTAATGAGCGAGAGGAATGAGGGAGAGTGTGTAATGAGTGAGAAGAATGAGGGAGAGTGTGCAGTGAGTGAGAGGAATGAGGGAGAGTGTGTAATGAGCGAGAGGAATGAGAGAGAGTGTGTAATAAGCGAGAGGAATGAGGGAGAGTGTGTAATGAGCGAGGGGAATGAGGCAGAGTGTGTAATGAGCGAGAGGAATGAGGGAGAGTGTGTAATGAGTGAGAAGAATGAGGGAGAGTGTGTAATGAGTGAGAAGAATGAGGGAGAGTGTGTAATGAGCAAGAGAAATGAGGGAGAGTGTGTAATGAGTGTGAGGATTGAGGAAGAGAGTGTAATGAGCGACCGGAATGAGAGAGAGTGTAACGAGCGAGAGGAATGAGGGAGAGTGCGTAATGAGTGAGAGGAATGAGGGAGATTGTGTAGTGAGCGAGAGGAATGAGGGAGAGTGTGTAGTGAGCGAGAGGAATAAGGGAGTGTGTAATGAGCGAGAGGATTGAGGGAGAGTACAAAGAGCGAGAGGAATAAGGAAGAGTGTGTATTGAGCGAGAGGAATAAGGGAGGGTGTCTAATGAGCGATAGGAATAATGGAGAGTGTAATGAGCGAGAGGAATAAGGTAGAGTGTAATGAGTGAGTGGAATAAGGGAGAGTGTAATGAGCGAGTGGAATAAGGGAGAATGTGTAATGAGCGAGAGGAATAAGGGAGAGTGTGTAATGAGCGAGAGGAATAAGGGAGAGTGTGTAATGAGCGAGAGGAATAAGGGAGAGTGTGTAATGGGCAAGAGGAATAAGGGAGAGTGTGTAATGAGCGAGAGGAATAAGGGAGAGTGTGTAATGAGTGAGAGGAAAGAGGGAGAGTGTGTAATGAGTAAGAGGAATAATGAAGAGTGTAATGAGCGAAAGGAATATGGGAGAGTGCAATGAGCGAGAGGAATGAGGGAGAGAGAGTGTGCAGTGAGTGAGAGGAATGAGGGAGTGTGTAATGAGCAAGAGGAATATGGAGAGTGCAATGAGCGAAAGGAATATGGGAGAGTGCAATGAGCGAGAGGAATGAGGGAGAGAGAGTGTGTAATGAGCGAGAGGAATATGGGAGGGTGTCTAAAGAGCGACAGGAATATGGAGAGTGTAATGAGCGAGAGGAATGATGGAGAGTGTAGTGAGTGAGTGGAATAAGAGCGAGTATGTATTGAGCAAGAGAAATAAAGGAGGGTGCCTTATGAGCAAGAGGAATATGGAAAGTGTGTAATGAGCGAGAGGAATGAGGGAGAGTATAATGAGCAAGAGGAATGAGGGACAGTGTGTAATGAGCGAGAGGAATAAGGGAGAGCGTGTAGTGAGTGAGTGGAATGAGGGAGAGTGTGTAATGAGCGAGAGGAATGAGAGTGTGTAATAAGCGTGAGGAATGAGGGAGAGTGTGTAATGAGCGAGGGGAATGAGGCAGAGTGTGTAATGAGCGGGAGAGGAATGAGGGAGAGTGTGTAATGAGTGAGAAGAATGAGGGAGAGTGTGTAGTGAGAGAGGAATGAGGGAGCGTGTGTAATGAGCGAGAGGAATGAGAGAGTGTGTAGTGAGTGAGAGGAATGAGGGAGAGTGTGTAATGAGCGAGAGGAATGAGGGAGAGTGTGTAATGAGTGAGAAGAATGAGGGAGAGTGTGTAGTGAGTGAGAGGAATGAGGGAGAGTGTGTAATGAGTCAGAAGAATGAGGGAGAGTGTGTAATGAGTGAGAAGAATGAGGGAGAGTGTGTAATGAGCAAGAGAAATGAGGGAGAGTGTGTAATGAGTGTGAGGATTGAGGAAGAGAGTGTAATGAGCGACCGGAATGAGGGAGAGTGTAACGAGCGAGAGGAATGAGGGAGAGTGCGTAATGAGTGAGAGGAATGAGGGAGATTGTGTAGTGAGCGAGAGGAATGAGGGAGAGTGTGTAGTGAGCGAGAGGAATAAGGGAGTGTGTAATGAGCGAGAGGATTGAGGGAGAGTGTGTAGTGAGCGAGAGAAATGAGGGAGAGTGTGTAATGAGCAAGAGGAATGAGGGAGAGTGTGTAATCAGCGAGAAGCATGAGGGAGTGTATGTAGTGTGCGAGAGGAATGAGGGACAGTGTTTACTGAGTGAGAGGAATAAGGCAGTGTGTGTAGTGAGCGAGAGGAATAAGGCACTGTGTAATGAGCGAGAGGAATGAGGGAGAGTGTATAATGAGCGAGTGGAATGAGGGAGAGTGTGTAATGAGCGAGAGGAATGTGGGAGAGTGTGTAATGAGTGAGAGGAATGAGGGAGAGTGAGTAATGAGCGAGAGGAATGAGGGAGAGTGTGTAATGAGCGAGGGGAATGAGGCAGAGTGTGTAATGAGCGAGAGGAATGAGGGAGAGTGTGTAATGAGCAAGAGAAATGAGGGAGAGTGTGTAATGAGTGTGAGGATTGAGGAAGAGAGTGTAATGAGCGACCGGAATATGGGAGAGTGTAATGAGCGAGAGGAATGAGGGAGAGTGCGTAATGAGTGAGAGGAATGAGGGAGATTGTGTAGTGAGCGAGAGGAATGAGGCAGAGTGTGTAATGAGTGAGAGCAATGAGGCAGAGTGTGTAATGAGCGAGTGGAATGAGGGAGAGTGTGTAATGAGCGCGAGGAATGAGGTAGAGAGGGAAACGAGCGAGAGGAATGAGGGAGTGTGTAATGAGAGAGAGGAATGAAAGAGAGTGTGTAATGAGGAGAGGAATAAAGGAGAGTGTGTAATGAGCGAGAGGAATGAGGGAGAGTGTGTAATGAGCGAGAGGAATGAGGGAGAGTATGTAATGAGTGAGAAGAATGAGGGAGAGTGTGTAATGAGTGACAAGAATGAGGGAGAGTGTGTAATGAGCAAGAGAAATGAGGGAGAGTGCGTAATGAGTGTGAGGATTGAGGAAGAGAGTGTAATGAGCGACCGGAATGAGGGAGAGTGTAATGAGCGAGAGGAATGAGGGAGAGTGCGTAATGAGTGAGAGGAATGAGGGAGATTGTGTAGTGAGCGAGAGGAATAAGGGAGTGTGTAATGAGCGAGAGGAATGAGGGAGAGTGTGTAGTGAGCGAGAGGAATGAGGGAGAGTGTGTAATGAGCAAGAGGCATGAGGGAGAGTGTGTAATTAGCGAGAAGCATGAGGGAGAGTATGTAGTGTACGAGAGGAATGAGGGACAGTGTGTAATGAGTGAGAGGAATAAGGCAGTGTGTGTAGTGAGCGAGAGGAATAAGGAACTGTGTAATGAGCGAGAGGAATGAGGGAGAGTGTGTAATGAGCGAGAGGAATGAGGCAGAAGCGAGAGGAATAAGGGAGAGTGTGTAATGAACGAGAGGAATGAGGAGGAGTGTGTAATGAGCGAGAGGAATGAGGGAGAGTGTGTAATGAGCGAGAGGAATGAGGGAGAGTGTATAATGAGCGAGAGGAATGAGGGAGAGTGTGTAATGAACGAGAGGAATGAGGGAGAGTGTGTAATGAGCGAGAGGAATGAGGGAGAATGTGTAATGAACGAGAGGAATGAGGGAGAGTGTGTAATGAGCGAGAGGAATGAGGGAGAATGTGTAATGAACGAGAGGAATGAGGGAGAGTGTGTAATGAGCGAGAGGAATGAGGGAGAATGTGTAATGAACGAGAGGAATGAGGGAGAGTGTGTAATGAGCGAGAGGAATGAGGGAGAGTGCGTAATGAGCGAGAGGAATGAGGGAGAGTGCGTAATGAGCGAGAGGAATGAGGGAGAGTGTGTAATGAGCAAGAGGAATGAGGGAGAGTGTGTAGTGAGCGAGAGGAATGAGGCAGAGTGTGTAGCGAGTGAGTGGAATGAGGAAGAGTGTGTAATGAGCGAAAGGAATGTGGGAGAGTGTGTAATGAGCGAGTGGAATGAGGGAGTGTGTGTAATGGGTGAGAGGAATGAGGCAGAGTGTGCAATGAGTGAGAGGAATGAGGCCGAGTGTGTAATGAGCGAGAGGAATGAGGGAGTGTGTAATGAGCGAGAAGAATGATTGAGAGTGTGTAATGAGTGAGAGGAATGAGGGAGAGTGTGTAATGAGCGAGAGGAATGAGGGAGAATGTGTAATGAACGAGAGGAATGAGGGAGAGTGTGTAATGAGCGAGAGCAATGAGGCAGTGTGCAATGAGCGAGAGCAATGAGGCAGAGTGTGTAATGAGCGAGAGGAATGAGGTAGAGAGTGTAACGAGCGAGCGGAATGAGGGAGAGTGTGTAATGAGAGAGAGGAATGAAAGAGAGTGTGTAATGAGGAGAGGAATAAAGGAGAGTGTGTAATGAGCGAGAGGAATGAGGGACAGCGTAATGAGCGAGACGAATGATAGACTGTGTGTAATGAGCGAGAGGAATGAGGGAGAGTGTGCAGTGAGTGAGAGGAATGAGGGAGGGTGTGTAATGAGCGAGAGGAATGTGGGAGAGTGTGTAATGAGTGAGAGGAATGAGGGAGAGTGAGTAATGAGCGAAAGGAATGAGGCAGAGAGTGTAATGAGCGTGCAGAATGAGGGAGAGTGTGTCATGAGTGAGCGGAATGAGGGAGAGTGTGTCATGAGCGAGAGGGGTGAGGAAGAGTGTGTAATGAGCGAGAGGAATGAGGGAGAATGTGTAATGAACGAGAGGAATGAGGGACAGTGTGTAATGAGTGAGAGGAATAAGGCAGTGTGTGTAGTGAGCGAGAGGAATAAGGAACTGTGTAATGAGCGAGAGGAATGAGGGAGAGTGTGTAATGAGCGAGAGGAATGAGGCAGAAGCGAGAGGAATAAGGGAGAGTGTGTAAAGAGCGAGAGGAATGAGGAAGAGTGTGTAATGAGCGAGAGCAATGAGGCAGAGTGTGTAATGAGCGAGTGGAATGAGGGAGAGTGTGTAATGAGCGCGAGGAATGAGGTAGAGAGGGAAACGAGCGAGAGGAATGAGGGAGTGTGTAATGAGAGAGAGGAATGAAAGAGAGTGTGTAATGAGGAGAGGAATAAAGGAGAGTGTGTAATGAGCGAGAGGAATGAGGGAGAGTGTGTAATAAGCGAGAGGAATGAGGGAGAGTGTGTAATGAGCGAGTGGAATGAGGCAGAGTGTGTAATGAGCGAGAGGAATGAGGGAGAGTGTGTAATAAGCGAGAGGAATGCGGGAGAGTGTGTAATGAGCGAGTGGAATGAGGCTGAGTGTGTAATGAGCGAGAGGAATGAGGGAGAGTGAGTAATGAGTGACAAGAATGAGGGAGAGTGTGTAATGAGCAAGAGAAATGAGGGAGAGTGTGTAATGAGTGTGAGGATTGAGGAAGAGAGTTTAATGAGCGACCGGAATGAGGGAGAGTGTAATGAGCGAGAGGAATGAGGGAGAGTGCGTAATGAGTGACAAGAATGAGGGAGAGTGTGTAATGAGTGACAAGAATGAGGGAGAGTGTGTAATGAGCAAGAGAAATGAGGGAGAGTGTGTAATGAGTGTGAGGATTGAGGAAGAGAGTTTAATGAGCGACCGGAATGAGGGAGAGTGTAATGAGCGAGAGGAATGAGGGAGAGTGCGTAATGAGTGAGAGGAATGAGGGAGATTGTGTAGTGAGCGAGAGGAATGAGGGAGAGGGTGTAGTGAGCGAGAGGAATAAGGGAGTGTGTAATGAGCGAGAGGAATGAGGGAGAGTGTGTAATGAGCAAGAGGCATGAGGGAGAGTGTGTAGTGAGCGAGAGGAATGAGGGAGAGTGAGTAATGAGCGAGAGGAATGAGGGAGAGTGTGTAATGAGCAAGAGGAATGAGGGAGAGTGTGTAATCAGCGAGAATTATGATGGAGAGTATGTAGTGTGCGAGAGGAATGAGGGACAGTGTGTAATGAGTGAGAGGAATAAGGCAGTGTGTGTAGTGAGCGAGAGGAATAAGGGAGAGTGTGTAATGAGCGAGAGGAATGAGGCAGAACCGAGAGGAATAAGGGAGAGTGTGTAATGAGCGAGAGGAATGAGGCAGAACCGAGAGGAATAAGGGAGAGTGTGTAATGAGCGAGAGGAATGAGGAAGAGTGTGTAGTGAGTGAGAGGAATGAGGGAGAGTGTGTAGTGAGCGAGTGGAATGAGGGAGAGTGTATAATGAGCGAGTGGAATGAGGGAGAGTGTGTAATGAGTGAGAGGAAAGAGTGAGAGTGTGTAATGAGCGAGAGGAATGAGGGAGAGTGTGTAGTGAGCGAGTGGAATGAGGGAGAGTGTATAATGAGCGAGTGGAATGAGGGAGAGTGTGTAATGAGTGAGAGGAATGTGGGAGAGTGTGTAATGAGTGAGAGGAATGAGGGAGAGTGAGTAATGAGCGAGAGGAATGAGGCAGAGAGTGTAATGAGCGAGCAGAATGAGGGAGAGTGTGTCATGAGTGAGCGGAATGAGGGAGAGTGTGTCATGAGCGAGAGGGGTGAGGAAGAGTGTGTAATGAGCGAGAGGAATGAGGGAGAGTGTGTAATGAGCGAGAGGAATAAGGGAGAGTGTGTAATGAGCGAGAGGAATGAGGGAGAATGTGTAATGAACGAGAGGAATGAGGGAGAATGTGTAATGAGCGAGAGGAAAGAGTGAGAGTGTGTAATGAGCGAGAGGAAAGAGTGAGAGTGTGTACAGACAAAGAACAAACAAAGAAATGTACAGCACAGGAACAGGCCCTTCGGCCCTCCAAGCCCGTGCCGACCATGCTGCCCGACTAAACTACAATCTTCTACACTTCCTGGGACCGTATCCTTCTATTCCCATCCTGTTCATATATTTGTCAAGATGCCCCTAAAATGTCCCTATCGTCCCTGCTTCCACTACCTCCTCCGGTAGCGAGTTCCAGGCACCCACTACCCTCTGCGTAAAAAACTTGCCTCGTACATCTACTCTAAACCTTGCCCCTCTCATCTTAAACCTATGCCCCCTAGTAATTGACCCCTCTACCCTGGGGAAAAGCCTCTGACTATCCACTCTGTCTATGCCCCTCATAATTTTGTAGACCTCTATCAGGTCGCCCCTCAACCTCCTTCGTTCCATTTAGAACAAACCGAGTTTATTCAACCGCTCCTCATAGCTTATGCCCTCCATACCAGGCAACATTCTGGTAAATCTCTTCTGCACCCTCTCTAAAGCCTCCACATCCTTCTGGTAGTGTGGCGACCAGAATTGAACACTATACTCCAAGTGTGGCCTAACTAAGGTTCTATACATTCAGAGAGTGTGTTGTGAGTGAGAGGAATGATGGAGAGTGTGTAATGAGCAAGAGGAATGAGGGAGAGTGTGTAATGAGCAAGAGGAATGAGGGAGAGTCTGTAATGAGCGAGAGGAATGATGGAGAGTGTGTAATGAGCAAGAGGAATGAGGGAGAGTCTGTAATGAGCGAGAGGAATGAGGGAGAGTGCGTAATGAGCGAGAGGAATGAGGGAGAGTGTGTAATGGGTGAGAGGAATGAGGCAGAGTGTGTAATGAGCGAGAGGAATGAGGGAGAGTGTGTAGTGAGTGAGAGGAATGATGGAGAGTGTGTAATGAGCAAGAGGAATGAGGGAGAGTGTGTAGTGAGCGAGAGGAATGAGGCAGAGTGTGTAGCGAGTGAGTGGAATGAGGAAGAGTGTGTAATGAGCGAAAGGAATGTGGGAGAGTGTGTAATGAGCGAGTGGAATGAGGGAGAGTGTGTAATGGGTGAGAGGAATGAGGCAGAGTGTGCAATGAGTGAGAGGAATGAGGCCGAGTGTGTAATGAGCGAGAGGAATGAGGGAGTGTGTAATGAGCGAGAAGAATGATTGAGAGTGTGTAATGAGTGAGAGGAATGAGGGAGAGTGTGTAATGAGCGAGAGGAATGAGGGAGAATGTGTAATGAACGAGAGGAATGAGGGAGAGTGTGAAATGAGCGAGAGGAAAGAGTGAGAGTGTGTGATGAGCGAGTGGAATGAGGGAGAGTGTGTAATGAGCGAGAGCAATGAGGCAGTGTGCAATGAGCGAGAGCAATGAGGCAGAGTGTGTAATGAGCGAGAGGAATGAGGTAGAGAGTGTAACGAGCGAGCGGAATGAGGGAGAGTGTGTAATGAGAGAGAGGAATGAAAGAGAGTGTGTAATGAGGAGAGGAATAAAGGAGAGTGTGTAATGAGCGAGAGGAATGAGGGACAGTGTAATGAGCGAGGCGAATGATGGACTGTGTGTAATGAGCGAGAGGAATGAGGGAGAGTGTGCAGTGAGTGAGAGGAATGAGGGAGGGTGTGTAATGAGCGAGAGGAATGTGGGAGAGTGTGTAATGAGTGAGAGGAATGAGGGAGAGTGAGTAATGAGCGAGAGGAATGAGGCAGAGAGTGTAATGAGCGTGCAGAATGAGGGCGAGTGTGTCATGAGTGAGCGGAATGAGGGAGAGTGTGTCATGAGCGAGAGGGGTGAGGAAGAGTGTGTAATGAGCGAGAGGAATGAGGGAGAATGTGTAATGAACGAGAGGAATGATGGACTGTGTGTAATGAGCGAGAGGAATGAGGGAGAGTGTGCAGTGAGTGAGAGGAATGAGGGAGGGTGTGTAATGAGTGAGAGGAATGAGGGACTGTGTGTAATGAGCGAGAGGAATGAGGGAGAGCATGTAGAGAGTGAGAGGAATGAGGGACAGTGTAATGAGCGAGACGAATGATGGACTGTGTGTAATGAGCGAGAGGGGTGAGGAAGAGTGTGTAATGAGCGAGAGGAATGAGGGAGATTGTGTAGTGAGCGAGAGGAATGAGGGAGAGTGTGTAGTGAGCGAGAGGAATAAGGGAGTGTGTAATGAGCGAGAGGAATGAGGGAGAGTGCGTAATGAGCGAGAGGAATGAGGGAGAGTGTGTAATGAGCAAGAGGAATGAGGGAGAGTGTGTAGTGAGCGAGAGGAATGAGGCAGAGTGTGTAGCGAGTGAGTGGAATGAGGAAGAGTGTGTAATGAGCGAAAGGAATGTGGGAGAGTGTGTAATGAGCGAGTGGAATGAGGGAGAGTGTGTAATGGGTGAGAGGAATGAGGCAGAGTGTGCAATGAGTGAGAGGAATGAGGCCGAGTGTGTAATGAGCGAGAGGAATGAGGGAGTGTGTAATTAGCGAGAAGAATGATTGAGAGTGTGTAATGAGTGAGAGGAATGAGGGAGAGTGTGTAATGAGCGAGAGGAATGAGGGAGAATGTGTAATGAACGAGAGGAATGAGGGAGAGTGTGAAATGAGCGAGAGGAAAGAGTGAGAGTGTGTAATGAGCGAGTGGAATGAGGGAGAGTGTGTAATGAGCGAGAGCAATGAGGCAGTGTGCAATGAGCGAGAGCAATGAGGCAGAGTGTGTAATGAGCGAGAGGAATGAGGTAGAGAGTGTAACGAGCGAGCGGAATGAGGGAGAGTGTGTAATGAGAGAGAGGAATGAAAGAGAGTGTGTAATGAGGAGAGGAATAAAGGAGAGTGTGTAATGAGCGAGAGGAATGAGGGAGTGTGTAATGAGCGAGAAGAATGATTGAGAGTGTGTAATGAGTGAGAGGAATGAGGGAGAGTGTGTAATGAGCGAGAGGAATGAGGGAGAATGTGTAATGAACGAGAGGAATGAGGGAGAGTGTGTAATGAGCGAGAGCAATGAGGCAGTGTGCAAGGAGCGAGAGCAATGAGGCAGAGTGTGTAATGAGCGAGAGGAATGAGGTAGAGAGTGTAACGAGCGAGCGGAATGAGGGAGAGTGTGTAATGAGAGAGAGGAATGAAAGAGAGTGTGTAATGAGGAGAGGAATAAAGGAGAGTGTGTAATGAGCGAGAGGAATGAGGGACAGTGTAATGAGCGAGACGAATGATGGACTGTGTGTAATGAGCGAGAGGAATGAGGGAGAGTGTGCAGTGAGTGAGAGGAATGAGGGAGGGTGTGTAATGAGCGAGAGGAATGTGGGAGAGTGTGTAATGAGTGAGAGGAATGAGGGAGAGTGAGTAATGAGCGAGAGGAATGAGGCAGAGAGTGTAATGAGCGTGCAGAATGAGGGAGAGTGTGTCATGAGTGAGCGGAATGAGGGAGAGTGTGTCATGAGCGAGAGGGGTGAGGAAGAGTGTGTAATGAGCGAGAGGAATGAGGGAGAATGTGTAATGAACGAGAGGAATGAGGGACAGTGTGTAATGAGTGAGAGGAATAAGGCAGTGTGTGTAGTGAGCGAGAGGAATAAGGAACTGTGTAATGAGCGAGAGGAATGAGGGAGAGTGTGTAATGAGCGAGAGGAATGAGGCAGAAGCGAGAGGAATAAGGGAGAGTGTGTAACGAGCGAGAGGAATGAGGAAGAGTGTGTAATGAGCGAGAGCAATGAGGCAGAGTGTGTAATGAGCGAGTGGAATGAGGGAGAGTGTGTAATGAGCGCGAGGAATGAGGTCGAGAGGGAAACGAGCGAGAGGAATGAGGGAGTGTGTAATGAGAGAGAGGAATGAAAGGGAGTGTGTAATGAGGAGAGGAATAAAGGAGAGTGTGTAATGAGCGAGAGGAATGAGGGAGAGTGTGTAATAAGCGAGAGGAATGAGGGAGAGTGTGTAATGAGCGAGTGGAATGAGGCAGAGTGTGTAATGAGCGAGAGGAATGAGGGAGAGTATGTAATGAGTGAGAAGAATGAGGGAGAGTGTGTAATGAGTGACAAGAATGAGGGAGAGTGTGTAATGAGCAAGAGAAATGAGGGAGAGTGTGTAATGAGTGTGAGGATTGAGGAAGAGAGTTTAATAAGCGACCGGAATGAGGGAGAGTGTAATGAGCGAGAGGAATGAGGGAGAGTGCGTAATGAGTGAGAGGAATGAGGGAGATTGTGTAGTGAGCGAGAGGAATGAGGGAGAGGGTGTAGTGAGCGAGAGGAATAAGGGAGTGTGTAATGAGCGAGAGGAATGAGGGAGAGTATGTAGTGAGCGAGAGGAATGAGGGAGAGTGTGTAATGAGCAAGAGGAATGAGGGAGAGTGTGTAATCGGCGAGAATTATGAGGGAGAGTATGTAGTGTGCGAGAGGAATGAGGGACAGTGTGTAATGAGTGAGAGGAATAAGGCAGTGTGTGTAGTGAGCGAGAGGAATAAGGAACTGTGTAATGAGCGAGAGGAATGAGGGAGAGTGTGTAATGAGCGAGAGGAATGAGGCAGAACCGAGAGGAATAAGGGAGAGTGTGTAATGAGCGAGAGGAATGAGGAAGAGTGTGTAGTGAGTGAGAGGAATGAGGGAGAGTGTGTAGTGAGCGAGTGGAATGAGGGAGAGTGTATAATGAGCGAGTGGAATGAGGGAGAGTGTGTAATGAGTGAGAGGAAAGAGTGAGAGTGTGTAATGAGCGAGAGGAATGAGGGAGAGTGTGTAGTGAGCGAGTGGAATGAGGGAGAGTGTATAATGAGCAAGTGGAATGAGGGAGAGTGTGTAATGAGTGAGAGGAATGTGGGAGAGTGTGTAATGAGTGAGAGGAATGAGGGAGAGTGAGTAATGAGCGAGAGGAATGAGGCAGAGAGTGTAATGAGCGAGAGGAATGAGGCAGAGAGTGTAATGAGCGAGCAGAATGAGGGAGAGTGTGTCATGAGTGAGCGGAATGAGGGAGAGTGTGTCATGAGCGAGTGGAATGAGGGAGAGTGTGTAATGAGCGAGAGGGGTGAGGAAGAGTGTGTCATGAGCGAGTGGAATGAGGGAGAGTGTGTAATGAGCGAGAGGAATGTGGGAGAGTGTGTAATGAGTGAGAGGAATGAGGGAGAGTGAGTAATGAGCGAGAGGAATGAGGCAGAGAGTGTAATGAGCGAGCAGAATGAGGGAGAGTGTGTCATGAGTGAGCGGAATGAGGGAGAGTGTGTCATGAGCGAGAGGGGTGAGGAAGAGTGTGTAATGAGCGAGAGGAATGAGGGAGAGTGTGTAATGAGCGAGAGGAATGAGGGAGAATGTGTAATGAACGAGAGGAATGAGGGAGAATGTGTAATGAGCGAGAGGAAAGAGTGAGAGTGTGTAATGAGCGAGAGGAAAGAGTGAGAGTGTGTACAGACAAAGAACAAACAAAGAAATGTACAGCACAGGAACAGGCCCTTCGGCCCTCCAAGCCCGTGCCGCCCATGCTGCCCGACTAAACTACAATCTTCTACACTTCCTGGGGCCTTATCCTTCTATTCCCATCCTGTTCATATATTTGTCAAGATGCCCCTTAAATGTCCCTATCGTCCCTGCTTCCACCACCTCCTCCGGTAGCGAGTTCCAGGCACCCACTACCCTCTGCGTAAAAAACTTGCCTCGTACATCTACTCTAAACCTTGCCCCTCTCACCTTAAACCTATGCCCCCTAGTAATTGACCCCTCTACCCTGGGGAAAAGCCTCTGACTATCCACTCTGTCTATGCCCCTCATAATTTTGTAGACCTCTATCAGGTCGCCCCTCAACCTCCTTCGTTCCATTTAGAACAAACCGAGTTTATTCAACCGCTCCTCATAGCTTATGCCCTCCATACCAGGCAACATTCTGGTAAATCTCTTCTGCACCCTCTCTAAAGCCTCCACATCCTTCTGGTAGTGTGGCGACCAGAATTGAACACTATACTCCAAGTGTGGCCTAACTAAGGTTCTATACATTCAGAGAGTGTGTTGTGAGTGAGAGGAATGATGGAGAGTGTGTAATGAGCAAGAGGAATGAGGGAGAGTGTGTAATGAGCAAGAGGAATGAGGGAGAGTCTGTAATGAGCGAGAGGAATGATGGAGAGTGTGTAATGAGCAAGAGGAATGAGGGAGAGTCTGTAATGAGCGAGAGGAATGAGGGAGAGTGCGTAATGAGCGAGAGGAATGTGGGAGAGTGTGTAATGAGTGAGAGGAATGAGGGAGAGTGAGTAATGAGCGAGAGGAATGAGGCAGAGAGTGTAATGAGCGAGAGGAATGAGGCAGAGAGTGTAATGAGCGAGCAGAATGAGGGAGAGTGTGTCATGAGTGAGCGGAATGAGGGAGAGTGTGTCATGAGCGAGTGGAATGAGGGAGAGTGTGTAATGAGCGAGAGGGGTGAGGAAGAGTGTGTCATGAGCGAGTGGAATGAGGGAGAGTGTGTAATGAGCGAGAGGAATGTGGGAGAGTGTGTAATGAGTGAGAGGAATGAGGGAGAGTGAGTAATGAGCGAGAGGAATGAGGCAGAGAGTGTAATGAGCGAGCAGAATGAGGGAGAGTGTGTCATGAGTGAGCGGAATGAGGGAGAGTGTGTCATGAGCGAGAGGGGTGAGGAAGAGTGTGTAATGAGCGAGAGGAATGAGGGAGAGTGTGTAATGAGCGAGAGGAATGAGGGAGAATGTGTAATGAACGAGAGGAATGAGGGAGAATGTGTAATGAGCGAGAGGAAAGAGTGAGAGTGTGTAATGAGCGAGAGGAAAGAGTGAGAGTGTGTACAGACAAAGAACAAACAAAGAAATGTACAGCACAGGAACAGGCCCTTCGGCCCTCCAAGCCCGTGCCGCCCATGCTGCCCGACTAAACTACAATCTTCTACACTTCCTGGGGCCTTATCCTTCTATTCCCATCCTGTTCATATATTTGTCAAGATGCCCCTTAAATGTCCCTATCGTCCCTGCTTCCACCACCTCCTCCGGTAGCGAGTTCCAGGCACCCACTACCCTCTGCGTAAAAAACTTGCCTCGTACATCTACTCTAAACCTTGCCCCTCTCACCTTAAACCTATGCCCCCTAGTAATTGACCCCTCTACCCTGGGGAAAAGCCTCTGACTATCCACTCTGTCTATGCCCCTCATAATTTTGTAGACCTCTATCAGGTCGCCCCTCAACCTCCTTCGTTCCATTTAGAACAAACCGAGTTTATTCAACCGCTCCTCATAGCTTATGCCCTCCATACCAGGCAACATTCTGGTAAATCTCTTCTGCACCCTCTCTAAAGCCTCCACATCCTTCTGGTAGTGTGGCGACCAGAATTGAACACTATACTCCAAGTGTGGCCTAACTAAGGTTCTATACATTCAGAGAGTGTGTTGTGAGTGAGAGGAATGATGGAGAGTGTGTAATGAGCAAGAGGAATGAGGGAGAGTGTGTAATGAGCAAGAGGAATGAGGGAGAGTCTGTAATGAGCGAGAGGAATGATGGAGAGTGTGTAATGAGCAAGAGGAATGAGGGAGAGTCTGTAATGAGCGAGAGGAATGAGGGAGAGTGCGTAATGAGCGAGAGGAATGAGGGAGAGTGTGTAATGGGTGAGAGGAATGAGGCAGAGTGTGTAATGAGCGAGAGGAATGAGGGAGAGTGTGTAGTGAGTGAGAGGAATGATGGAGAGTGTGTAATGAGCAAGAGGAATGAGGGAGAGTGTGTAGTGAGTGAGAGGAATGAGGGAGAGTGTGTAATGAGCGAGTGGAATGAGGGAGAGTGTGTAATGAGCGAGAGGAATGTGGGAGAGTGTGTAATGAGTGAGAGGAATGAGGGAGAGTGAGTAATGAGCGAGAGGAATGAGGGAGAGAGTGTAATGAGCGAGCAGAATGAGGGAGAGTGTGTCATGAGTGAGCGGAATGAGGGAGAGTGTGTCATGAGCGAGAGGGGTGAGGAAGAGTGTGTAATGAGCGAGAGGAATGAGGGAGATTGTGTAGTGAGCGAGAGGAATGAGGGAGAGAGTGTAATGAGCGACCGGAATGAGGGAGAGTGTCATGAGCGAGAGGGGTGAGGAAGAGTGTGTAATGAGCGAGAGGAATGAGGGAGATTGTGTAGTGAGCGAGAGGAATGAGGGAGAGTGTGTAGTGAGCGAGAGGAATAAGGGAGTGTGTAATGAGCGAGAGGAATGAGGGAGAGTGTGTAGTGAGCGAGAGGAATGAGGGAGAGTGTGTAATGAGCAAGAGGCATGAGGGAGAGTGTGTAATCAGCGAGAATTATGAGGGAGAGTATGTAGTGTGCGAGAGGAATGAGGGACAGTGTGTAATGAGTGAGAGGAATAAGGCAGTGTGTGTAGTGAGCGAGAGGAATAAGGAACTGTGTAATGAGCGAGAGGAATGAGGGAGAGTGTGTAATGAGCAAGAGGAATGAGGGAGAGTCTGTAATGAGCGAGAGGAATGATGGAGAGTGTGTAATGAGCAAGAGGAATGAGGGAGAGTCTGTAATGAGCGAGAGGAATGAGGGAGAGTGCGTAATGAGCGAGAGGAATGAGGGAGAGTGTGTAATGGGTGAGAGGAATGAGGCAGAGTGTGTAATGAGCGAGAGGAATGAGGGAGAGTGTGTAGTGAGTGAGAGGAATGATGGAGAGTGTGTAATGAGCAAGAGGAATGAGGGAGAGTGTGTAGTGAGTGAGAGGAATGAGGGAGAGTGTGTAATGAGCGAGTGGAATGAGGGAGAGTGTGTAATGAGCGAGAGGAATGTGGGAGAGTGTGTAATGAGTGAGAGGAATGAGGGAGAGTGAGTAATGAGCGAGAGGAATGAGGGAGAGAGTGTAATGAGCGAGCAGAATGAGGGAGAGTGTGTCATGAGTGAGCGGAATGAGGGAGAGTGTGTCATGAGCGAGAGGGGTGAGGAAGAGTGTGTAATGAGCGAGAGGAATGAGGGAGATTGTGTAGTGAGCGAGAGGAATGAGGGAGAGAGTGTAATGAGCGACCGGAATGAGGGAGAGTGTCATGAGCGAGAGGGGTGAGGAAGAGTGTGTAATGAGCGAGAGGAATGAGGGAGATTGTGTAGTGAGCGAGAGGAATGAGGGAGAGTGTGTAGTGAGCGAGAGGAATAAGGGAGTGTGTAATGAGCGAGAGGAATGAGGGAGAGTGTGTAGTGAGCGAGAGGAATGAGGGAGAGTCTGTAATGAGCAAGAGGCATGAGGGAGAGTGTGTAATCAGCGAGAATTATGAGGGAGAGTATGTAGTGTGCGAGAGGAATGAGGGACAGTGTGTAATGAGTGAGAGGAATAAGGCAGTGTGTGTAGTGAGCGAGAGGAATAAGGAACTGTGTAATGAGCGAGAGGAATGAGGGAGAGTATGTAATGAGCGAGAGGAATGAGGCAGAAGCGAGAGGAATAAGGGAGAGTGTGTTAAGAGCGAGAGGAATGAGGAAGAGTGTGTAATGAGCGAGAGCAATGAGGCAGAGTGTGTAATGAGCGAGTGGAATGAGGGAGAGTGTGTAATGAGCGCGAGGAATGAGGTAGAGAGGGAAACGAGCGAGAGGAATGAGGGAGTGTGTAATGAGAGAGAGGAATGAGAGTGTGTAATGAGGAGAGGAATAAAGGAGAGTGTGTAATGAGCGAGAGGAATGAGGGAGAGTGTGTAATAAGCGAGAGGAATGCGGGAGAGTGTGTAATGAGCGAGTGGAATGAGGCTGAGTGTGTAATGAGCGAGAGGAATGAGGGAGAGTGTGTAATGAGTGAGAAGAATGAGGGAGAGTATGTAATGAGTGAGAAGAATGAGGGAGAGTGTGTAATGAGTGACAAGAATGAGGGAGAGTGTGTAATGAGCAAGAGAAATGAGGGAGAGTGTGTAATGAGTGTGAGGATTGAGGAAGAGAGCGTAATGAGCGACCGGAATGAGGGAGAGTGTAATGAGCGAGAGGAATGAGGGGGAGTGCGTAATGAGTGAGAGGAATGAGGGAGATTGTGTAGTGAGCGAGAGGAATGAGGGAGAGTGTGTAGTGAGCGAGAGGAATAAGGGAGTGTGTAATGAGCGAGAGGAATGAGGGAGAGTGTGTAGTGAGCGAGAGGAATGAGGGAGAGTGTGTAATCGGCGAGAATTATGAGGGAGAGTATGTAGTGTGCGAGAGGAATGAGGGACAGTGTGTAATGAGTGAGAGGAATAAGGCAGTGTGTGTAGTGAGTGAGAGGAATGAGGCCGAGTGTGTAATGAGCGAGAGGAATGAGGGAGTGTGTAATTAGCGAGAAGAATGATTGAGAGTGTGTAATGAGTGAGAGGAATGAGGGAGAGTGTGTAATGAGCGAGAGGAATGAGGCAGAAGCGAGAGGAATAAGGGAGAGTGTGTAATGAGCGAGAGGAATGAGGAAGAGTGTGTAGTGAGTGAGAGGAATGAGGGAGAGTGTGTAGTGAGCGAGTGGAATGAGGGAGAGTGTGTAATGAGCGAAAGGAATGTGGGAGAGTGTGTAATGAGCGAGTGGAATGAGGGAGAGTGTGTAATGGGTGAGAGGAATGAGGCAGAGTGTGCAATGAGTGAGAGGAATGAGGCCGAGTGTGTAATGAGCGAGAGGAATGAGGGAGTGTGTAATTAGCGAGAAGAATGATTGAGAGTGTGTAATGAGTGAGAGGAATGAGGGAGAGTGTGTAATGAGCGAGAGGAATGAGGGAGAATGTGTAATGAACGAGAGGAATGAGGGAGAGTGTGAAATGAGCGAGAGGAAAGAGTGAGAGTGTGTAATGAGCGAGTGGAATGAGGGAGAGTGTGTAATGAGCGAGAGCAATGAGGCAGTGTGCAATGAGCGAGAGCAATGAGGCAGAGTGTGTAATGAGCGAGAGGAATGAGGTAGAGAGTGTAACGAGCGAGCGGAATGAGGGAGAGTGTGTAATGAGAGAGAGGAATGAAAGAGAGTGTGTAATGAGGAGAGGAATAAAGGAGAGTGTGTAATGAGCGAGAGGAATGAGGGACAGTGTAATGAGCGAGACGAATGATGGACTGTGTGTAATGAGCGAGAGGAATGAGGGAGAGTGTGCAGTGAGTGAGAGGAATGAGGGAGGGTGTGTAATGAGCGAGAGGAATGTGGGAGAGTGTGTAATGAGTGAGAGGAATGAGGGAGAGTGAGTAATGAGCGAGAGGAATGAGGCAGAGAGTGTAATGAGCGTGCAGAATGAGGGAGAGTGTGTCATGAGTGAGCGGAATGAGGGAGAGTGTGTCATGAGCGAGAGGGGTGAGGAAGAGTGTGTAATGAGCGAGAGGAATGAGGGAGAATGTGTAATGAACGAGAGGAATGATGGACTGTGTGTAATGAGCGAGAGGAATGAGGGAGAGTGTGCAGTGAGTGAGAGGAATGAGGGAGGGTGTGTAATGAGTGAGAGGAATGAGGGACTGTGTGTAATGAGCGAGAGGAATGAGGGAGAGCATGTAGTGAGTGAGAGGAATGAGGGACAGTGTAATGAGCGAGGCGAATGATGGACTGTGTGTAATGAGCGAGAGGAATGTGGGAGAGTGAGTAATGAGCGAGAGGAATGAGGCAGAGAGTGTAATGAGCGAGCAGAATGAGGGAGAGTTTGTCATGAGTGAGCGGAATGAGGGAGAGTGTGTCATGAGCGAGAGGGGTGAGGAAGAGTGTGTAATGAGCGAGAGGAATGAGGGAGAGTGCGTAATGAGCGAGAGGAATGAGGGAGAGTGTGTAGTGAGCGAGAGGAATGAGGGAGAGTGTGTAGTGAGCGAGAGGAATAAGGGAGTGTGTAATGAGCGAGAGGAATGAGGGAGAGTGTGTAATGAGCAAGAGGCATGAGGGAGAGTGTGTAATCGGCGAGAATTATGAGGGAGAGTATGTAGTGTGCGAGAGGAATGAGGGACAGTGTGTAGTGAGCGAGAGGAATAAGGAACTGTGTAATGAGCGAGAGGAATGAGGGAGAGTGTGTAATGAGCGAGAGGAATGAGGCAGAAGCGAGAGGAATAAGGGAGAGTGTGTTAAGAGCGAGAGGAATGAGGAAGAGTGTGTAATGAGCGAGAGCAATGAGGCAGAGTGTGTAATGAGCGAGTGGAATGAGGGAGAGTGTGTAATGAGCGCGAGGAATGAGGTAGAGAGGGAAACGAGCGAGAGGAATGAGGGAGTGTGTAATGAGAGAGAGGAATGAGAGTGTGTAATGAGGAGAGGAATAAAGGAGAGTGTGTAATGAGCGAGAGGAATGAGGGAGAGTGTGTAATAAGCGAGAGGAATGCGGGAGAGTGTGTAATGAGCGAGTGGAATGAGGCTGAGTGTGTAATGAGCGAGAGGAATGAGGGAGAGTGTGTAATGAGTGAGAAGAATGAGGGAGAGTATGTAATGAGTGAGAAGAATGAGGGAGAGTGTGTAATGAGTGACAAGAATGAGGGAGAGTGTGTAATGAGCAAGAGAAATGAGGGAGAGTGTGTAATGAGTGTGAGGATTGAGGAAGAGAGCGTAATGAGCGACCGGAATGAGGGAGAGTGTAATGAGCGAGAGGAATGAGGGGGAGTGCGTAATGAGTGAGAGGAATGAGGGAGATTGTGTAGTGAGCGAGAGGAATGAGGGAGAGTGTGTAGTGAGCGAGAGGAATAAGGGAGTGTGTAATGAGCGAGAGGAATGAGGGAGAGTGTGTAGTGAGCGAGAGGAATGAGGGAGAGTGTGTAATGAGCAAGAGGCATGAGGGAGAGTGTGTAATCGGCGAGAATTATGAGGGAGAGTATGTAGTGTGCGAGAGGAATGAGGGACAGTGTGTAATGAGTGAGAGGAATAAGGCAGTGTGTGTAGTGAGTGAGAGGAATGAGGCCGAGTGTGTAATGAGCGAGAGGAATGAGGGAGTGTGTAATTAGCGAGAAGAATGATTGAGAGTGTGTAATGAGTGAGAGGAATGAGGGAGAGTGTGTAATGAGCGAGAGGAATGAGGCAGAAGCGAGAGGAATAAGGGAGAGTGTGTAATGAGCGAGAGGAATGAGGAAGAGTGTGTAGTGAGTGAGAGGAATGAGGGAGAGTGTGTAGTGAGCGAGTGGAATGAGGGAGAGTGTGTAATGAGCGAGAGGAATGAGGGAGAGTGTGTAATGAGCGAGAGGAATGAGGCAGAAGCGAGAGGAATAAGGGAGAGTGTGTAATGAGCGAGAGGAATGAGGAAGAGTGTGTAGTGAGTGAGAGGAATGAGGGAGAGTGTGTAATGAGTGAGAGGAATGAGGGAGAGTGTGTAATGAGCGAGAGGAATGAGGCAGAAGCGAGAGGAATAAGGGAGAGTGTGTAATGAGCGAGAGGAATGAGGAAGAGTGTGTAGTGAGTGAGAGGAATGAGGGAGAGTGTGTAGTGAGCGAGTGGAATGAGGGAGAGTGTGTAATGAGCGAAAGGAATGTGGGAGAGTGTGTAATGAGCGAGTGGAATGAGGGAGAGTGTGTAATGGGTGAGAGGAATGAGGCAGAGTGTGCAATGAGTGAGAGGAATGAGGCCGAGTGTGTAATGAGCGAGAGGAATGAGGGAGTGTGTAATTAGCGAGAAGAATGATTGAGAGTGTGTAATGAGTGAGAGGAATGAGGGAGAATGTGTAATGAACGAGAGGAATGAGGGAGAGTGTGAAATGAGCGAGAGGAAAGAGTGAGAGTGTGTAATGAGCGAGTGGAATGAGGGAGAGTGTGTAATGAGCGAGAGCAATGAGGCAGTGTGCAATGAGCGAGAGCAATGAGGCAGAGTGTGTAATGAGCGAGAGGAATGAGGTAGAGAGTGTAACGAGCGAGCGGAATGAGGGAGAGTGTGTAATGAGAGAGAGGAATGAAAGAGAGTGTGTAATGAGGAGAGGAATAAAGGAGAGTGTGTAATGAGCGAGAGGAATGAGGGACAGTGTAATGAGCGAGACGAATGATGGACTGTGTGTAATGAGCGAGAGGAATGAGGGAGAGTGTGCAGTGAGTGAGAGGAATGAGGGAGGGTGTGTAATGAGCGAGAGGAATGTGGGAGAGTGTGTAATGAGTGAGAGGAATGAGGGAGAGTGAGTAATGAGCGAGAGGAATGAGGCAGAGAGTGTAATGAGCGAGCAGAATGAGGGAGAGTGTGTCATGAGTGAGCGGAATGAGGGAGAGTGTGTCATGAGCGAGAGGGGTGAGGAAGAGTGTGTAATGAGCGAGAGGAATGAGGGAGATTGTGTAGTGAGCGATAGGAATGAGGGAGAGTGTGTAGTGAGCGAGAGGAATGAGGGAGATTGTGTAGTGAGCGATAGGAATGAGGGAGAGTGTGTAGTGAGCGAGAGGAATAAGGGAGTGTGTAATGAGCGAGAGGAATGAGGGAGAGTGTGTAATGAGCAAGAGGCATGAGGGAGAGTGTGTAATCGGCGAGAATTATGAGGGAGAGTATGTAGTGTGCGAGAGGAATGAGGGACAGTGTGTAATGAGTGAGAGGAATAAGGCAGTGTGTGTAGTGAGCGAGAGGAATAAGGAACTGTGTAATGAGCGAGAGGAATGAGGGAGAGTGTGTAATGAGCGAGAGGAATGAGGCAGAAGCGAGAGGAATAAGGGAGAGTGTGTTAAGAGCGAGAGGAATGAGGAAGAGTGTGTAATGAGCGAGAGCAATGAGGCAGAGTGTGTAATGAGCGAGTGGAATGAGGGAGAGTGTGTAATGAGCGCGAGGAATGAGGTAGAGAGGGAAACGAGCGAGAGGAATGAGGGAGTGTGTAATGAGAGAGAGGAATGAGAGTGTGTAATGAGGAGAGGAATAAAGGAGAGTGTGTAATGAGCGAGAGGAATGAGGGAGAGTGTGTAATAAGCGAGAGGAATGCGGGAGAGTGTGTAATCAGCGAGTGGAATGAGGCTGAGTGTGTAATGAGCGAGAGGAATGAGGGAGAGTATGTAATGAGTGAGAAGAATGAGGGAGAGTGTGTAATGAGTGACAAGAATGAGGGAGAGTGTGTAATGAGCAAGAGAAATGAGGGAGAGTGTGTAATGAGTGTGAGGATTGAGGAAGAGAGCGTAATGAGCGACCGGAATGAGGGAGAGTGTAATGAGCGAGAGGAATGAGGGGGAGTGCGTAATGAGTGAGAGGAATGAGGGAGATTGTGTAGTGAGCGAGAGGAATGAGGGAGAGTGTGTAGTGAGCGAGAGGAATAAGGGAGTGTGTAATGAGCGAGAGGAATGAGGGAGAGTGTGTAGTGAGCGAGAGGAATGAGGGAGAGTGTGTAATGAGCAAGAGGAATGAGGGAGAGTGTGTAATCGGCGAGAATTATGAGGGAGAGTATGTAGTGTGCGAGAGGAATGAGGGACAGTGTGTAATGAGTGAGAGGAATAAGGCAGTGTGTGTAGTGAGCGAGAGGAATAAGGAACTGTGTAATGAGCGAGAGGAATGAGGGAGAGTGTGTAATGAGCGAGAGGAATGAGGCAGAAGCGAGAGGAATAAGGGAGAGTGTGTAATGAGCGAGAGGAATGAGGAAGAGTGTGTAGTGAGTGAGAGGAATGAGGGAGAGTGTGTAGTGAGCGAGTGGAATGAGGGAGAGTGTGTAATGAGTGAGAGGAATGAGGGAGAGTGAGTAATGAGCGAGAGGAATGAGGCAGAGAGTGTAATGAGCGAGCAGAATGAGGGAGAGTGTGTCATGAGTGAGCGGAATGAGGGAGAGTGTGTCATGAGCGAGAGGGGTGAGGAAGAGTGTGTAATGAGCGAGAGGAATGAGGGAGAGTGTGTAATGAGCGAGAGGAATGAGGGAGAATGTGTAATGAACGAGAGGAATGAGGGAGAGTGTGTAATGAGCGAGAGTAAAGAGTGAGAGTGTGTAATGAGCGAGTGGAATGAGGGAGAGTGTGTAATGAGCGAGAGCAATGAGGCAGAGTATGTAATGAGTGAGAAGCATGACGGACAGTGTGTCATGAGAGAGCGGAATGAGGGAGAGTGTGTAATGAGCGAGAGGAATGAGGGAGAGTGTGTAGTGAGTTAGAGGAATGAGGGAGAATGTGTAATGAACGAGAGGAATGAGGGAGAGTGTGTAATGAGCGAGAGTAAAGAGTGAGAGTGTGTAATGAGCGAGAGTAAAGAGTGAGAGTGTGTAATGAGCGAGAGCAATGAGGCAGAGTATGTAATGAGTGAGAAGCATGACGGACAGTGTGTCATGAGTGAGCGGAATGAGGGAGAGTGTGTAATGAGCGAGAGGAATGAGGGAGAGTGTGTAGTGAGTTAGAGGAATGAGGGAGAGTGTGTAATGAGCGAGAGGAATGAGGGAGAGTGTGTAATGAGCGAGAGGAATGAGGGAGAGTCTGTAATGAGCGAGAAGCAATAGGGAGAGTGTGTAATGAGTGAGAGGAATGAGGGAGAGTGTGTAGTGAGTGAGAGGAATGAGGGAGTATGTAATGAGCGAGCGGAATGAGGGAGAGTGTGTAATGAGCGAGAGGAATGAGGGAGAGTGCGTAATGAGCGAGAGGAATGATGGAGAGTGTGTAATGAGCAAGAGGAATGAGGGAGAGTGTGTAGTGAGCGAGAGGAATGAGGCAGAGTGTGTAGCGAGTGAGAGGAATGAGGAAGAGTGTGTAATGAGCGAAAGGAATGTGGGAGAGTGTGTAATGAGCGAGTGGAATGAGGGAGAGTGTGTAATGGGTGAGAGGAATGAGGCAGAGTGTGCAATGAGTGAGAGGAATGAGGGAGTGTGTAATGAGCGAGAAGAATGATTGAGAGTGTGTAATGAGTGAGAGGAATGAGGGAGAGTGTGTAATGAGCGAGAGGAATGAGGGAGAATGTGTAATGAACGAGCGGAATGAGGGAGAGTGTGAAATGAGCGAGAGGAAAGAGTGAGTGTGTAATGAGCGAGTGGAATGAGGGTGAGTGTGTAATGAGCGAGAGCAATGAGGCAGTGTGCAATGAGCGAGAGCAATGAGGCAGAGAGTGTAATGAGCGAGAGGAATGAGGTAGAGAGTGTAACGAGCGAGCGGAATGAGGGAGAGTGTAATAAGCGAGAGGAATGAGGGAGAGTGTGTAATGAGAGAGAGGAATGAAAGAGAGTGTGTAATGAGGAGAGGAATAAAGGAGAGTGTGTAATGAGCGAGAGGAATGAGGGACAGTGTAATGAGCGAGACGAATGATGGACTGTGTGTAATGAGCGAGAGGAATGAGGGAGAGTGTGCAGTGAGTGAGAGGAATGAGGGAGGGTGTGTAATGAGTGAGAGGAATGAGGGATTGTGTGTAATGAGCGAGAGGAATGAGCGACAGTGTATAATGAGTGAGAGGAATGAGGGACAGTGTGTAATGAGCGAGAGGAATGAGGGAGAGCATGTAGTGAGTGAGAGGAATGAGGGAGAGTGTGTAGTGAGCGAGTGGAATGAGGGAGCGTGTGTAATGAGCGAGAGGAATGTGGGAGAGTGTGTAATGAGTGAGAGGAATGAGGGAGAGTGAGTAATGAGCGAGAGGAATGAGGCAGAGAGTGTAATGAGCGAGCAGAATGAGGGAGAGTGTGTCATGAGTGAGCGGAATGAGGGAGAGTGTGTCATGAGCGAGAAGGGTGAGGAAGAGTGTGTAATGAGCAAGAGGAATGAGGGAGAGTGTGTAATGAGCGAGAGGAATGAGGGAGAATGTGTAATGAGCGAGAGGAATGAGGGACAGTGTGTAATGAGTGAGAGGAATAAGGCAGTGTGTGTAGTGAGCGAGAGGAATAAGGCAATGTGTAATGAGCGAGACGAATGAGGGAGAGTGTGTAATGAGCGAGAGCAATGAGGCAGAAGCGAGAGGAATAAGGGAGAGTGTGTAAAGAGCGAGAGGAATGAGGAAGAGTGTGTAGTGAGTGAGAGGAATGAGGGAGAGTGTGTAATGAGCGAGTGGAATGAGGGAGAGTGTGTAATGAGCGAGAGGAATGTGGGAGAGTGTGTAATGAGTGAGAGGAATGAGGGAGAGTGAGTAATGAGCGAGAGGAATGAGGGAGAGAGTGTAATGAGCGAGCAGAATGAGGGAGAGTGTGTCATGAGTGAGCGGAATGAGGGAGAGTGTGTCATGAGCGAGAGGGGTGAGGAAGAGTGTGTAATGAGCGAGAGGAATGAGGGAGAGTGTGTAATGAGCGAGAGGAATGAGGGAGAATGTGTAATGAGTGAGAGGAATGAGGGAGAGTGAGTAATGAGCGAGAGGAATGAGGCAGAGAGTGTAATGAGCGTGCAGAATGAGGGAGAGTGTGTCATGAGTGAGCGGAATGAGGGAGAGTGTGTCATGAGCGAGAGGGGTGAGGAAGAGTGTGTAATGAGCGAGAGGAATGAGGGAGAATGTGTAATGAACGAGAGGAATGATGGACTGTGTGTAATGAGCGAGAGGAATGAGGGAGAGTGTGCAGTGAGTGAGAGGAATGAGGGAGGGTGTGTAATGAGTGAGAGGAATGAGGGACTGTGTGTAATGAGCGAGAGGAATGAGGGAGAGCATGTAGTGAGTGAGAGGAATGAGGGACAGTGTAATGAGCGAGACGAATGATGGACTGTGTGTAATGAGCGAGAGGAATGAGGGAGAGTGTGTAATGAGCGAGAGGAATGTGGGAGAGTGTGTAATGAGTGAGAGGAATGAGGGAGAGTGAGTAATGAGCGAGAGGAATGAGGCAGAGAGTGTAATGAGCGAGCAGAATGAGGGAGAGTGTGTCATGAGTGAGCGGAATGAGGGAGAGTGTGTCATGAGCGAGAGGAATGAGGGAGAGTGTGTAATGAGCGAGAGGAATGAGGGAGAATGTGTAATGAGCGAGAGGAATGAGGGAGAGTGTGTAATGAGCGAGAGCAATGAGGCAGAGTATGTAATGAGTGAGAAGCATGACGGACAGTGTGTCATGAGTGAGCGGAATGAGGGAGAGTGTGTAATGAGCGAGAGGAATGAGGGAGAGTGTGTAGTGAGTGAGAGGAATGAGGGAGAGTGTGTAATGAGTGAGAGGAATGAGGGAGAGTGAGTAATGAGCGAGAGGAATGAGGCAGAGAGTGTAATGAGCGAGCAGAATGAGGGAGAGTGTGTCATGAGTGAGCGGAATGAGGGAGAGTGTGTCATGAGCGAGAAGGGTGAGGAAGAGTGTGTAATGAGCAAGAGGAATGAGGGAGAGTGTGTAATGAGCGAGAGGAATGAGGGAGAATGTGTAATGAGCGAGAGGAATGAGGGACAGTGTGTAATGAGTGAGAGGAATAAGGCAGTGTGTGTAGTGAGCGAGAGGAATAAGGCAATGTGTAATGAGCGAGACGAATGAGGGAGAGTGTGTAATGAGCGAGAGCAATGAGGCAGAAGCGAGAGGAATAAGGGAGAGTGTGTAAAGAGCGAGAGGAATGAGGAAGAGTGTGTAGTGAGTGAGAGGAATGAGGGAGAGTGTGTAATGAGCGAGTGGAATGAGGGAGAGTGTGTAATGAGCGAGAGGAATGTGGGAGAGTGTGTAATGAGTGAGAGGAATGAGGGAGAGTGAGTAATGAGCGAGAGGAATGAGGGAGAGAGTGTAATGAGCGAGCAGAATGAGGGAGAGTGTGTCATGAGTGAGCGGAATGAGGGAGAGTGTGTCATGAGCGAGAGGGGTGAGGAAGAGTGTGTAATGAGCGAGAGGAATGAGGGAGAGTGTGTAATGAGCGAGAGGAATGAGGGAGAATGTGTAATGAGTGAGAGGAATGAGGGAGAGTGAGTAATGAGCGAGAGGAATGAGGCAGAGAGTGTAATGAGCGTGCAGAATGAGGGAGAGTGTGTCATGAGTGAGCGGAATGAGGGAGAGTGTGTCATGAGCGAGAGGGGTGAGGAAGAGTGTGTAATGAGCGAGAGGAATGAGGGAGAATGTGTAATGAACGAGAGGAATGATGGACTGTGTGTAATGAGCGAGAGGAATGAGGGAGAGTGTGCAGTGAGTGAGAGGAATGAGGGAGGGTGTGTAATGAGTGAGAGGAATGAGGGACTGTGTGTAATGAGCGAGAGGAATGAGGGAGAGCATGTAGTGAGTGAGAGGAATGAGGGACAGTGTAATGAGCGAGACGAATGATGGACTGTGTGTAATGAGCGAGAGGAATGAGGGAGAGTGTGTAATGAGCGAGAGGAATGTGGGAGAGTGTGTAATGAGTGAGAGGAATGAGGGAGAGTGAGTAATGAGCGAGAGGAATGAGGCAGAGAGTGTAATGAGCGAGCAGAATGAGGGAGAGTGTGTCATGAGTGAGCGGAATGAGGGAGAGTGTGTCATGAGCGAGAGGAATGAGGGAGAGTGTGTAATGAGCGAGAGGAATGAGGGAGAATGTGTAATGAGCGAGAGGAATGAGGGAGAGTGTGTAATGAGCGAGAGCAATGAGGCAGAGTATGTAATGAGTGAGAAGCATGACGGACAGTGTGTCATGAGTGAGCGGAATGAGGGAGAGTGTGTAATGAGCGAGAGGAATGAGGGAGAGTGTGTAGTGAGTGAGAGGAATGAGGGAGAGTGTGTAATGAGCGAGAGGAATGAGGGAGAGTGTGTAATGAGCGAGAGGAATGAGGGAGAGTGCGTAATGAGCGAGAGGAATGATGGAGAGTGTGTAATGAGCAAGAGGAATGAGGGAGAGTGTGCAGTGAGTGAGAGGAATGAGGGAGGGTGTGTAATGAGTGAAAGGAATGAGGGAGAGTGTGTAATGAGCGAAAGGAATGAGGGAGAGTGTATAATGAGTGAGAAGAATAAGGGAGAGAGTGTAATGAGCGAAAGGAATGAGGGAGAGTGTGTAATGAGTGCGAGGAACGAGGGAGAGTGTGTAGTGAGCGAGAGGAATGAGGGAGAGTGTGTAATGAGTGAGAAGAATAAGGGAGAGAGTGTAATGAGCGAAAGGAATGAGGGAGAGTGTGTAATGAGCGAGAGGAATGAGACAGAGTGTGTAATGAGTGAGAGGAATAAGGGAGAGTGTGTAATGAGTTAGAGGAATGAGGGAGAGTGTGTAATGAGCGAGAGAAATGAGGGAGAGTGTAATGAGCGAGAGGAATGAAGGGGAGTTTGTAATGTGGCGAGGAATAAAAGAGTGTAATGAGCGAGAGGAATGAGGGAGAGTGTGTAATGAGTGAGGGAATAAGGGAGTGTAATGAGCGAGTGGAATGAGGGAGAGTGTGTAATGAGCGAGAGGAATGAAGGAGAGTGTGTAATGAGGAGAGGAATGAAGGAGAGTGTGTAATGAGGAGAGGAATGAAGGAGAGTGTGTAATGAGCGAGAGGAATGAAAGAGAGTGTGTAATGAGGAGAGGAAAAAAGGAGAGTGTGTAATGAGCGAGAGGAATGAAGGAGAGTGCGTAATGAGCGAGAGGAATGAGCGAATGTGTAATGAGGAGAGGAATGAGGAAGAGTGTGTAATGAGCGAGAGGAATGAGGGAGAGTGTGGATTGAGCGACTGTGTGTGTTGATTGAGGAATAAGAACATAAGAACTAGGAGCAGGAGTAGACCACCTGGCCCCGTGCCCCTGCTCCGCCATTCAGTGAGATCACGGCTGATCTTTTTGTGGACTCAGCTCCCCTTACCCGCCCGCTCGCCATAACCTTTTGTTCCTTTACTGTTCAAAATCGATCTATCTTTGCCTTAAAAACATTCAACGAGATAGCCTCAACTGCTTCATTGGGCAGGGAATTCCGCAGATTCACAACCCTTTGGGCTCAGAGGTTGTTCTTCAACTCAGCCCTAAGTCTGCTCCCACTTATTTTGAGGCTAGCCCCCTAGTTCTAGTGTCACCCGCCAGTGGAGACAGCCTCCAACTATTCATTTTTACTGACTTTTATCTTTCATTTCTTTCTTGTCTTTCACCCCCACTCTTTCTATCTTATCCCCCCTTTCCTTAGCTTTTCTCCTGTTTGCTTCCCCCTTCCCCTCTCTCCCACCCATGTCCTCCCTCCCCCCCACATCTACATCTGTCACAGTTTACCCTCTGATGTTAGTTTCTCTGCTGTTTGGCCTTTCACACCTTTTGTTCTCTCTGGGGACTGCCATTGGCACTCTTTCCCCTTGGTTTCTGTGGCTATTAGCACCCAATTTTCCTGGGTTTCTGTGGCTATGACTCATCTTTCATTCCCTCGCCCCACAGTATAAATATCTCCCACTTTCTATACCTTTTAACTTTGACAAAGGGTCACCTGGACTCGAAACGTTCGCTCTTTTCTCTCCCACAGATGCTGTCAGACCTGCTGAGATTTTCCAGCATTTTCTCTTTGGTTTCAGATTCCAGCATCCGCAGTAATTTGCTTTTATTTTATTCGGAAAGAAGAATTGTTTGAAAATAACGGCATCAAGGGATCTGGAGTTGGGGTTACAGATAAGGACGTTCCTGAATAGAATTGTGATGAAGAGAGTTTGTGTTCAAGGGCAAGAGTTAGGGAGCATCTAAAAAGGTCAGGGATTAGGTAGGTGTGCGAAAATGCAAGGGGATTAAGGAGGAGTGTGTGAAGAACGGGGAACGGAGGTTGCAGAGGGTGGACGATCTCTGTCCCATAGATGTTTTCCTGAGTCAGTCCTGAAATTCAGGATGGGGGGGTGGGGAGTTGGAAAAGTGCTAACTCTGAGATTTAGCAAACACAACAGGAACATGCTGGTGAGAGAGGGATGGTGGGAGAGGTGAGGGAAAAGAGGTCACAGAATGAACCAGAATCCACTGAATGACTGGATTGTGTTTCAGGAGAGCAAGGGCAGGCAGGCGGGCGGCGAGGAGACGCAAACAGCCACTGAGCAAGGGTAAGTGAGACTGAGAGAGGCTGGGAGAGAGATAGAGGGAGGCGGAGAGAATGAGAGAGACGGAGAGAGTGTGTGTGTATGTGCGACAGAGCGAGAGGGACAGAGGCAAAGACAGACACAGAGAGAGGAATACAGGCGATGAGAGGCAGAGAGAAAGTGGCTCTGAGAGAAAACATAGGACAGTTAGATATAGAGAGGCAGGTGGACGAGAGAATGTGTGAATGTCTGTCTTTTCCTTCCCTTTTCTCTGTCGCTCTATTTCTGTCTCATTCTGTCCCTCTTTCTCTCTATGTACCTTGCTGTTACTCTCTCTCTATCCGTCATTCTACCTCTCTGTCTGTCTTAATTACGCTCCCACTTTCTCTCTCTGTCCCCTTCTGACTACCCCTCTCTCTCGGTCCTTCTCTCTGTGTGTCCCTTTCTCTCTGATTCTCGCTGTCTTTCTCCATCTCTGTCTTTCTCACTCCTGTCTCGCTGGCTCTCTCTGGCTTTTTCCATCTTTCTCTATCTGTCTTGTTTCTCTGTGTGGCTGTCTCTCTCTCTCCCTGTCCCTATCTGTCTCTCCCTCTCCATCTCCCTTTCTCTCTTGCTTTTTATCTCTCTATCTCGCAGTCTTTCTCCATTTTTCTCTCTGTCCATGTCTCTCTTCCCCATCTCTCCTTCGCCCTCTCTCTTGCTGTCTCCCTTTCCCTCTCTTTCTCTCCCTCTGTCTATATCTCTCTGCATCTCTCTCTCTGTCTCTTTCTATCTCTCTTCATATCTCTGTCTCTTTATATCTCTCTCTCTCAGTCTCGCTGTCCCTCTCTCTCTCTTTCTGTTTTTCTCTTTCCATCTTTCTCCAAACTCTCAGCGGCACAGTGGTTAGCACTGCAGCCTCACAGTGCCAGGGTTCCAGGTTCGACTCCCGGCTTGGGTCACTGTCTGTGCGAAGTCTGCATGTTCTCCCCGTGTCTGCGTGGGTTTCCTCCGGGTGCTCTAATGATGTGCAGGTTAGGTGGATTGGCCGTGATCAATTGTCCAAGGGTGTATAGGTTAGGTTCAGGGGTTATTGGGATAGGGTTGAGGAATGAGCACGGGTGGAGTACTTTTTCAGAGGGGCGGTGCAGACTCGATGGGCTGAATGGCCTCCTTCTGCACTGTCGGGAATCTCTGATTCTATCTTCTCTCCCTAACACTGTCTCTCTTTTTTTTAAAAACAATTTTTATTAAAGTTTTCACAAAATATCAACAACAAAATGTCAAAGGAACCCAATAGAATTAAATACAAAATAAAACAAAACAACAATAGAATTAAATACAAAATAAAACAAAACACCCCCGGAAACACAGAGCAAACATAACAAATATATACACCCCCTCAGATCCCCCAGTATAGACAAACAAAAATAAAATAGAACCCCCCCGTCCCGCTGCTGCTGCTGACCATTGTCTACCGTTCTGCCAGGAAGTCCAAGAACGGTTGCCACCGCCTGAAGAACCCTTGTACCGATCCCCTTAAGGCGAATTTCACCCTCTCCAATTTAATGAACCCTGCCATATCGCTGATCCAGGATTCCACACTTGGGGACCTCGCATCCTTCCACTGAAGAAGAATCCTTCGCCGGGCTACCAGGGACGCGAAGGCCAGAATTCCGGCCTCTTTCGCCTCCTGCACTCCCGGCTCCTCTGCCACCCCAAATATTGCGAGCCCCCAGCCCGGTCTGACCCTGGATCCTACCACCCTCGACACCGTCCTTGCTACGCCCTTCCAAAATTCCTCCAGCGTTGGGCATGCCCAGAACATATGGGTGTGGTTTGCTGGGCTCCCTGAGCACCTGACACACCTGTCCTCACCCCCAAAGAACCTGCTCATCCTTGTCCCGGTCATGTGTGCCCTGTGCAGCACCTTAAACTGTATGAGGCTGAGCCTCGTGCACGAAGAGGAAGAGTTCACCCTCCCTAGCGCATCTGCCCACCTCCCCTCCTCGATCTCCTCCCCAAATTCTCCTCCCACTTACCTTTCAGCCCCTCCACGGATGCCTCCTCCTCCTCCTCCTGCATCACCTGGTATGTTGCCGAGATCTTCCCCTCTCCCACCCATCCCCCTGAGAGCACCTTGTCCTGTGCCGTGCGTGGCAGCAGCGGGAATTCCACCACTTAGCGCCTGGCAAACGCCTTTGCCTGTAGATACCTAAAGGCGTTTCCCGGGGGGAGCCCGTACGTCTCCTCCAGCTCACCCAGGCTCGCGAACTTCCCATCCACAAACAGGTCCCCCAACCTTCTTATCCCTGCCCTGTGCCACTCCGAAAACCCTCCATCTATTCTCCCTGGGACAAACCGGTGGTTCCCCCGTATCGGGGTCCACACCGAGGCCCCCACTTCCCCCCTGTGCCACCTCCACTGCCCCCTGATTTTGAGGGTAGCCGCCACGACCGGGCCCGTGGTATACCTCATTGGAGGGAGCGGCAGCGGTGCCGTTGCCAGCGCCCCCAGATTCGTACCCTCACAAGACGCCGTCTCCAGGCTCTTCCGTGCTGCCCCCTCCCCCTCCATCACCCACTTGCGCACCATCGCCGCATTGGCGGCCCAGTAGTACCCACAGAGGTTGGGCAGCGCCAGTCCCCCCTATCTCTACTCCGCTCCAGGATCACCCTTCTCAGTCCCTCGCGCCCACACAAACCCCGTTATGCTCCTGTTGACCCGCCTAAAGAAGGCGTTCGGGATAAGAATGGGGAGGCACTGGAACAGGAACAAAAACCTTGGGAGCACCGTCATCTTGACTGACTGCACCCTACCCGCCAGGGACAGCGGCAACGCGTCTCACCTCTTGAACTCCTCCTCCACCAGCCTCGTGAAATTAAGCCTATGCAGGGCCTCCCAGCTCCTGGCCACCTGGACCCCCAAATACCTGAAGCTCCTCTCCGTCCTTTTTAGTGGGAGCTCGCCAATCCCCCTCTCCTGGTCCCCTGGATGAACCACGAACAACTCGCTCTCCCCCATGTTGAGCTTGTACCCTGAGAAATCCCCGAATTCCCTGAGGATTCTCATTACCTCCGGCATTCCCCCCACCGGGTCCGCCACATACAGCAGCAAGTCGTCCGCATAGAGTGACACCCTATGCTCCTCCCCACCCCGCACCAGCCCCCTCCAGTTCCTCGACTCCCTCAGTGCCATAGCTAGGGGTTCAATGGCCAGTGCGAAGAGCAGGGGGGACAGGGGACACCCCTGTCTCGTCCCTCGATGCAACCGAAAGTACTCAGACCTCCTCTTGTTCGTGGCCACACTCGCCATCGGGACCTCGTACAACAGCCTAACCCACCTGACAAACCCCTCCCCAAACCCAAACCTCTTCAGCACCCCCCACTCTACCCTATCGAAGGCTTTCTCAGCGTCCATCGCCACCACTATATCCGCCTCCCCCTCCCTTGCCGGCATCATAATAATGTTCAGGAGCCTTCACACATTCGTGTTCAACTGCCTCCCCTTCACAAACCCCGTCTGGTCTTCGTGGATGATCTGCGGCACACAATCCTCAATCCTCGTGGCTAAGACCTTCGCCAGCACCTTGGCATCTACGTTTAACAACAAAATTGGCCTGTAAGACCCACACTGCAGCGGATCCTTGTCCCGCTTCAGGATCAAGGAGATTAGTGCCCGGGACATCGTCGGGGGCAACCCCCCCCCCTCCCTTGCCTCATTGAAGGTCCTAACTAGCAACGGGCCCAACAGGTCCACATATTTTTTGTAAAATTCGACCGGGAAACCATCCGGCCCCGGTGCCTTCCCCGCCTGCATGCTCCCTATCCCTTTGGCCAGCTCCTCCAGCCCAATCGGGGCCCCTAATCCCGCCACCAGTCCCTCCTCCACCTTCGGGAACTTCAGTTGGTCCAGAAAGCGGCCCATCCCTCCCTCCTCCAGTGGGGGCTCGGACCGATACAGTTCCTCATAAAAGTCCCCATTGAACCAACCCCACTCCGCACCACGCGCCCTCCCCTATCCTTAACTCCCCCGATCTCCCTAGCTGCGTCCCGCTTCCGAAGCTGATGTGCCAGCATCCGACTTGCCTTTTCCCCACACTCATAAATCGCCCCCTGGGCCTTCCTCCACTGTGCCTTCGCCTTCCTGGTGGTCACCAGGTCGAATTCGGCCTGGAGGTTCCGCCTCTCCCTCAACAGCCCCTCCTCCGGCACCTCCGCATACCTCCTGTCTACCCTCACCATCTCCCCCACCAGCCTCTCCCTCTCCCTCTGCTCTCTCCTCTCCTTGTGGGCCCTAATGGAGATCAGCTCTCCCCTAACCACCTCCTTCAGCGCCTCCCGGACCATCCCCACTCGGACCTCCACGTTATCGTTGGACTCCAGGTATCTCTCGATGCTTCTTCGGACCCGCTCGCTCATCTCCTCGTCCGCCAACAGCCCCACCTCCAAGCGCCACAATGGGCGCTGGTCCCTCTCCTCCCCCAGCTCTAGGTCTACCCAATGCGGGGCGTGATCCGAAATGGCTATCGCCGAGTACTCGGTATCCTCTACTCTCGCAATCAGCGCCCTGCTCATAACAAAAAAGTTGATCTGGGAATAGGCCTTATGAACATGCGAGAAGAATGAAAATTCCCTAGCCCCCGGCCTTGCAAACCTCCAAGGGTCCACCCCTCCCATCTGGTCCATAAACCCCCTCAGCACTTTAGCCGCCGCCGGCCCCCTACCCGTCCTAGACCTGGAGTGGTCCAGTGCCGGATCCAACACCGTGTTAAAGTCTCCCCCCCCCATTATCAGGCCCCCAACTTCCAAGTCCGGGATCTGACCCAATATGCGCCGCATAAAACCCGCATCGTCCCACTTCGGGGCGTACACGTTGACGAGCACCACCCTCTCCCCTTGCAGCTTACCACTTACCATTACGTACCTGCCGCCATTGTCAGTCACAATGCTCGACGCCTCGAACGACACCCTCTTTCCCACAAAGATCGCCACCCCCCGATTTTTGGCACCCAGCCCCGAATGAAACACCTGACCTACCCACCCCTTCCTCAATCTTACCTGGTCTACCACCTTCAGGTGTGTCTCCTGGAGCATGACCACATCCGCCTTCAGCCCCTTCAGGTGTGCGAACATCCGGGCCCGCTCAACCGGCCCGTTCAGCCCCCTTACATTCCAGGTTATCAGCCGGATCAGGGGGCTACCCGCGTCCCTCCCCCGCCGACTAGCCAAAACCGCTCCTCGGCCAGCCACGCGCCCATGCCCAGCCCGTTCCCCGCGGCAGCAGACCCCGTCCCAACCCCCTCTACTCGCTCCAGCTCCCCCTTGACCATACCAGCAACAACCCGTTTCCCCCCACCCCCCCACAGCTAGGACCCCTCCGAGCTGCACTGCTCCCCCCATTGCACTCCCGCAAGTCAGCTGACTCCTGCTGACCCCGGCCGCTCCCGCCTCTCCTTCGACTCCTCCCATTGTGGGACTTCCCCTCCCCCTCCATTACCCATCAGCAGGCTCTCCGCCTCCCCCTTCCACCCCAAGCGCGGGAAAAAACCCGCGCTTCCCTGTCCCGGCCCGGCCCCGCCACCTTTGACGCAGCTCCTTTTACAGGCCTAGTCCCCTCACCCCCCGACTCGGGCCTCCCCCTCCCCCGCGGGGCCCCATCCCCCCTACTGGCCATCCACCCCCTACTCCGTTTACTTCCACCCCTCCAAGAGCCCACCCGTCAGACCCAACCAGAACAGTGCCCAACTCACCCTAACCACCCACACCGAACCAAAACTAAACAGGAACAAAGAACCCCCCCTCAAAATGTAACACACCAACAATCCCCGACCATCCCCACGTCCGACCCCCCATCCCGACCCTCAGTTTGTGTCCAGCTTCTCGGCCTGAACAAAGGCCCCAACACTATCTCTCTTGTTTCTCTGTCTGTCTCTATTTCTCTCTCTGACTTGATATATCCCTCCCGCTCTGTTTATGTGTCTTTCTCTCTGCCTGTCTATCTCTTGTTCAGCATCTCTCTCTCTCACTATCTGTCCTTCTCCCTCTCTCTGTCTCTCTGTCTCCCTTTCTCTCTTTCTGTTTCTCTCTCCCTCGATCTTTCTCTAGTTTTCTCCCTCTAACACTCTCTGCCTTCCCTGTGTTCTCTCTCTCTCTATCCCTCGCCGTCTCTATCGATTTCTCTCTCTGCATCACCCGCTCGCTGACTGTCTCTCTCTCTCTATCTCTGTCCTCTCTCTCTCCCTGTCTGTCTCTTTGACTATCTCTCTCGGTGTCTCTCCCTCTGTCTGTCTCTCCCTCTCTCTTTTTCATTCTGCCTCTCTTGCTCTCTGTCTCTCACTCTCTCCCTGTCCCCCTCTCTCTGTCACTATCTCTCTGTCTCTCTCTCTCTGTCTCCCCCTCTGCCTGTCTCTCTCTGTCAGTCTCTCTGTCTCTTTGACGTTCTCTGTCTCTCTCTCTGCCCCCCCTCACTCTGTCACTCTTTCTATCTGTATCTTTCTCTTTGTCTCTCTCTCTGTCTCTCTCTTGCTCTGTCTCTCTCTTGTTCTGTGTCTCTCTTGCTCTGTCTCTCTCTCGCAGTCCCTCTGTGCGTCTCTCCCTCTGTCTCTCTCTCCCTCTGTCTGTCTCTCCCTCTCTCTGTGACGCTCTGTCTCTCTCTCTCTCTCTGTCTGTCTCTCTGTGCGTCTCTCCCTCTGTCTGTGTCTCCCTCTCTCTCTGCCGCTTTGTCTCTCTCTCTCTCTGTCTGTCTCTCTGTGCCTCTCTCCCTCTGTCAGTCTCTCTATGTGTCTCCCTCTGTCTCTCTCTCTCAGTTTCTCTGTGCGTCTCTCCCTCTGTCTGTTTCTTCCTCTCTCTCTCTGTCTCTCTCTCTCCCTCTGTCTGTCTCTCCCTTTTTCTCTGTCGCTCTGTCTCTCTATCTCTCTCTGTCTGTCCCTCTGTGCCTCTCTCTCCCTCTGTCTGTCTTTCCCTCTCTCTCTGTCTCTCTCTCCCTCTGTCAGTCTCTCTGTGTATCTCCCCCTCTGTCTGTCTCTCCCTCTCTCTCTCTCTCTCTCTCTCTCTCCCTCTGTCTGTCTCTCCCTCTCTCTCTGCTGCTCTGTCTCTCTCCGTCTGTCTCTCTGTGCCTCTCTCTCCCTCGGTCAGTCTCTCTGTGCGTCTCTCACTCTGTCTGTCTCTCCCTCTCGCTCTCTCCGTCTCTCTCTCCCTCTCTCTCTGTCGCTCTGTCTCTCTATCTCTCTATCTCTCTCTGTCTGTCTCTCTGTGCCTCTCTCTCCCTCGGTCTGTCTTTCCCTCTCTCTCTCTGTCTCTCTCTCCCTCTCTCTCTGCCGCTCTGTCTCTCTGTGCCTCTCTCTCCCTCGGTCTGTCTTTCCCTCTCTCTCTGCCGCTCTGTCTCTCTCTGTCTGTCTCTCTGTGCCTCTCTCTCCCTCTGTCAGTCTCTCTGTGTGTCTCCCCCTCTCCCTCTGCCTGTCTCTTCCTCTCTTTCTCTGTCTCTCTCTCTCCCTGTGTCTGTCTCTCCCTCTGCCGCTGTCTCTCTCTCCTCTGTCTGTCTCTCTGTGCCTCTCTCTCCCTCTGTCAGTCTCTCTGTGTGTCTCCCTCTCTCCCTCTGCCTGTCTCTTCCTCTCTTTCTCTGTCTCTCTCTCTCCCTGTGTCTGTCTCTCTCTCTGTCTGTCTCTCTGTGCCTCTCTCTCCCTCTGTCAGTCTTTCTGTGTGTCTCCCCGTCTCTGTCTGTCTCTCTGTGCCTCTCTCTCCCTCTGTCAGTCTCTCTGTGTGTCTCCCCCTCTCCCTCGGTCTGTCTCTCCCGCTCTCTTTGACGCTCTGTCTCTCTCTCTCTCTGTCTGTCTCTCTCAGTCTCTCTGTGCGTCTCTCCCTCTGTCTATCTCTCCCTCTCTCTCTGACGCTCTGTCTCTCTAGCTCTCTGTCTGTCTCTCTGTTCCTCTCTCTCCCTCTGTCAGTCTCTGTGTGTCTCACCCTCTCCCTCTGTCTGTCTCTCTCTCGCTCTGTCTCTCTCTCCCTCTGTCTGTGTCTCTCTCTCTCTCTGCCGCTTTGTCTTTCTCTCTCTGTCTCTCTGTGCGTCTCTCCCTCTGTCTGTCTCTCTCTCGCTCTGTCTCTCTCTCCCTCTGTCTATCTCTCCCTCTCTCTCTGCCGCTCTGTCTCTCTAGCTCTCTGTCTGTCTCTCTGTTCCTCTCTCTCCCTCTGTCAGTCTCTGTGTGTCTCACCCTCTCCCTCTGTCTGTCTCTCTCTCGCTCTGTCTCTCTCTCCCTCTGTCTGTGTCTCCCTCTCTCTCTGCCGCTTTGTCTCTCTCTCTCTCTGTCTCTCCCTCTCTCTGTGACGCTCTGTCTCTCTCTCTCTCTCTGTCTGTCTCTCTGTGCGTCTCTCCCTCTGTCTGTGTCTCCCTCTCTCTCTGCCGCTTTGTCTCTCTCCCTCTGTCTGTCTCTCCCTCTCTCTGTGACGCTCTGTCTCTCTCTCTCTCTCTGTCTGTCTCTCTGTGCGTCTCTCCCTCTGTCTGTGTCTCCCTCTCTCTCTGCCGCTTTGTCTCTCTCTCTCTCTGTCTGTCTCTCTGTGCCTCTCTCCCTCTGTCAGTCTCTCTATGTGTCTCCCTCTGTCTCTCTCTCTCAGTTTCTCTGTGCGTCTCTCCCTCTGTCTGTTTCTTCCTCTCTCTCTCTGTCTCTCTCTCTCCCTCTGTCTGTCTCTCCCTTTTTCCCTGTCGCTCTGTCTCTCTATCTCTCTCTGTCTGTCCCTCTGTGCCTCTCTCTCCCTCTGTCTGTCTTTCCCTCTCTCTCTGTCTCTCTCTCCCTCTGTTAGTCTCTCTGTGTATCTCCCCCTCTGTCTGTCTCTCCCTCTCTCTCTCTCTCTCTCTCTCTCTCCCTCTGTCTGTCTCTCCCTCTCTCTCTGCTGCTCTGTCTCTCTCTGTCTGTCTCTCTGTGCCTCTCTCTCCCTCGGTCAGTCTCTCTGTGCGTCTCTCCCTCGGTCTGTCTCTCCCTCTCGCTCTCTCCGTCTCTCTCTCCCTCTCTCTCTGTCGCTCTGTCTCTCTATCTCTCTCTGTCTGTCTCTCTGTGCCTCTCTCTCCCTCGGTCTGTCTTTCCCTCTCTCTCTCTGTCTCTCTCTCCCTCTCTCTCTGCCACTCTGTCTCTCTGTGCCTCTCTCTCCCTCGGTCTGTCTTTCCCTCTCTCTCTCTGTCTCTCTCTCCCTCTCTCTCTGCCGCTCTGTCTCTCTCTGTCTGTCTCTCTGTGCCTCTCTCTCCCTCTGTCAGTCTCTCTGTGTGTCTCCCCCTCTCCCTCTGCCTGTCTCTTCCTCTCTTTCTCTGTCTCTCTCTCTCCCTGTGTCTGTCTCTCCCTCTGCCGCTGTCTCTCTCTCCTCTGTCTGTCTCTCTGTGCCTCTCTCTCCCTCTGTCAGTCTCTCTGTGTGTCTCCCTCTCTCCCTCTGCCTGTCTCTTCCTCTCTTTCTCTGTCTCTCTCTCTCCCTGTGTCTGTCTCTCTCTCTGTCTGTCTCTCTGTGCCTCTCTCTCCCTCTGTCAGTCTTTCTGTGTGTCTCCCCGTCTCTGTCTGTCTCTCTGTGCCTCTCTCTCCCTCTGTCAGTCTCTCTGTGTGTCTCCCCCTCTCCCTCGGTCTGTCTCTCCCGCTCTCTTTGACGCTCTGTCTCTCTCTCTCTCTGTCTGTCTCTCTCAGTCTCTCTGTGCGTCTCTCCCTCTGTCTATCTCTCCCTCTCTCTCTGCCGCTCTGTCTCTCTAGCTCTCTGTCTGTCTCTCTGTTCCTCTCTCTCCCTCTGTCAGTCTCTGTGTGTCTCACCCTCTCCCTCTGTCTGTCTCTCTCTCGCTCTGTCTCTCTCTCCCTCTGTCTGTGTCTCCCTCTCTCTCTGCCGCTTTGTCTCTCTCTCTCTGTCTCTCTGTGCGTCTCTCCCTCTGTCTATCTCTCCCTCTCTCTCTGCCGCTCTGTCTCTCTAGCTCTCTGTCTGTCTCTCTGTTCCTCTCTCTCCCTCTGTCTGTCTCTCTGTGCCTCTCTCTCTCTGTCTGTTTCTCCCTCTCTCTCTCTCTCCCTCTGTCTGTCTCTCCCTCTTTCTCTTCCGCTCTGTCTCTCCCTCTCTCTCTCTCTCTGTCTGTCTCTCGGTGCCTCTCTCCCTCTGTCAGTTCCTCTGTGTGTCTCCCCCTCTCTCTCAGTCTTTCTCTCTCTGTGTGTCTCTCTCTCTGTCAGTCTCTCTGTGTGTCTCACCGTCTCTCTCTGTGCCTCTCTCTCCCTCAGTCAGTCTCTCTGTGTGTCTCCCCGACTGTCTCTCTGTGCCTCTCTCTCCCTCTGTCAGTCTCTCTGTGTGTCTCCCTCTCTCTCTCTGTCTGTCTCTCTGTGCCTCTCTCTTCCTCGGTCAGTCCCTCTGTCTGTCACTCCCTCTGTCTGTCTCTCCCTCTCTCTCAGTCTGTTTCTCTGTGCCTCTCTCCCTCTGTCAGTCTCTGTGTGTCTCCCCGTCTCTCTCTGTCTGTCTCTCTGTGCCTCCCTCTCCCTCGGTCAGTCCCTCTGTCTGTCTCTGTGCCTCTCTCTCAGTCTGTCTCTCTGTGCGTCTCTCCCTCTGTCAGTCTCTCTGTGTGACTCCCTCTGTCTCTCTGTGCCTCTCTCTTCCTCGGTCAGTCCCTCTGTCTGTCTCTCCCTCTGGCTGTCTCTCTCCCTCTCTCAGTCTGTCTCTCTGTGCCTCTCTCCCTCTGTCAGTCTCTCGGTGTGTCTCCCCGTCTCTCTCAGTCTGTCTCTCTGTGCCTCTCTCTCTCTCTCTCTCTCTGTATCTCCCTCTCTCTCTCTCTCTGCCTCTGTCAGTCTCTGTGTGTCTCCCCATCTCTCTCAGTCGGTCTCTCTGTGCCTCCCTCTCCCTCGGTCAGTCCCTCTGTCTGTCTCTGTGCCTCTCTCTCAGTCTGTCTCTCTGTGCGTCTCTCCCTCTGTCAGTCTCTCTGTGTGACTCCCTCTGTCTCTCTGTGTCTCTCTCCCTCTGTCTGTCTCTCTGTGCCTCCCTCTCCCTCGGTCAGTCCCTCTGTCTGTCTCTGTGCCTCTCTCTCAGTCTGTCTCTCTGTGTCTCTCTCCCTCTGTCAGTCTCTCGGTGTGACTCCCTCTCTCTCTCTCTGTCTCTCTCCCCCTCTGTCAGTCTCTCTGTGTGTCTCCCCGCCCCCCCCTCCCTCTGTCTGTCTCTCCCTCTCCACCTCCCTCTGTCCCTGTCTCTCTCTTTCTCTCTGCCTCCCTCTCTCATTCCCTCTCTCTCTCCCTCTGTCTGTCTCTCTCTCCCTCTGACTGTCTCCCTCTCCACCTCCCTCTCTCCCTGTCTCTCTCTCTCTCTGCCTCCCTCTCTCATTCCCTCTCTCTCTCCCCCTCTGTCTGTCACTCCCTCTCTCCCTCGCCCTCTGCCTCTCCCCCTCTGACTCTCTGTCTGCCTCCCTCCCTCCCCCCCACTTCTTCTCTCTCTCGCCCCCTCCCCCCACTCTCTACTCCAGCTGCTCCCAGGCATGTTTCCTGTTTCCACACGGCTTGGGGCCTCTCACTCTGACCCCGTCAGCGCTCTCCGCAGATGCTGGCTGACCTGCTGAGATTTTCCAGAACTTTCTGTTTAGCTTTTGGCCTCTCATATCCTTCCAAATTTGTTTTTGCAAAGGCAGGAGGCCAGGATGGATCACACTGAGTCGAGTGCAGCATGCAGAGAGGGAGGGAGAAAATACAGTCATCAAAATAGAGATTTCAAAATAGAAGCAGGGCCTTCACCACCTATCCCTGTAACCTCCCTCACTCCCTACACCCCTCCCTATCCCTGTAACCTCCCTCACTCCCTACACCCCTCCCTATCCCTGTAACCTCCCTCACTCCCTACACCCCTCCCTATCCCTGTAACCTCCCGCACTCCCTACAACCCTCCCTATCCCTGTAACCTCCCTCACTCCCTACACCCCTCCCTATCCCTGTAACCTCCCTCACTCCCTACACCCCTCCCTATCCCTGTAACCTCCCTCACTCCCTACACCCCTCCCTATCCCTGTAACCTCCCTCACTCCCTACACCCCTCCCTATCCCTGTAACCTCCCTCACTCCCTACACCCCTCCCTATCCCTGTAACCTCCCGCACTCCCTACAACCCTCCCTATCCCTGTAACCTCCCTCACTCCCTACACCCCTCCCTATCCCTGTAACCTCCCTCACTCCCTACACCCCTCCCTATCCCTGTAACCTCCCTCACTCCCTACACCCCTCCCTATCCCTGTAACCTCCCTCACTCCCTACACCCCTCCCTATCCCTGTAACCTCCCGCACTCCCTACAACCCTCCCTATCCCTGTAACCTCCCTCACTCCCTACACCCCTCCCTATCCCTGTAACCTCCCTCACTCCCTGCACCCCTCCCTATCCCTGTAACCTCCCTACACCCCTCCCTATCCCAGTAACCTCCCTCAATCCCTACAGCGCTCCCTATCCCTGTAACCTCCCTCACTCCCTACACCCCTCCCTATCCCTGTAACGTCCCACACTCCCTACACCCCTCCCTATCCCTGTAACCTCCCTCACTCCCTACACCCCTGCCTATCCCTGTAACCTCCCTCACTCCCTACACCCCTGCCTATCCCTGTAACCTCCCTCACTCCCTACACCCCTCCCTATCCCTGTAACCTCCCGCACTCCCTACAACCCTCCCTATCCCTGTAACCTCCCTCACTCCCTACACCCCTCCCTATCACTGTAACTTCCCACACTCCCTACACCCCTCCCTATCCCTGTAACCTCCCTCACTCCCTACAACCCTCCCTATCCCTGTGTGGCGCACAAAGACTCCGTGAGACAAATAGAGTGAAGTCGATGAGGCTTTATTAAGCGTGTCTGTTCCCCAGCAGCCCGATAGTAAACTGGCCTGCGGGGGAAGGCACCGGCTTCTTATACTTCGCCTTTAGGGCGGAGTATGAGGTCAACGGCCAACCAGGACCCGGGATCTGTCAGCCAATGACATTAGGGCTTCCAGTCCCACATGACCCCCAATACATACTACCACACCCTGTAACCTCCCTCACTCCCTACACCCCTCCCTATCCCTGTAACCTCCCTCACTCCCTACACCCCTCCCTATCCCTGTAACCTCCCTCACTCCCTACACCCCTCCCTATTCCTGTAACCTCCCTCACTCCCTACACCCCTGCCTATCCCTGTAACCTCCCTCACTCCCTACATCACTCCCTATCTCTGTAACCTCCCTCACTCCCTACACACCTCCCTATCCCTGTAACCTCCCTCACTCCCTACACCCTTCCCTATCCCTGTAACCTCCCTCACACCCTACAACCCTCCCTATCCCTGTAACATCCCTCACTCCCTACACCCCTCCCTATCCCTGGAACCTCCGTCACTCCCTACAACCCTCCCTATCCCTGTAACCTCCCTCACTCCCTACAACCCTCCCTATCCCTGTAACCTCCCTCACTCCCTACAACCCTCCCTATCCCTGTAACCTCCCTCACTCCCTACACCCCTCCCTATCCCTGAAACCTCCCTCACTCGCTACACCCCTCCCTATCCCTGTAACCTCCCTCACTCCCTACACCCCTGCCTATCCCTCTAACCTCCTTCACTCCCTACACCCCTCCCTTTCCCTGTAACCTCCCTCACTCCCTGCACCCCTCCCTATCCCTGTAACCTCCCTCACTCCCTACAACCCTCCCTATCCCTGCAACCTCCCTCACTCCCTACACCCCTCCCCATCCCTGTAACCTCCCTCACTCCCTTCAACCCTCCCTATCCCTGTAACGTCCCTCACTCCCTACACCCCTCCCTATCCCTGTAACCTCCCTCACTCCCGACAGCCCTCCCTATCCCTGTAACCTCCCTCACTCCCTACACCCCTCCCTATCCCTGTAACCTCCCTCACTCCCTACAACCCACCCTATCCCTGTTATGTCCCTCACTCCCTACACCCCTCCCTATCCCTGTAACCTCTCTCACTCCCTACACCCCTCCCTATCCCTGTAACTTCCCTCACTCCCTACACCCCTCCCTATCTCTGTAACCTCCCTCACTCCCTACACCCCTCCCTATCCCTGTAACCTCCCTCACTCCCGACACCCCTCCCTATCCCTGTAACCTCCTCTAGCCCCTACACCCCCCCCTATCCCTGTAACCTCCCTCACTCCCTACACCCCTCCCTATCCCTGTAACCTCCTCCAGCCCCGACATCCCACCCTATCCCTGTAACCTCCCTCACTCCCTACACTCCTCCCTATCCCTGTAACCTCCCTCACTCCCTCCACCCCTCCCTATCCCTGTAACCTCCCTCACTCCCTACACCCTTCGCTATCCCTGTAACCTCCCTCACTCCCTACACCCCTCCTTATCCCTGTAACCTCCCTCACTCCCTACACCCCTGCCTATCCCTGTAACCTCCCACACTCCCTACACCCCTCCCTATCCCTGTAACCTCCCTCACTCCCTACACACCTCCCTATCTATGTAACCTCCCTCACTCCCTACAACCCTCCCTATCCCTGTAACCTCCGTCACTCCCTACACCCCTCCCTATCCCTGTAACCTCCCTCACGCCCTACACCCCTCCCTATCCCTGTAACCTCCCTCACTCCCTACACCCCTCGCTATCCCTGTAACCTCCCTCACTCCCTACACCCCTCCTTATCCCTGTAACCTCCCTCACTCCCTTCACCCCTGCCTATCCCTGTAACCTCCCTCACTCCCTACACCCCTCCCTATCCCTGTAACCTCCCTCACTCCCTGCACCCCTCCCTATCCCTGTAACCTCCCTCACTCCCTAGAACCCTCCCTATCCCTGTAACCTCCCTCACTCCCTACACCCCTCCCTATCCCTGTAACCTCCATCACTCCCTACAACCCTCCCTATCCCTGTAACGTCCCTCGCTCCCTACACCCCTCCCTATCCCTGTAACCTCCCTCACTCCCGACAGCCCTCCCTATCCCTGTAACCTCCCTCACTCCCTGCACCCCTCCCTATTCCTGTAACCTCCCTCACTCCCTACAACCCTCCCTATCCCTGTAATGTCCCTCACTCCCTACACCCCTCCCTATCCCTGTAACCTCTCTCAATCCCTACACCCCTCCCTATCCCTGTAACCTCCCTCACTCCCTACAACCCTCCCTATCCCTGTAATCTCCCTCACTCCCTACACCCCTCCCTATCCCTGTAACCTCCTTCACTCCCTACACGCCTCCCTATCCCTGTAACCACCCTCACTCCTTACACCCCTCCCTATCTCTGTAACCTCCCTCACTCCCTACACCCCTCCCTATCCCTGTAACCTCCCTCACTCCCTGCACCCCTCCCTATCCCTGTAACCTCCCTCACTCCCCAGAACCCTCCCTATCCCTGTAACCTCCCTCACTCCCTACACCCCTCCCAATCCCTGTAACCTCCCTCACTCCCTACACCCCTCCCTATCCCTGTAACTTCCCTCACTCCCTACACCCCTCCCTATCCATGTAACTCCCTTAATCCCTACACCCCTCCCTATCCCTGTAACCTCCCTCACTCCCTACACACCTCCCTATCTATGTAACCTCCCTCACTCCCTACACCCCTCCCTATTCCTGTAACCTCCCTCACTCCTTACACCCCTCCCTATCCCTGTAACTTCCCTCACTCCCTACACCCCTCCCTATCTCTGTAACCTCCCTCCTCCCTACACCCCACCCTGTCCCTGTAACCTCCCTCACTCCCTACAACCCTCCCTATCCCTGTAATGTCCCTCACTCCCTACACCCCTCCCTATCCCTGTAACCTCCTCCAGCCCCGACATCCCACCCTATCCCTCTAACCTCCCTCACTCCCTACACTCCTCCCTATCCCTGTAACCTCCCTCACTCCCTCCACCCCTCCCTATCCCTGTAACCTCCCTCACTCCCTACACCCCTACCTATCCCTGTAACCTCCCTCACTCCCTACACCCCTCCCTATCCCTGTAACCTCCCTCACTCCCTACACCCCTGCCTATCCCTGTAACCACCCTCACTCCCTACACCCCTCCCTATCCCTGTAACCTTCCTCACTCCCTAGAACCCTCCCTATCCCTGGAACCTCCCTCACTCCCTACACCCCTCCCTATCCCTGTAACCTCCCTCACTCCCTACAACCCTCCCTATCCCTGTAACCTCCCTCACTCCCTACACCCCTCCCTATCCCTGTAACCTCCCTCACTCCCTACACTCCTCCCTATCCCTGTAACCTCCCTCACTCACTACACCCCTCCCTATCACTGTAACCTCCCTCACTCCCTACACCCCTCCCTATTCCTGTAACCTCCCTCACTCCCTACACCCCTGCCTATCCCTGTAACCTCCCTCACTCCCTACATCACTCCCTATCTCTGTAACCTCCCTCACTCCCTACACACCTCCCTATCCCTGTAACCTCCCTCACTCCCTACACCCTTCCCTATCCCTGTAACCTCCCTCACACCCTACAACCCTCCCTATCCCTGTAACGTCCCTCACTCCCTACACCCCTCCCTATCCCTGTAACCTCCCTCACTCCCTACAACCCTCCCTATCCCTGTAACCTCCCTCACTCCCTAAACCCCTCCCTATCCCTGTAACATCCCTCACTCCCTACAACCCTCCCTATCCCTGTAACCTCCCTCACTCCCTACACCCCTCCGTATCCCTGTAACGTCCCTCACTCCCTACACCCCTCCGTATCCCTGTAACCTCCCTACACCCCTCCCTATTCCTGTAACCTCCCTCACTCCTTACACCCCTCCCTATCTCTGTAACCTCCCTCACTCCCTACACCCCTCCCTATCCCTGTAACCTCCCTCACTCCCTACACCCCTCCCTATCCCTGTAACCTCCCTCACTCCGTACAGCCCTCCCTATCCCTGTAACCTCCCTCACTCCCTACACACCTCCCTATCCCTGTAACCTCCCTCACTCCCTACAACCCACCCTATCCCTGTAACGTCCCTCACTCCCTACACCCCTCCCTATCCCTGTAACCTCCCTCACTCGCTACACCCCTCCCTATCCCTGTAACCTCCCTCACTCCCTACACCCCTGCCTATCCCTCTAACCTTCCTCACTCCCTACACCCCTCCCTTTCCCAGTAACCTCCCTCACTCCCTGCACACCTCCCTATCCCTGTAACCTCCCTCACTCCCTACAACCCTCCCTATCCCTGTAACCTCCCTCACTCCCTACACCCCTCCCTATCACTGTAACCTCCCTCACTCCCTTCAACCCTCCCTATCCCTGTAACGTCCCTCACTCCCTACACCCCTCCCTATCCCTATAACCTCCCTCACTCCCGACAGCCCTCCCTATCCCTGTAACCTCCCTCACTCCCTACACCCCTCCCTATCCCTGTAACCTCCCTCACTCCCTCCAACCCTCCCTATCCCTGTTATGTCCCTCACTCCCTACACCCCTCCCTATCCCTGTAACCTCTCTCACTCCCTACACCCCTCCCTATCCCTGTAACTTCCCTCACTCCCTACACCCCTCCCTATCTCTGTAACCTCCCTCACTCCCTACACCCCTCCCTATCCCTGTAACCTCCCTCACTCCCGACACCCCTCCCTATCCCTGTAACCTCCTCTAGCCCCTACACCCCCCCTATCACTGTAACCTCCCTCACTCCCTACACCCCTCCCTATCCCTGTAACCTCCTCCAGCCCCGACATCCCACCCTATCCCTGTAACCTCCCTCACTCCCTACACTCCTCCTTATCCCTGTAACCTCCCTCACTCCCTCCACCCCTCCCTATCCCTGTAACCTCCCTCACTCCCTACACCCCTCGCTATCCCTGTAACCTCCCTCACTCCCTACACCCCTCCCTATCCCTGTAACCTCCCTCACTCCCTACACCCCTGCCTATCCCTGTAACCTCCCTCACTCCCTACACCCCTCCCTATCCCTGTAACCTCCCTGCACTCCTCCCTATCCCTGTAACCTCCCTCACTCCCTAGAACCCTCCCTATCCCTGTAACCGCCCTCAATCCCTACACCCCTCCCTATCCCTGTAACCTCCCTCACTCCCTACAACCCTCCCTATCCCTGTAACGTCCCTCACTCCCTACACCCCTCCCTATCCCTGTAACCTCCCTCACTCCCGACAGCCCTCCCTATCCCTGTAACCTCCCTCACTCCCTACACCCCTCCCTATTCCTGTAACCTCCCTCACTCCCTACAACCCTCCCTATCCCTGTAATGTCCCTCACTCCCTACACCCCTCCCTATCCCTGTAACCTCTCTCAATCCCTACACCCCTCCCTATCCCTGTAACCTCCCTCACTCCCTACAACCCTCCCTATCCCTGTAACCTCCTTCACTCCCTACACGCCTCCCTATCCCTGTAACCACCCTCACTCCTTAAACCCCTCCCTATCTCTGTAACCTCCCTCACTCCCTACACCCCTCCCTATCCCTGTAACCTCCCTCACTCCCTGCACCCCTCCCTTTCCCTGTAACCTCCCTCACTCCCCAGAACCCTCCCTATCCCTGTAACCTCCCTCACTCCCTACACCCCTCCCTATCCCTGTAACCTCCCTCACTCCCTACACCCCTCCCTATCCCTGTAACTTCCCTCACTCCCTACACCCCTCCCTATCCCTGTAACTCCCTTACTCCCTACACCCCTCCCTATCCCTGTAACCTCCCTCACTCCCTACACCCCTCCCTATCTATGTAACCTCCCTCACTCCCTACAACCCTCCCTATCCCTGTAACCTCCGTCACTCCCTACACCCCTCCCTATCCCTGTAACTTCCCTCACTCCCTACACCCCTCCCTATCTCTGTAACCTCCCTCACTCCCTACAACCCTCCCTATCCCTGTAATGTCCCTCACTCCCTCCACCCCTCCCTATCCCTGTAACCTCCTCCAGCCCCGACATCGCACCCTATCCCTGTAACCTCCCTCACTCCATACACTCCTCCCTATCCCTGTAACCTCCCTCACTCCCTCCCCCCTCCCTATCCCTGTAACCTCCCTCACTCCCTACACCCCTCCCTATCCCTGTAACCTCCCTCACTCCCTACACCCCTCCCTATGCCTGTAACCTCCCTCACTCCCTACACCGCTGCCTATCCCTGTAACCACCCTCACTCCCTACACCCATCCCTATCCCTGTAACCTCCCTCACTCCCTACACCCCTTCCTATCCCTGTAACCTCCCTCACTCCCTACAACACTCCCTATCCCTGTAATGTCCCTCACTCCCTACACCCCTCGCTATCCCTGTAACCTCTCTCACTCCCTACACCCCTCCCTATCCCTGTAACCTCCCTCACTCCCTACAACCCTCCCTATCCCTGTAACCTCCCTCACTCCCTACACCCCTCCCTATCCCTGTAACCTCCCTCACTCCCTACACCCCTCCCTATCCCTGTAACCACCCTCACTCCTTACACCCCTCCCTATCTCTGTAACCTCCCTCACTCCCTACACCCCTCCCTATCACTGTAACCTCCCTCACTCCCTACACCCCTCCCTATCCCTGTAACCTCCCTCACTCCCTACAACCCTCCCTATCCCTGTAACCTCCCTCACTCCCTACACCCCTCCCTATCCCTGTAAGCTCCCTCACTCCCTGCACCCCTCCCTATCCCTGTAACCTCCCTACACCCCTCCCTATCCCAGTAACCTCCCTCAATCCCTACAGCGCTCCCTATCCCTGTAACCTCCCTCACTCCCTACACCCCTCCCTATCCCTGTAACGTCCCACACTCCCTACATCCCTCCCTATCCCTGTAACCGCCCTCACTCCCTACACCCCTCCCTATCTATGTAACCTCCCTCACTCCCTACAACTCTCCCTATCCCTGTATCCTGCCTCACTCCCTAAACACCTCCCTATCCCTGTAACCTCCCTCACTCCCTACACCCTTCCCTATCCCTGTAACTTCCCTCACTCCCTACGCCCCTCCCTATCTCTGTAACCTCCCTCACTCCCTACACCCCTCCCTATCCCTGTAACCTCCCTCACTCCCTACACCCCTCCCTATCCCTGTAACCTCCCTCACTCCCTACACCCCTCCCTATCTATGTAACCTCCCTCACTCCCTACAACACTCCCTATCCCTGTAACCTCCCTCACTCCCTACACCCCTTCCTATCCCTGTAACCTCCCTCACTCCCTACACGCCTCCCTATCCCTGTAACTTCCCTCACTCCCTACACCCCTCCCTATCTCTGTAACCTCCCTCACTCCCTACGCCCCTCCCTATCCCTGTAACCTCCCTCACTCCCGACACCCCTCCCTATCCCTGTAACCTCCTCCAGCCCCTACACCCCTCCCTATCTTTGTAACCTCCCTCACTCCCTACACCCCTCCCTATCCCTGTAACCTCCCTCACTCCCTACACCCCTCCCTATCCCTGTAACCTCCCACACGCTCTACAACCCTCCCTATCCCTGTAACCTCCCTCACTCCCTACACCCCTCCCAATCCCAGTAACCTCCCTCACTCCCTGCACCCCTCCCTATCCCTGTAACCTCCCTACACCCCTCCCTATCCCTGTAACCTCCCTCACTCCCTACAGCCCTCCCTATCCCTGTAACCTCCCTGACTCACTACACCCCTCCCTATCCCTGAAACCTCCCTCACTCCCTACACCCCTCCCGATCTCTGTAACCTCCTCCAACCCCTACATCCCTCCCTATCCCTGTAACCTCCCTCACTCCCTACAACCCTCCCTATCCCTGTAACCTCCTCCAGCCCATACACCCCTCCTAGCCCTGAAACCTCCCTAACTCCCTACACCACTCCCGATCTCTGTAACCTCCTCCAACCCCTACATCCCTCCCTATCCCTGTAACATCCCTCGCTCCCTGCACCCCTCCCTATCCCTGTAACCTCCCTACACCCCTCCCTATCCCTGTAACCTCCCTCACTCCCTACAGCCCTCCCTATCCCTGCAACCTCCCTCACTCACTACACCCCTCCCTATCCCTATAACCTCCCTCACTCCCTACACGCCTCGCTATCCCTGTAACCTCCCTCACTCCCTACACCCCTCCCTATCCCTGTAATATCCCTCACTCCCTACACCCCTCCCAATCCCTGTAACCTCCCTCACTCCCTGCACCCCTCCCTATCGCTGTAACCTCCCTACACCCCTCCCTATCCCTGTAACCTCCCTCACTCCCTACACCCCTCCCTATCCCTGTAACCTCCCTCACTCCCTACACCCCTCCCTATCCCTGTAACCTCCCACACGCTCTACAACCCTCCCTATCCCTGTAACCTCCCTCACTCCCTACACCCCTCCCAATCCCAGTAACCTCCCTCACTCCCTGCACCCCTCCCTATCCCTGTAACCTCCCTACACCCCTCCCTATCCCTGTAACCTCCCTCACTCCCTACAGCCCTCCCTATCCCTGTAACCTCCCTGACTCACTACACCCCTCCCTATCCCTGAAACCTCCCTCACTCCCTACACCCCTCCCGATCTCTGTAACCTCCTCCAACCCCTACATCCCTCCCTATCCCTGTAACCTCCCTCACTCCCTACAACCCTCCCTATCCCTGTAACCTCCTCCAGCCCATACACCCCTCCTAGCCCTGAAACCTCCCTAACTCCCTACACCACTCCCGATCTCTGTAACCTCCTCCAACCCCTACATCCCTCCCTATCCCTGTAACATCCCTCGCTCCCTGCACCCCTCCCTATCCCTGTAACCTCCCTACACCCCTCCCTCTCCCTGTAACCTCCCTCACTCCCTACACCCCTGCCTATCCCTGTAACCTCCCTCACTCCCTACATCACTCCCTATCTCTGTAACCTCCCTCACTCCCTACACACCTCCCTATCCCTGTAACCTCCCTCACTCCCTACACCCCTGCCTATCCCTGTAACCTCCCTCACTCCCTACATCACTCCCTATCTCTGTAACCTCCCTCACTCCCTACACACCTCCCTATCCCTGTAACCTCCCTCACTCCCTACACCCTTCCCTATCCCTGTAACCTCCCTCACACCCTACAACCCTCCCTATCCCTGTAACGTCCCTCACTCCCTACACCCCTCCCTATCCCTGTAACCTCCCTCACTCCCTATAACCCTCCCTATCCCTGTAACCTCCCTCACTCCCTAAACCCCTCCCTATCCCTGTAACATCCCTCACTCCCTACAACCCTCCCTATCCCTGTAACCTCCCTCACTCCCTACACCCCTCCGTATCCCTGTAACGTCCCTCACTCCCTACACCCCTCCGTATCCCTGTAACCTCCCTACACCCCTCCCTATTCCTGTAACCTCCCTCACTCCTTACACCCCTCCCTATCTCTGTAACCTCCCTCACTCCCTACACCCCTCCCTATCCCTGTAACCTCCCTCACTCCCTACACCCCTCCCTATCCCTGTAACCTCCCTCACTCCGTACAGCCCTCCCTATCCCTGTAACCTCCCTCACTCCCTACACCCCTCCCTATCCCTGTAACCTCCCTCACTCCCTCCAACCCTCCCTATCCCTGTTATGTCCCTCACTCCCTACACCCCTCCCTATCCCTGTAACCTCTCTCACTCCCTACACCCCTCCCTATCCCTGTAACTTCCCTCACTCCCTACACCCCTCCCTATCTCTGTAACCTCCCTCACTCCCGACACCCCTCCCTATCCCTGTAACCTCCTCTAGCCCCTACACCCCCCCTATCCCTGTAACCTCCCTCACTCCCTACACCCCTCCCTATCCCTGTAACCTCCTCCAGCCCCGACATCCCACCCTATCCCTGTAACCTCCCTCACTCCCTACACTCCTCCTTATCCCTGTAACCTCCCTCACTCCCTCCACCCCTCCCTATCCCTGTAACCTCCCTCACTCCCTACACCCCTCGCTATCCCTGTAACCTCCCTCACTCCCTACACCCCTCCCTATCCCTGTAACCTCCCTCACTCCCTACACCCCTGCCTATCCCTGTAACCTCCCTCACTCCCTACACCCCTCCCTATCCCTGTAACCTCCCTCACTCCCTGCACTCCTCCCTATCCCTGTAACCTCCCTCACTCCCTAGAACCCTCCCTATCCCTGTAACCGCCCTCAATCCCTACACCCCTCCCTATCCCTGTAACCTCCCTCACTCCCTACAACCCTCCGTATCCCTGTAACGTCCCTCACTCCCTACAACCCTCCCTATCCCTGTAACCTCCCTCACTCCCGACAGCCCTCCCTATCCCTGTAACCTCCCTCACTCCCTACACCCCTCCCTATTCCTGTAACCTCCCTCACTCCCTACAACCCTCCCTATCCCTGTAATGTCCCTCACTCCCTACACCCCTCCCTATCCCTGTAACCTCTCTCAATCCCTACACCCCTCCCTATCCCTGTAACCTCCCTCACTCCCTACAACCCTCCCTATCCCTGTAACCTCCCTCACTCCCTACACCCCTCCCTATCCCTGTAACCTCCTTCACTCCCTACACGCCTCCCTATCCCTGTAACCACCCTCACTCCTTAAACCCCTCCCTATCTCTGTAACCTCCCTCACTCCCTACACCCCTCCCTATCCCTGTAACCTCCCTCACTCCCTGCACCCCTCCCTTTCCCTGTAACCTCCCTCACTCCCCAGAACCCTCCCTATCCCTGTAACCTCCCTCACTCCCTACACCCCTCCCTATCCCTGTAACCTCCCTCACTCCCTACACCCCTCCCTATTCCTGTAACTTCCCTCACTCCCTACACCCCTCCCTATCCCTGTAACTCCCTTACTCCCTACACCCCTCCCTATCCCTGTAACCTCCCTCACTCCCTACACCCCTCCCTATCTATGTAACCTCCCTCACTCCCTACAACCCTCCCTATCCCTGTAACATCCCTCGCTCCCTGCACCCCTCCCTATCCCTGTAACCTCCCTACACCCCTCCCTATCCCTGTAACCTCCCTCACTCCCTACACCCCTCCCTATCCCTGTAACCTCCCTCACTCCCTACACCCCTCCCTATCCCTGTAACCTCCCTCACTCCTTACACCCCTCCCTATCTCTGTAACCTCCCTCACTCCCTACACCCCTCCCTATCACTGTAACCTCCCTCACTCCCTACACCCCTCCCTATCCCTGTAACCTCCCTCACTCCCTACAACCCTCCCTATCCCTGTAACCTCCCTCACTCCCTACACCCCTCCCTATCCCTGTAAGCTCCCTCACTCCCTGCACCCCTCCCTATCCCTGTAACCTCCCTACACCCCTCCCTATCCCAGTAACCTCCCTCAATCCCTACAGCGCTCCCTATCCCTGTAACCTCCCTCACTCCCTACACCCCTCCCTATCCCTGTAACGTCCCACACTCCCTACATCCCTCCCTATCCCTGTAACCGCCCTCACTCCCTACACCCCTCCCTATCTATGTAACCTCCCTCACTCCCTACAACTCTCCCTATCCCTGTATCCTGCCTCACTCCCTAAACACCTCCCTATCCCTGTAACCTCCCTCACTCCCTACACCCTTCCCTGTCCCTGTAACTTCCCTCACTCCCTACGCCCCTCCCTATCTCTGTAACCTCCCTCACTCCCTACACCCCTCCCTATCCCTGTAACCTCCCTCACTCCCTACACCCCTCCCTATCCCTGTAACCTCCCTCACTCCCTACACCCCTCCCTATCTATGTAACCTCCCTCACTCCCTACAACCCTCCCTATCCCTGTAACCTCCCTCACTCCCTACACCCCTTCCTATCCCTGTAACCTCCCTCACTCCCTACACCCCTCCCTATCCCTGTAACTTCCCTCACTCCCTACACCCCTCCCTATCTCTGTAACCTCCCTCACTCCCTACGCCCCTCCCTATCCCTGTAACCTCCCTCACTCCCGACACCCCTCCCTATCCCTGTAACCTCCTCCAGCCCCTCCACCCCTCCCTATCTTTGTAACCTCCCTCACTCCCTACACCCCTCCCTATCCCTGTAACCTCCCTCACTCCCTACACCCCTCCCTATCCCTGAAACCTCCCACACGCTCTACAACCCTCCCTATCTCTGTAACCTCCCTCACTCCCTACACCCCTCCCAATCCCAGTAACCTCCCTCACTCCCTGCACCCCTCCCTATCCCTGTAACCTCCCTACACCCCTCCCTATCCCTGTAACCTCCCTCACTCCCTACAGCCCTCCCTATCCCTGTAACCTCCCTGACTCACTACACCCCTCCCTATCCCTGAAACCTCCCTCACTCCCTACACCCCTCCCGATCTCTGTAACCTCCTCCAACCCCTACATCCCTCCCTATCCCTGTAACCTCCCTCACTCCCTACAACCCTCCCTATCCCTGTAACCTCCTCCAGCCCATACACCCCTCCTAGCCCTGAAACCTCCCTAACTCCCTACACCACTCCCGATCTCTGTAACCTCCTCCAACCCCTACATCCCTCCCTATCCCTGTAACATCCCTCGCTCCCTGCACCCCTCCCTATCCCTGTAACCTCCCTACACCCCTCCCTATCCCTGTAACCTCCTCCAACCCCTACATCCCTCCCTATCCCTGTAACATCCCTCGCTCCCTGCACCCCTCCCTATCCCTGTAACCTCCCTACACCCCTCCCTATCCCTGTAACCTCCCTCACTCCCTACAGCCCTCCCTATCCCTGCAACCTCCCTCACTCACTACACCCCTCCCTATCCCTATAACCTCTCTCACTCCCTACACCCCTCGCTATCCCTGTAACCTCCCTCACTCCCTACACCCCTCCCTATCCCTGTAACCTCCCTCACTCCCTGCACCCCTCCCTATCCCTGTAACCTCCCTACACCCCTCCCTATCCCTGTAACCTCCCTAACTCCCTTCAGCCCTCCCTATCCCTGTAACCTCCCTCACTCCCTACACCCCTCCCGATCTCTGTAACCTCCTCCAACCCCTACATCCCTCCCTATCCCTGTAACCTCCCTCACTCCCCATAACCCTCCCTATCCCTGTAACCTCCTCCAGCCCATACACCCCTCCCTAGCCCTGAAACCTCCCTCACTCCCTACACCACTCCCGATCTCTGTAATCTCCTCCAACCCCTACATCCCTCTCTATCCCTGTAACATCCCTCGCTCCCTGCACCCCTCCCTATCCCTGTAACCTCCCTCACTCCCTACACCCCTCCCTATCCCTGTAACCTCCCTCACTCCCTATACCCCTCCCTATCCCTGTAACCTCCCTCACTCCCTACACACCTGCCTATCCCTGTAACCACCCTCACTCCCTACACCCCTCCCTATCCCTGTAACCTCCCTCACTCCCTACAACCCTCCCTATCCCTGGAACCTCCCTCACTCCCTACACCCCTCCCTATCCCTGTAACCTCCCTCACTCCCTACAACCCTCCCTATCCCTGTAACGTCCCTCACTCCCTACACCCCTCCCTATCCCTGTAACCTCCCTCACTCCCGACAGCCCTCCCTATCCCTGTAACCTCCCTCACTCCCTACACCCCTCCCTATCCCTGTAACCTCCCTCACTCCCTACAACACTCCCTATCCCTGTAATGTTCCTCACTCCCTACACCCCTCGCTATCCCTGTAACCTCTCTGACTCCCTACACCCCTCCCTATCCCTGTAACCTCCCTCACTCCCTACAACCCTCCCTATCCCTGTAACCTCCCTCACTCCCTACACCCCTCCCTATCCCTGAAACCTCCCTCACTCCCTACACCCCTCCCTATCCCTGTAACCTCCCTCACTCCTTACACCCCTCCCTATCTCTGTAACCTCCCTCACTCCCTACACCACTCCCTATCTCTGTAACCTCCCTCACTCCCTACACCCCTCCCTATCCCTGTAACCTCCCTCACTCCCTGCACCCCTCCCTATCCCTGTAACCTCCCTACACCCCTCCCTATCCCAGTAACCTCCCTCAATCCCTACAGCGCTCCCTATCCCTGTAACCTCCCTCACTCCCTACACCCCTCCCTATCCCTGTAATGTCCCACACTCCCTACACCCCTCCCTATCCCTGTAACCTCCCTCACTCCCTGCACCCCTCCCTATCTATGTAACCTCCCTCACTCCCTACAACCCTCCCTATCCCTGTATCCTCCCTCACTCCCTAAACCCCTCCCTATCCCTGTAACCTCCCTCACTCCCTACACCCTTCCCTATCCCTGTAACTTCCCTCACTCCCTACGCCCCACCCTATCTCTGTAACCTCCCTCACTCCCTACACCCCTCCTATCCCTGTAACCTCCCTCACTCCCTACACCCCTCCCTATCCCTGTAACCTCCCTCACTCCCTACACCCCTCCCTATCTATGTAACCTCCCTCACTCCCTACAACCCTCCCTATCCCTGTAACCTCCCTCACTCCCTACACCCCTTCCTATCCCTGTAACCTCCCTCACTCCCTACACCCCTCCCTATCCCTGTAACTTCCCTCACTCCCTACACCCCTCCCTATCTCTGTAACCTCCCTCACTCCCTACACCACTCCCTATCCCTGTAACCTCCCTCACTCCCGACACCCCTCCCTATCCCTGTAACCTCCTCCAGCCCCTACACCCCTCCCTATGTTTGTAACCTCCCTCACTCCCTACACCCCTCCCTATCCCTGTAACCTCCCTCGCTCCCTACAACCCTCCCTATCCCTGTAACCTGCCACACGCTCTACAACCCTCCCTATCCCTGTAACCACCCTCACTCCCTACACCCCTCCCAATCCCTGTAACCTCCCTCACTCCCTGCACCCCTCCCTATCCCTGTAACCTCCCTACACCCCTCCCTATCCCTGTAACCTCCCACACTCCCTACAGCCCTCCCTATCCCTGTAACCTCCCTGACTCACTGCACCCCTCCCTATCCCTGAAACCTCCCTCACTCCCTACACCCCTCCCGATCTCTGTAACCTCCTCCAACCCCTACATCCCTCCCTATCCCTGTAACCTCCCTCACTCCCTACAACCCTCCCTGTCCCTGTAACCTCCTCCAGCCCATACACCCCTCCCTAGCCCTGAAACCTCCCTAACTCCCTACACCACTCCCGATCTCTGTAACCTCCTCCAACCCCTACATCCCTCCCTATCCCTGTAACATCCCTCGCTCCCTGCACCCCTCCCTATCCCTGTAACCTCCCTACACCCCTCCCTATCCCTGTAACCTCCCTCACTCCTTCCAGCCCTCCCTATCCCTGCAACCTCCCTCACTCACTACACCCCTCCCTATCCCTGTAACCTCCCTCACTCCCTACACCCCTCCCTATCCCTGTAACCTCCCTCACTCCCTACAACCCTCCCTATCCCTATAACCTCCCTCACTCCCTACACCCCTCGCTATCCCAGTAACCTCCCTCACTCCCTACACCCCTCCCTATCCCTGTAACATCCCTCACTCCCTACACCCCTCCCAATCCCTGTAACCTCCCTCACTCCCTGCACCCCTCCCTATCCCTGTAACCTCCCTACACCCCTCCCTATCCCTGTAACCTCCATCACTCCCTACAGCCCTCCCTATGCCAGTAACCTCCCTCACTCACTACACCACTCCCTATCCCTGAAACCTCCCTCACTCCCTACACCCCTCCCGATCTCTGTAACCTCCTCAAACCCCTACATCCCTCCCTATCCCTGTAACCTCCCTCACTCCCCACAACCCTCCCTATATCTGTAACCTCCTCCAGCCCATACACCCCTCCCTAGCCCTGAAACCTCCCTCACTCCCTACACCACTCCCGATCTCTGTAACCTCCTCCAACCCCTACATCCCTCCCTATCCCTGTAACATCCCTCGCTCCCTGCACCCCTCCCTATCCCTGTAACCTCCCTACACCCCTCTCTATCCCTGTAACCTCCCTCACTCCCTACAGCCCTCCCTATCCCTGTAACCTCCCTCACTCACAACACCCCTCCCTATCCCTGTAACCTCCCTCACTCCTTATACCCCTCCCTACCTCTGTAACCTCCCTCACTCCCTACAACCCTCCCTATCCCTGTAACCTCCCACACTTCCTACACCCCTCCCTATCCCTGTAACCTCCCTCACTCCCTACACCCCTCCCTATCCCTGTAACTTCCCTCACTCCCTACACCCCTCCCTATCTATGTAACCTCCCTCACTAACTACAACCCTCCCTATCCCTGTAACTTCCCTCACTCCCGACACCCCTCCCTATCACTATAACCTCCCTCACTCCCTACACCCCTCCCTATCCCTCTAACCTCCCACACTCCCTACACCCCTCCCTATCTATGTAACCTCCCTCACTCCCTACAACCCTCCCTATCTCTGTAACCTCCCTCACTCCCTACACCCCTCCCTATCCCTGTAACCTCCATCACTCCCTACACCCCTCCCTATCCCTGTAACTTCCCTCACTCCCTACACCCCTCCCTATCTCTGTAACCTCCCTCACTCCCTACACCACTCCCTATCCCTGTAACCTCCCTCACTCCCGACACCCCTCCCTATCCCTGTAACCTCCTCCAGCCCCTACACACCCCCCCTATCACTGTAACCTCCTTCACTCCCTACAACCCTCCCTATCCCTGTAACCTCCTCCAGCCCATACACCCCTCCCTAGCCCTGAAACCTCCCTCACTCCCTACACCACTCCCGATCTCTGTAACCTCCTCCAACCCCTACATCCCTCCCTATCCCTGTAACATCCCTCGCTCCCTACAACCCTCCCTATCCCTGTAAACTCCCTCACTCCCTACACCCCTCCCTATCCCTGTAACCTCCCTCACTCCCTAGACCCCTCCCTATCCCTGTAACCTCCCTCACTCCCTACACCCCTCCCTATCCCTGTAACCTCCCTCACTCCCTACAACCCTCCCTATCCCTGTAACCTCCTCCAGCCCCTACACCCCTCCCTAGCCCTGAAACCTCCCTCACTCCCTACACCCCTCCCGATCTCTGTAACCTCCTCCAACCCCTACATCCCTCCCTATCCCTGTAACATCCCTCGCTCACTACAACCCTCCCTATCCCTGTAAACTCCCACACTTCCTACACCCCTCCCTATCCCTGTAACCTCCCTCACTCCCTACACCCCTCCCTATCCCTGTAACTTCCCTCACTCCCTACACCCCTCCCTATCTATGTAACCTCCCTCACTAACTACAACCCTCCCTATCCCTGTAACTTCCCTCACTCCCGACACCCCTCCCTATCCCTATAACCTCCCTCACTCCCTACACCCCTCCCTATCCCTCTAACCTCCCTCACTCCCTACACCCCTCCCTATCTATGTAACCTCCCTCACTCCCTACAACCCTCCCTATCTCTGTAACCTCCCTCACTCCCTACACCCTTCCCTATCCCTGTAATCTCCCTCATTCCCTACACCCCTCCCTATCCCTGTAACTTCCCTCACTCCCTACACCCCTCCCTATCTCTGTAACCTCCCTCACTCCCTACACCCCTCCCTATCCCTGTAACCTCCTCCAGCCCCTACACCCCCCCTATCACTGTAACCTCCCTCACTCCCTACAACCCTCCCTATCCCTGTAAACTCCCTCACTCCCTACACCCCTCCCTATCCCTGTAACCTCCCTCACTCCCTACACCCCTCCCTATCCCTGTAACCTCCCTCACTCCCTACAACCCTCCCTATCCCTGTAACCTCCCTCACTCCCTACACCCCTCCCTATCTATGTAACCTCCCTCACTAACTACAACCCTCCCTATCCATGTAACCTCCCTCACTCCCTACACCCCTCCCTATCCCTGTAACTTCCCTCACTCCCTACACCCCTCCCTATCTCTATAACCTCCCTCACTCCCTACACCCCTCCCTATCCCTCTAATCTCCCACACTCCCTACACCCCTCCCTATCTATGTAACCTCCCTCACTCCCTACAACCCTCCCTATCTCTGTAACCTCCCTCACTCCCGACACCCCTCCCTATCCCTGTAACCTCCATCACTCCCTACACCCCTCCCTATCCCTGTAACTTCCCTCACTCCCTACACCCCTCCCTATCTCTGTAACCTCCCTCACTCCCTACACCACTCCCTATCCCTGTAACTTCCCTCACTCCCGACACCCCTCCCTATCCCTGTAACCTCCTCCAGCCCCTACACACCCCCCCTATCACTGTAACCTCCTTCACTCCCTACAACCCTCCCTATCCCTGTAACCTCCTCCAGCCCATACACCCCTCCCTAGCCCTGAAACCTCCCTCACTCCCTACACCACTCCCGATCTCTGTAACCTCCTCCAACCCCTACATCCCTCCCTATCCCTGTAACATCCCTCGCTCCCTACAACCCTCCCTATCCCTGTAAACTCCCTCACTCCCTACACCCCTCCCTATCCCTGTAACCTCCCTCACTCCCTACACCCCTCCCTATCCCTGTAACCTCCCTCACTCCCTACACCCCTCCCTATCCCTGTAACCTCCCTCACTCCCTACAACCCTCCCTATCCCTGTAACCTCCTCCAGCCCCTACACCCCTCCCTAGCCCTGAAACCTCCCTCACTCCCTACACCCCTCCCGATCTCTGTAACCTCCTCCAACCCCTACATCCCTCCCTATCCCTGTAACATCCCTCGCTCACTACAACCCTCCCTATCCCTGTAAACTCCCTCACTCCCTACACCCCTCCCTATCCCTGTAACCTCCCTCACTCCCTGCACCCCTCCCTATCCCTGTAACCTCCTCCAGTCCCTACACCCCTCCCTGTCCCTGAAACCTCAAACACTCCCTACACCCGTCCCTATCCCTGTAACCTCCCTCACTCCCTACACCCCTCCCTCTCCCTGTAACCTCCTCCAGTCCCTACAGCCCTCCCTATCCCTTTAACCTCCGACAGCCCTCCCTATCCCTGTAACCTCCCTCACTCCCTACACCCCTCCCTATCCCTGTAACCTCCTCCAGTCCCTACAACCCTCCCTATCTCTGTAACCTCCTCCAGCCCCTACAACCCTCCCTATCCCTGTAACCTTTCTCACTCCCTACAACCCTCCCTATCCCTGTAACCTCCCCCAGCCCCAACAACCCTCCCTATCTCTGTAACCTCCTCCAGCCCCTACAACCCCTCCCTATCCCTGTAACCTCCTCCAGCCCCTACAACCCTCCCTATCTCTGTAACCTCCTCCAGCCCCTACAACCCCTCCCTATCCCTGTAACCTCCTCCAGCCCCTACAACCCTCCCTATCCCTGTAACCTCCTCCAGCCCCAACAACCCTCCCTATCTCTGTAACCTCCCTCACTCCCTACAGCCCTCCCTATCTCTGTAACCTCCCTCAGTCCCTACACCCCTCCCTATCCCTGTAACCTCCTCCAGCCCCTACAACTCTCCCTATCCCTGTAACCTCCTCCAGCCCCAACAACCCTCCCTAGCTCTAACCTACCTCACTCCCTGCAGCCCTCCCTATCTCTGTAACCTCCCTCAGTCCCTACTCCCCTCCCTATCACTGTAACCTCCCTCACTCCCTACACCCCTCCCTATCCCTGTAACCTCCCTCACTCCCTACACCCCTCCCTATCCCTGTAACCTCCCTCACTCCCTACACTCCTCCCTATCCCTGTAACCTCCCTCTCTCCCGGCACCCTTCCCTATCCCTGTAACCTCCCTCACTCCCTACACCCCTCCCTATCCCTGTAACCTCCCTCACTCCCTACAACCCTCCTGTAGCGCACAATGACTCACGAGAGACGAAGAGTGATTAATTTGATCCAGGCTTTATTAAGCAACGCTTGTTCCCAGCAGCTCAGCAACAGAATGAAGCTGCGGTGAGAAGCTCGGGTTCTTATACTCCGCCTTCAGGGCGGAGCCAGGAGTCAGCAGCCAACCAGGACCCGGGATCTGTCAGCCAATAGCATCTCGGCTTCACAGTCCCACATGACCCCTAATACATACCACCTCATTCACCCCTTGTTAAAAAGGATCCCGGCGGGGTGGTGGTTCGCATGGTGGTAGGGGTTTACAAGGCTGGCCCTGGAAGTAAAATTTCGGACATGTTACTGCAGTTTTAGCCCTACACTGGGCTATGTACAAATTTGTGCGATCTATTTACAATATTAGCAAAAAATTTTTTTTGTTACAACAACATTCTTGGTGTCACGCGGATTCCACGAATCGAGCGGGCGGTCTGGTCTTCCTCGTCGATCGCCTCAGCCCCGGTGGTGGTGCAGGTGCTTGCTCAGGCGTTGTCGTCTCCGGGAGCGTTTCGGTGTTTGTTCCTGTTTTACTCCTGGGCGGGCACAGGAGGAGGACCGACCCCCCCAGGAAGGGGGCGGTCACGGGGTGCGCCGGTGGCAGGGAGGGGATGATCGGTGTCGGGGGGGGTGTGTGTTGCCGGCGGGCGCCACGTCCCGCAGGGAGACCGTGTCCTGTCGGCCGTCGGGGTACTCCACGTAGGCGTACTGGGGGTTCGCGTGGAGAAGGTGAACCCTCTCGACCAATGGGTCCGATTTGTGCGCCCGCACATGTTTCCGGAGCAAGATGGGTCCTGGGGCCGCCAGCCAGGTCGGCAGCGACGTTCCGGAGGAGGACTTCCTGGGGAAGACAAGGAGGTGCTCATGAGGCGTTTGGTTAGTGGTGGTACACAGCAGCGACCGGATGGATTGGAGAGCGTCCGGGAGGACCTCCTGCCACCAGGAAACTGGGAGATCCCTGGACCGTAGGGCCAGTAGGACGGTCTTCCAGACCCTGCCGTTCTCCCTCTCTACTTGCCCGTTCCCCCGGGGGTTGTAGCTGGTCGCCCTGCTCGAGGCTATGCCCTTGCTGAGCAGGAACTGGCGCAGCTCGTCACTCATGAATGAGGACCCCCTGTCGCTATGGATATACGCGGGGCAACCGAACAGTATGAATGTGGTGCCAAGGGCTTTAATGACTGTGGCCGCTGTCATGTCGGGGCAGGGGATGGCGAAGGGGAAACGAGAGTACTCGTCCACCACGTTCAGGAAGTATGCGTTGAGGTCGGTGGAGGGGAGGGCCCCTTTGAAATCCAAACTGAGGCGTTCAAAGGGGCGGGAAGCCTTGATCAGGTGTGCTCTATCCGGCCTGAAGAAGTGCGGTTTGCACTCTGCGCAGATGTGGCAGTTCCTGGTGACTGTACGGACCTCCTCCACAGAGTAGGGGAGGTTGCGGGACTTTACGAAAAGGTAGAATCGAGTGACCCCCGGGTGACAGAGGTCCTCGTGGAGGGCTTAGAGGCGGTCTATTTGTGCGTTGGCACATGTGCCGCGGGATAGGGCATCGGACGGCTCGTTCAGCTTTCCGGGACGATACAAGATCTCATAGTTGAAGGTGGAGAGCTCGATCCTCCACCTTAAGATCTTGTTGTTTTTGATTTTGCCCCGCTGTGCATTATCGAACATGAAGGCTACCGACCGTTGGTCGGTGAGGAGAGTGAATCTCCTGCCGGCCAGGTAATGCCTCCAATGTCGCACAGCTTCCACGATGGCTTGGGCTTCCTTTTCCACTGAGGAGTGGCGGATTTCTGAGGCGTGGAGGGTCCAGGAGAAAAAGGCCACGGGTCTGCCCGCTTGGTTAAGGGTGGCCGCCAGAGCTACGTCGGATGCGTCGCTCTCGACCTGGAAGGGGAGGGACTCGTCGATGGCGCGCATCGTGGCCTTTGCGATATCCGCTTTGATGCGGCTGAAGGCCTGGCGAGCCTCTGTCGACAGGGGGAAGGTAGTGGTCTGTATTAGCGGGCGGGCCTTGTCTGCATACTGGGGGACCCACTGGGCGTAATATGAAAAGAAACCCAGGCAACGTTTCAGGGCTTTGGAGCAGTGGGGGAGGGGGAATTCCATAAGGGGGCGCATGCGTTCTGGGTCGGGGCCTATTATCCCATTGCGCACTACGTATCCCAGGACGGCCAACCGTTTGTGCTAAAAACGCACTTTTCCTCGTTGTATGTGAGGTTCAAGGCGTTAGCGGTCTGGAGGAATTTTTGGACGTTGGCGTCGTGGTCCTGCTGATCGTGGCCGCAGATGGTTACGTTGTCTAGGTACGGGAACGTGGCCTGCAACCCGTGCTGGTCAACCATTCGGTCCATCTCCCGTTGGAAGACCGAGACCCCGTTTGTGACCCCAAATGGGACCCTTAGGAAGTGGTATAGACGCCCGTCTGCCTCGAAGGCTGTGTACTTGCGGTCACCTGGGCGGATGGGGAGCTGGTGGTAGGCGGAATTGAGGTCCACGGTGGAGAAGACCTTATACTGGGCAATCCGATTGACCATGTCGGATATGCGGGGGAGAGGGTACGCATCGAGCTGCGTGTACCTGTTGATGGTCTGACTGTAGTCTATGACCATCCTTTGCTTCTCCCCGGTCTTTACTACTACCACCTGGGCTCTCCAGGGACTATTGCTGGCCTGGATTATGCCTTCCTTCAGCAGCCGCTGGACTTCAGACCGAATAAATATCCGGTCCTGGGCGCTGTACCGTCTGCTCATGGTGGCGACGGGTTTGCAATCCGGGGTGAGGTTTGCAAACAAGGACGGCGGTTCAACCTTGAGAGTTGCGAGGCCGCAGATAGTGAGTGGGGGTATTGGGCCGCCGAATTGAAATGTTAGGCTCTGCAGGTTACACTGGAAATCTAATCCCAGTAATGTGGGTGCGCAGAGTTGGGGAAGGACGTAGAGCCTGTAGTTCTTAAACTCCCTCCCTTGCACCGTCAGGTTCGCGATGCAGAACCCTTTGATCTCTACGGAGTGGGATCCTGCAGCTAGGGAAATCTTTTGCGTGCTTGGATGGATGGTCAGAAAACAGCGTCTTACCGTGTCTGGGTAAATAAAACTTTCAATGCTCCCGGAGTCGATCAGGCATGGTGTCTCGTGTCCGTTGATCAGCACCGTTGTTGTCGTCGTCTGGAGCATCCGGGGCCGTGATTGATCTAGTGTCACCGAAGCCAGTCGTGGTCGTAGTGTCTCGGCGTCTTCTTCGGACCCCGTGGAGCCGTCGATGCTGGGGTCCTTTGTTGTCAACCAAGGTGGTGGCGTCCATGAATCGCACGTGGCCGGGGGTGGACAAAATGGCCGCCCCCATGGATCGCACGTGGTCGGGGGTGGACAAAATGGCCACCCCCATGAATCGCACGTGGCTGGGGGGTCGCAAGATGGCGGCGCCCATCCTCCCCTCGTGGTGCCCGGGACCCAAAATGGCTGCGCCCGCGGGTCGCACATGGGGCGCTGGGGGGCGGGGTAGGGGAGCGTTTGGGATGTGCTGAGCTCGTTCTTCTCCGGGGATTGCGGCGACCCCCCGGGACCGGCACCTGCCGCGTAATGGCCCTTCTTGTCGCAGCTTTTACAAATAGCTGCGTGGGCCGGGCAGCGCTGCCGGGGGTGTTTCGCTTGTCCGCAGAAATAGCAGCGGGCCCCCCCGGGATGGTCTGACGCTTTAACCGCGCAAGCTTGCGAGGGGGGAGGGGGGGGGAGTTTGTTGCGACGGGGGTCCACGGAGCCCAAGGGGCTGCCGCGCGGTTGGGGCCGTAGGCGCGGGCGTTTTGCGAGGCCACATCTAGGGAAGCTGCAAGGACCCGTGCCTCTGGGAGTCCTAGCGACTCTCTTTCTAAAAGTCTTTGGCGGATTTGGGGAGAGTTCATACCTGCCACAAATGCATCGCGAATTAGCATGTCCGTGTGTTCGATCGCGTTCACCGGTGGGCAGCTGTAGCCCCGTCCCAAAATTAGCAACGCGGCGTAGAATACTTCTAGCGATTCTCCGGGACTTTGCCGTCTCGTCGCGAGTTGGTTAACGGGCCGAACGTAGATGCCCTTCAGCAATGTAAGCGCCGTCGGGAAATCCTCTGCGTCTTCTATGAGAGGGTAAATTTCCGGGCTTACCCTCGAATGCAGGACCTGCATTTTCTGGTCTTCTGTGATCTGGCCGGGGGCCATTCGGAGGTAGCCTTCAAAACATGCTTGCCAGTGTTTAAATACTGCTGCCGAGTTCGGTGCGTGGGGGCTGATCCGCAGGCATTCCGGGGTGATCCGGAGCTCCATAGTCCTTTAAGCTCGCTTAATAAATTGTAGCGCACAATGACTCACGAGAGACGAAGAGTGATGAAGTCGATCCAGGCTTTATTAAGCGATGCTTGTCCCCAGCAGCTCAGCAACAGAATGAAGCTGCGGGGAGAAGCTCGGGTTCTTATACTCCGCCTTCAGGGCGGGGCCAGGAGTCAGCAGCCAACCAGGACCCGGGATCTGTCAGCCAATAGCATCTCGGCTTCACAGTCCCACATGACCCCTAATACATACAACCACACCTCCCTATCCTGTAACCTCCCTCACTCCCTACAGCCCTCCCTATCCCTGTAACCTCCCTCACTCCCTACAGCCCTACCTATCCCTGTAACCTCCCTCACTCCCTACACCCCTCCCTATCCCTGTAACCTCCCTACACCCCTCCCTATTCCTGTAACCTCCCTCACTCCCTGCACCCCTCCCTATCCCTGTAACCTCCCTCACTCCCTACACCACTCCCTATTCCTGTAACCTCCCTCACTCCCTACACCCCTCCCTATTCCTGTGACCTCCCTCACTCCCTACAACCCTCTCTAACCCTGTAACCTCCCTCATTCCCTACAACACTCCCTATCCCAGTAATCTCCTTCACTCCCTACAACCCTCCCTATTCCTGTAACCTCCCTCACTCCCTACAACCCTCCCTATCCCAGTAACCTCCTTCACTCCCTACAACCCTCCCTATTCCTGTAACCACCCTCACTCCCTCCAACCCTCCCTATTCCTATAACCTGCCTCACTCCCTACAACCCTCCCTATCCCAGCAACCTCCTTCACTACCTACAACCCTCCCTATTCCTGTAACCTCCCTCACTCCCTACAACCCTCCCTATCCCAGTAACCTCCTTCACTCCCTAAAACCCTCCCTATTCCTGTAACCTCCCTCACTCCCTACAACCCTCCCTATCCCAGTAACCTCCTTCACACCCTACAACCCTCCCTATTCCTGTAACCTCCCTCACTCCCTACAACCCTCCCTATCCCTGTAACCTTCCTCAGTCCCTACAACCCTCCCTATCCCTGTAACCGCCCTCACTCCCTACAACCCTCCCTAACCCTGTAACCTCCCTCAGTCCCTACAACCCTCCCTATCCCTGGTACCTCCCTCACTCCCTACAACCCTCCCTATCCCTGGTACCTCCCTCACTCCCTACAACCCTCCCTATCCCAGTAACCTCCTTCACTCCCTACAACCCTCCCTATCCCTGTAACCTTCCTCACTCCCTGAAAAAAATGATAATCGATAATTGTCACAAGTAGGCTTCAATGAAGTTACAGTGAAAAGCCCCTAGTCGCCACATTCCGGCGCCTGTTCGGGGAGGCTTGTACGGGAATTGAACCGTGTTACTAGCCTGTCTTGGTTTGCTTTAAAAGCCAGCGATTTAGCCCAGTGAGCTAAACAAGCCCCTGTCTATTTCTGTAACCTCCTCCAGTCCCTACAACCCTGTATCCTCCCTATCCCTGTAACCTCCCTCAGCCCCTACATCCCTCCCTATCCCTGTAACCTCCTGCAGCCCCTACAACCCTCCCTATCTCTGTAACCTCCCTCAGTCCCCTACAACCCTCCCTATCCCTGTAACCTCCCTCAGCCCCTACAACACTTCCTATCTCTGTAACCTCCTCCAGCCCCTACAACCCTCCCTATCCCTGTAACCTCCTCCAACCCCTACAACTCTCCCTATCCCTGTAACCTCCTCCAACCCCTACAACCATCCCTATCCCTGTAACCTCCCTCAGCCCCTACAACACTCTCTATCTCTGTAACCTCCTCCAGCCCCTACAACCCTCCCTATCCCGGTAACCTCCTCCAACCCCTACAACCCTCCCTATCCCTGTAACCTCCTCCAGCCTCTACAACCCTCCCTATCTCTGTAACCTCCTCCAGCCCCTACAACCCTCCCTATCTCTGTAACCTTTTCCAGCCCCTACAACCCTCCCTGTCCCTGTAGCCTCCCTCAGTCCCTACAGCCCTCCCTATCTCTGTAACCTCCCTCAGTCCCTACAACCCTTCCTATCTCTGTAACCTCCCTCAGTCCCTGCAACCCTTCCTATCTCTGTAACCTCCTCCAGCCACTACACTCCTCCCTAACTCTGTAACCTCCCTCAGTCCCTACAACCCTCCCTATCTATGTAACCTCCCTCAGTCCCTACACCCCTCCCTATCTCTGTAACTTCCCTCAGTCCCTACAACCCTCCCTATCTCTGTAACCTCCCTCAGTCCCCTACAACCCTCCCTATCCCTGTAACCTCCCTCAGCCCCTACAACACTTCCTATCTCTGTAACCTCCTCCAGCCCCTACAACCCTCCCTATCCCTGTAACCTCCTCCAACCCCTACAACTCTCCCTATCCCTGTAACCTCCTCCAACCCCTACAACCATCCCTATCCCTGTAACCTCCCTCAGCCCCTACAACACTCTCTATCTCTGTAACCTCCTCCAGCCCCTACAACCCTCCCTATCCCGGTAACCTCCTCCAACCCCTACAACCTCCCCTATCCCTGTAACCTCCTCCAGCCTCTACAACCCTCCCTATCTCTGTAACCTCCTCCAGCCCCTACAACCCTCCCTATCTCTGTAACCTTTTCCAGCCCCTACAACCCTCCCTGTCCCTGTAGCCTCCCTCAGTCCCTACAGCCCTCCCTATCTCTGTAACCTCCCTCAGTCCCTACAACCCTTCCTATCTCTGTAACCTCCCTCAGTCCCTGCAACCCTTCCTATCTCTGTAACCTCCTCCAGCCACTACACTCCTCCCTAACTCTGTAACCTCCCTCAGTCCCTACAACCCTCCCTATCTATGTAACCTCCCTCAGTCCCTACACCCCTCCCTATCTCTGTAACTTCCCTCAGTCCCTACAACCCTCCCTATCTCTGTAACCTCCCTCAGTCCCTACAACCCTCCCTATCTCTGTAACCTCCCTCAGTCCCTACAACCCTCCCTATCTCTGTAACCTCCTCCAGCTACTACAACCCTCCCTATCTTGTGACTGTCTGAGGATACAGCAGGATTTAGATTGTCTGGAGACTTGGGCGGAGAGATGGCAGATGGAGTTTAACCTGGACAAATGTGAGGTAATGCATTTTGGAAGGGCTAATGCAGGTAGGGAATATACAGTGAATGGTAGAACCCTCAAGAGTATTGAAAGTCAAAGAGATCTAGGAGTACAGGTCCACAGATCACTGAAAGGGGCTACACAGGTGGAGAAGGTAGTCAAGAAGGCATACGGCATGCTTGCCTTCATTGGCCGGGGCATTGAGTATAAGAGTTGGCAAGTCATGTTGCAGCTGTATAGAACCTTAGTTAGGCCACACTTGGAGTATAGTGTTCAATTCTGGTCACCACACTACCAGAAGGATGTGGAGGCTTTAGAGAGGGTGCAGAAGAGATTTACCAGAATGTTGCCTGGTATGGAGGGCATAAGCTATGAGGAGCGATTGAATAAACTCGGTTTGTTCTCACTGGAACGAAGGAGGTTGAGGGGCGACCTGATAGAGGTATACAAAATTATGAGGGGCATAGACAGAGTGGATAGTCAGAGGCTTTTCCCCAGGGTAGAGGGGTCAATTACTAGGGGGCATAGGTTTAAGGTGAGAGGGGCAAAGTTTAGAGTAGATGTACGAGGCAAGTTTTTTACGCAGAGGGTAGTGGGTGCCTGGAACTCACTACCGGAGGAGGTAGTGGAGGCAGGGACGATAGGGACATTTAAGGGGCATCTTGACAAATATATGAATAGGATGGGAATAGAAGGATACGGACCCAGGAAGTGTAGAAGATTGTAGTTTAGTCGGGCAGTATGGTCGGCACGGGCTTGGAGGGCCGAAGGGCCTGTTCCTGTGCTGTACATTTCTTTGTTTGTTCTTTGTTCTATCTCTGAAAACTCTTCCAGCCCCTACAACACTCCCTATCTCTGTAACCTCCTCCAGTCCCTTCAACCCTCCCTATCTCTGTAACCTCCCTCAGTCCCCACAACCCTCCCTATCTCTGTAACCTCCTCCAACCCCTACAACTCTCCCTATCCCTGTAACCTTTTCCAGCCCCTACAACCCTCCCTATCTCTGTATCCTCCCTCAGTCCGCACAACCCTCCCTATCTCTGTAATCTCCTCCAGCCCCTACAACCCTCCCTATCTCTGTATCCTCCTCCAGCCCCTGCATCCCTCCCTATCTCTGTAAACTCGTCCAGCCCCTACACTTCTCCCGATCTCTGTAACCTCATCCAGCCCCTACAACCCTCCCTATCTCTGTAACCTCCTCCAGCCCCTACATCCCCCCTGTCTCTGTAACCTCCTCCAGCCACAACAACCCTCCCGATCTCTGTAACCTCCTCCAGCTCCTACAACCCTCCCTATCTCTGTGACCTCCTCCAGCCCATATACCCTCCATTTCTCTGTAACCTCCTCCAGTCCATATACCCTCCATTTCTCTGTAACTCCTCCAGCCCCTACAACACTCCCTATCTCTGTAACCTTATCCAGCCCCTACAACCCTCCCTATCTCTGTAACCTGCTTCAGCCCCTACAACCCTCCCTATCTCTGTAACTTCCTCCAGCCACCACACTCCTCCCTATCTCTGTAACCTCCTCCAGCCGCTGTGGCCCTCTGGGATTCCAGTGTTGACCTCTCAAGAGTCCCCTGATATTTCCCACAGGGCTGAAGATACAGGTTGTTGGGAATGGCACAGGGGCAGCAAGAATGTGAAAGGTGCCCGAGGACTGAAGGCAGATCGGCATGGGAAACAGAAGTAGAAAATGCGGCAGATAATGAGCTGATTGGAAGTGTCTGTGGAGCGAGGGAGTCGGCGTGGACGGTTCAGGCCCACGGCCTTTCGACAGGCCTAAGAAATCCTCGAGATGTGATACGTTTGAGAGGCTGAGTGGGACGAGGACAAAAGGAAGGTCCGTGATTGACCGGAGAGAGCGAATGACAGAAATGTTCACCGCTAGCTCCAAAGGGAATGATGATGGGATAGAGAAAAGAAAGAAAGGGAAGATATGCCTGGAACTGGAGTTTAGCTGGCCGACGTTCTGAGTAGCATGTACAGTAACAATCCCCTTATTTAAATAAGGATATTAATGCGTTGAGAGCAGAAGGTTAACTGAACTAATCCCTGGATTGGTCAAGTTATCTTATCAGGAAAATTTGGACAGGTGAGGCTTTCGTCCGCATGGGTTTAGAAGGCTAAGAGGCCACTTGAATGAACCATTGCTTTTTATCTTCCACGGTATGTGGGTGTTGCTGGCTAGTCCAGCATTTATTGCACACCCCTAATTGCCCCTTGAGAAGGTGGTGGGTGAGCTGTCTTCTTGAACCGCTGCAGACCCTGAGCTTGTAGGTACACCCACTGTGCTGTTAGGGCGGGTGTTCCAGGATGTTGCCCCAGCGACACTGAGGGATCGGCAATATATTTCCAAGTCAGGGGGGTGAGTGACTTGGAGGGGAACCTCCAGGTGGTGGAGTTCCCAGGTATCTGCTGCTCTTGTCCTTCTAGATGGTCGTGGTCGTGGGTTTGGAAGGAATCCTTGGTGAGTTCCTGCAGTGCATCTTGTAGCTGGTACACACGGCTGCTACTGTGCGTCGGTGGTGGAGGGAGTGAATGTTTGTGGGAGGGGGAGCAATCAAGCGGGGCTGCTTTGTCCTGGATGGTGTTGAGCTTCCTGAGTGTTGTTGGAGCTGCACTCACCCAGGCAAGTGGGGAGTATTCCATCACACTCCTGACTTGTGCCTTGTCGATGGTGGACAGGCTTTGGGGGGCGGGGGGCGGGGGGGGGGGGGGGGCGGTGCGGTCAGGTGGTGAGGTCAATGGTAACTCCCAGGATGTTTTTCGTGAGGGGATTCAGCGATGGTAAGATCCTGAGCGGTATTGACAGGGGGGATGTGGAGAGGATGTTTCCTGTTGTGGGAGAATCTGGAACTCCGGGATCACTGTTTAAAAATAAGGGGTTGACCATTTCCGTCAGAGATGAGGAGAAATCTTTTCCCTCAGAGGGGCGTGCGTCTCTGGAACTTCCTCAAAAGGCAGGAGAATTCGGAGGAGACTCGAGGGGCCGAGTAGCCTACTCCTGATCCTAATTGGCATGTTCGTATGTTACGCCTGGGAAGGAATATAAGAAAAAAAACAAAAGAATCAAAGAAGAGGAAGCACAGGTAGAAACAGGAAATGCTGGAAAATCTCAGCAGGTCTGGCAGCATCCAGGGAGAGAGAAACAGACAACACTTCGAGTCCGTACAACACTTTTTCAGAGGTAAAGAGAGGGAAAAATGTGCTGGATGTTAATCTGTTTAAGAGGGGGTGGAGCAAAGTGGCAGGTCAGTGATAGGGCGGCATGGTAGCACAGTGGTTAGCACTATTGCTTCACAGCGCCAGGGTCCCAGGTTCGATTCCCGGCTGGGTCACTGTCTGTGCGGCGTCTGCGCATTCTCCCCGTGTGTGCGTGGGTTTCCTCCAGGAGCTCCGGTTTCCTCCCACAGTCCAAAGATGTACAGGTTAGGTGGATTGGCCGTGATAAATTGCCATTAGGTCAGGTAGGGTTGCTGGGTTACGGGGATAGGGTGGAAGTGTGGGCTTAAGTAGGGCGCACTTTCCAAGAGCTGGTGCAGACTCGATGGGCCAAATGGCCTCCTTCTGCACTGTAAATTCTATGAGGTGTGAGCTCAGGTGAGATTGCACAAAGATGGGTAGGTTACGAGACCGAGGACGTTAATGGTAGTGTGAAGGACTGTAGAAGGCGCTGATAGTGGCATAAAGGTAAGATAGCAGTGTATGATAATGGGAGCACCAAGGTTAGCGCTCAGTGAAAGCAAAACCTAAGAGCAAGTAACAGATGGCCCTGTGGAGGAGCAGGGTGAGGTGGGGTTGATGGGGAGGGATACGGAGGTGGTGTTGCATTGGGACAAAATAAAATTTGTGCAGGAGAAAGTTTGCAGTCTAAATTTGTTGAACTCAATGTTAAGTCCAGCAGGCTGTAACAGGTCTAATCAGAAGATGAGGTACTGTTCCTCTAGTTGGGCTTCACTGGAACAGAGGAAGCACAAAATTAGTCAACGATCAATTCTTGCCATTTCCACCATGATGCCAGTACCAAACACATCTTCCCCTCCCGTCTCCTGTCAGCATTTCGGACAGGAGCGTTCACTTTAGGACACATTTCTCTGCTCTTCTATAACCCTCAACACCCATCCCATCCTCACGGCATCTTCCCATGCTAATTACAGGAAGTGCAGTACCAGCCCCTCTACCTCTTCCCCCTGGCTGCCCCAAGCCCCATTCATTCCTTTCAGCTGAAGCTACGATTTACTTATGCTTCTTTTGATTCAGCTGCTCACGATGGGGTCTCCTCGACATCGGGAGGGCCAAGCACTTTTCCTTAACTTTCTTCGCTCACAGGGCTAGGTTAGCATCTCCTGCCCGTTCCCCAGTATCCCTCGAGAAGGCGGTGGGGAGCCTCCTTCCTGAACCGCTTGTGTGTAACTGCTTCAGGGTGGCCTCTTCACAGAATTTCTCCTCTCATCGTCACCCCAAGCTGCCCAATGGCTTTTCACTTGAATTCTCCTCCTCACGCTGACTCCTCTGTCTTCTTTTTTCTCTCTCTTTCTCTGTCTTCCTCTGTCTCTCTTTCTCTGCCTGTTTGTCTCTCTATCTCTCTTTCTGCCTCTCTGTCTCCGTCTGTCGCTTTCTGTCTCTCTCTCACTGGCTGTCTTTCGCTGTCTCGCTCTGTCTCTCTTTCTCTTCCTTAAGGGGATCAGGGGTTATGGGGAGAAGGCAGGAGAATGGGGATGAGAAAATATCAGCCATGATTGAATGGCGGAGCAGACTCGATGGGCCGAGTGGCCTAATTCTGCTCCTATGTCTCATGGTTTTTATCTCTGTATATCTCACTCTGCCTCTCCCTCCTCTCCCTCTGTCTCTCTCCCTCTCTTTTTCTCTCCTCTCTCTCCCTCCCTCCCTCCTTCTCTCCATCTCTACCTCACTCTCTCTCTCTACTCCATAGGAATAGTGGGAATAGGAGCAAGAGTGTACCATTGAGTCTCTCAATAATGCTCTGCCATTTAACTGGAGCATAGCTGATCTTCGATATCGATGCCATCCTTCTGCACTATCCCCATAGCCCGTGTTATCTTTAATATCAGCGGGACATGTTGTTCACACTGCGAGTGGTTGAGGTCTGGAATCCCACAGCCTCTTAAGTGTGGTGGAGGCAGGTTTGATCGAGGCATTCAAGAGGGCATTAGATGATTATTTGACTAGAAACAATGTGCAAGGGTACGGGGAACCTGGGAACCCCCACCACCTGGAGGTTCCCCTCCAAGTCACTCACCTACCTGATTTGGAAATATATCGTCCATTCCTTCACTGTCGCTGGGGCAACATCCTAGACTTCCCTCCCTAACAGCACAGTGGGTGCACCTACACCACAGGGACTGCAGCGGTTCAAGAAGGCAACTCGCCCCCACCTTCTCAAGGGGCAATTAGGGATGGGCAATAAGTGCTGGACTAGCCAGCGACACACACATCCTGTAAATGCTAATTTAAAAAAAAGACTGGTACATAGGCAGCATGCCTATGTAAATATCTGTGTTATATTACTTTACAATATAGTCTGTCCCTCTCTCTCAGTCTCTCTCTCTCTCGCTGTATCTTTCCTTCAGTCTTTCTCACTCTCTGCCTTCCTGTCTCACTTCTGTCTTTGTCTCTCTCTGTCTCTGTCTGCCAACTCTCTCTCCCTGTCTATATTTTTCTCTGTCTTTCTCTCGCTCTGCCTGTCCCGATCTTTCCCCCTCTCTGTTTTTCTCTCTCACTCAGTCTGTCTCTCACTCTCTCTCTGGTATTCTGTCTCGCTCCGTCTCCCTTTCTCTCTCTGGCTCTTTCAGTCTCTCTTGCAGTCTCTCTTGCAGTCTTTCTCTCTCCCCCACTCTGCCTCACTTTCCATTTCTCTCTCTAAACTCTGTCTGCGTCACTCTCTGTCTCTCCCTCTCAGTCTGCCTGTCTGTCTTTCTGTGACACTGTCTAACTCTCTCTCTCTCTTTCTCTGACTCTCTCGCTGTTTGTCTGTCTCTGTCTCTCTGTTTTTGTCTCCCTCTGTCTTTCTCTCTCTCTCTCATTTCTCTCAGTCTCTCTGTCCCTCACGCTCCATCACTCTGTCTCTGTCTCTCTCATTCTTTCTCTGTCTCTCTCTGTCCAGCTGTCTCATAGAATTAGTGAATCTTTATAGTGCAGAAAAGGCCATTCGGCCCATTGAGTCTGCGCCAACCCTCTCGAAGAGCACCTTCCCAGGCACACTCCCCCGCCCTATCCCCGTAACCCCATTTAACCTTTGGACACTAAGGGACAATTTAGCATGGCCAATCCACCTGGAATCTGCACATCTTTGGACGGTGGGAGGAAACCGGAGCATCCGGAGGAAACCCACGCAGACATGCGGAGAACTTGCAGACTCCGCACAGGCAGTCGCTCGAAGCCAGAATTGAACCCGGGTCCCTGACGCTAAGGCAGCAGTGCTAACCACTGTGCCACCGTGCTGCCACACTCTCTCTCACTCTCCCTTCTTTCCTCAGTGTCTCTCTCTCACTGTCTCCCCCTCTGTCTTTCTCTTTTGCTGTCTCTTGCTCTCATTTTCTGTCGCTCTTTGACTCTCACTGTTGTCGTGTTGGGTGTTCCGCTATACAGACGAACCAACACGGTTGCAGATGGTATAACTCTGTTTTATTACTATCAATAACAACATCTATCTGTAAACTTATGACTGTGGTTCGTTCTTTACCCTCTAACCTGTGGACCCAGCCCTTACACTATCTTATTGAGGCACTCAGCACATGGTGTATGTCTGAGTGGCACGCTGTGAGTTCTGTGCCCTGAGCTGTCTCCTGCTGGAATGAGCGGGAACTGTGGTGCAGCACGGTAGCATTGTGGCATTGTGGATAGCACAATTGCTTCACAGCTCCAGGGTCCCAGGTTCGATTCCGGCTTGGGTCACTGTCTGTGTGGAGTCTGCACGTTCTCCCCATGTGTGTGTGGGGTTCCTCCGGGTGCTCCGGTTTCCTCCCACAGTCCAAAGATGTGCAGGTTAGGTGGATTGGCCATGATAAATTGCCCTTCTTGTCCAAAATTGCCCTTAGTGTTGGGTGGGGTTACTGGGTTATGGGGATAGGGTGGAGGTGTTGACCTTGGATAGGGTGCTCTTTCCAAGAGCCGGTGCAGACTCGATGGGCCGAATGGCCTCCTTCTGCGCTGTAAATTCTATGATAGTGCGTGTGCTCTCACTGGTGATTGGCTGTGATGTTGCGTGTGTGTTGATTGGTCCGTTGATCTGTCCATCAGTGTGTATGTGTGTTTGCACCATGATATGTTTATCTGAATATCATGACAACTGTCTGTTCCTCTCCCTCTCTCTGTTTCTTTCTGTCTCTGACTTTCGCGCTCTCTGTTTCCCTCTTCCTCTTTCTCTCCCACTCCTCTCTCTCTGCCCTCTCTCTCACTCTGTCTGTCTCTTTGTCCCTCTGTGTTTCTTTCACTCTCTCTCTTGTCTCCTTCTTCCTCTCTATGTCTCCGCCCATCTCTCTTTCTCTCTGTCTTTTCCTCTGTGTCTCGCTCTGTGTCTGTGTGTGTCTCTCTCTCACTGTCTTTCTTTCTGTCTCTCACTGTCTTCTCTCTCCAACTCTGACTTTCTGTCTCTCTCTTTCTGTCTCTCTGTCTCTTTCGTGCTCTCAGTCTCCCTCTCTCTATTCCATCACTCTCTCTCTCTCTCTCTGTTCCTCTGTCCCTCTCTCTCCCTGTGTGTCTCTCTCTGTCTCTTTCCTCCTGTCTCTCTGCCTCTTTCATTCATTATGTCTTTCTCTCTCCCGTTATGCCTCTCTCTCTCTCTGTCTCTCTCTCCCTCTGTGTCTCTCTCTGTCTCTTTCCTCCTGTCTCTCTCTCCCTTTGTGTCTCTCGCTGTCTCTTTCCTCCTGTCTCTCTCTCTCTGTCTCTCATTCTGTCTCTCTCTGCCTCTGCCCCTCTCCCTGACTGTCTCTCTCCCTTTCCCCTCCCCCTCCCCCACATTCACCACCCAGTTCAATCTAAACAGAAGGTTCTGGAAAATCTCAGCAGGTCAGGCAGCATCTGCGGAGAGCGCTGACGGGGTCAGAGTGAGAGGCCCCAAGTAATGTGGAAACAGGAAATCTGCCTGGGAGCAGCTGGAGTAGAGAGTGGGGGGAGGGGGCGAGAGAGAGAGGGAGGCAAAGAGAGAGACAGGGGGAGAGGGAGAGACAGAGAGGCAGGGAGAGGGGGGAGACAGAGAGAGAGGGAAAGACAGGCAGGGGGAGAGAGAGGGAGACACAGAGAGAGAGACAGAGAGAGAGACTGAGAAAGAGACAGCGTCAGAGAGAGGGACAGAGAGGGAGAGACACAGAGACTGACAGAGAGACAGACATGGAGAGTGAGAGAGACAGAAAGATATAAAGCGTGTCACAGAGAGAGAGAGAGACACAGAGAGAGGGAAAGAGAGAGAAGAGTGACAGAGTGATAAAAAGAGAGAGTAAGGGAGAAAGAGAGAGAGAGATACATAGAGACAGAGAGACAGAGAGGGAAAGAGAGAAAAGAGTGACAGAGTAATAAAAAGAGACAGAATAAGGGAGAAAGAGAGAGATACAGAGGTGTAAAGTCAGAGAGAGAGAGACAGTGAGTAAAAGACAGAGGGTCAGAAACAGCAAGAGAGAGAGACAGTTTGAGAGACAGAGTGTGAAAGAGAGGTAGATTGAGAGAGCAATATATAGAGTGAGAGAAACAGAGAGAGACAGGGAGAAAAAGACAGAGGGCCAGAGACAGCGAGAGCGAGAGACAGTGTGAAAGAGAGAGCAGGAAATAGAGAGAGAGAGATACAAGAAAGTTAGACAGACAGACAGGGAGAAAGACAATGAATGAGACGGAGCAAGAGAGAGAGATAAAGAGAAAGAGAGACAGAACCAGAGCGGGTCAGAGAGTTGGAGAAAGCGACAGAGATAGAGAGTGACAGAGAGAGGCACACAGAGAGTGTGAGAGACTGAGAGAGTGATAGAGAGAGATATGGAGAGAGACGGAGAGTGAAACTGAGAGAGTGAAAGAGAACCAGACAGAGAGAGAGAAACAGAGAGAGTGACAACCAAACAGGGAGACAAAGACAGAGAGAGACTGATAGAGAGTGTGACAGAGAGACAGAAAGACACACAGAAAGTGAGAGAGAAGGGCTGAGGGAGAGAAAGAGAGAGAGAGAGACAGAAGGGAGAAAAAGAGAGAGAGAGTGAGACAGAGAAAGAGTGAAAGAGTGAGTCAGATAAACAGAGATTGAGACATTGAGATACAGAGAGTGGAAGAGAAATAGTCAGCGAGAGAGAAAGGCAGAGACAGAGAGCTAGAGAGAGAAACAGAGGGAGATAGAGGAAAAGACAGAGAGAGAGATTGAGACAAAGAGATATGGAGAGACAGAGAAGAAGTGACAGAAAGAAAGACAGAGAGAGAGGCAGAGACAGAAAAATAGAGGGTGGCATTCCCTAATCCTGAGGCTACGTGTTGACACCATCGGAAACGCCGTCGTGTTTCCCAACGGCGTCAACATGGCCTCAGGATTAGCAATTCTGGCCCCCACAGGGAGCCAGCACGGCACTAGAGCGACCCTCGCCGTTCCAGCTGCTGATCCTGGCGTCAACTGGGCGCCGCGGGGTCTGCGCATGCGCGGTGGCTCCCTTCTCCGCGCCGGCCCTGACGCAACGTGGCGCAGGGCTACAGGGGCCGGTGCGGAAGAAAGGAGGCCCCCAGCCCGAGAGGCCGGCCCGCCGATCGGTGGGCCCCGATCGCAGGCCAGGCCGCATCAGAGGTCCCCCCCCGGGGTCGATCCCCCCTCCACAGGCCGCCCCCGTGTTAGACGTTTTAGTTGCTGTGAAATGAAGAGTCTAAAGTCCTTGTTCCTTTTCACCAAACACCATTTATTTCACTTCCACAGCCTCTGCAAAAGCTCTTAACAACACACCACTTCCCAAAGGCCACCTGAAGCCCCTTTACATATCAGTGTCAATTAATGGATACTTAACATAAATGAGACAACTAATTGCAATGTCTCTTAACCCATTACTTAACAGTCTCCCCTTCCTTGGAGAAAAAAAAAAATTAGGTGAAAACAAAATGTCAAGAAACTCAAAAACACACACACGATGTTCCCCCCCTTTTTTTTTTGTTTGGACGAGAAAGAAAAAAAAAACAGTCACAGAAACAAGCGCCCTTCATTAACAATATCCAAAAGTTTCTGTGAACTCGCCCCTCTTTTCGTAAAACACTCTGACAGTTGATAGCTCCTGTCGATCCATTTAATTTTTGTTATTTCCCCTCTGTCCAACATCTGCTTCAAACTTGCGATGTCTATCCGAAACCTCTTTTCATTGACACTTTTTGTAGAGTGCACATTTTCCCACAGGGGTTTATTGTCAATGTGACAGTCAATAGGTATATTACCCAAATCCCCTAATCCCCAAATTTCTGTCAATATCATACTAATATAAAAAGCCATATCCACCGCCTCTACAAGGCTTAACGTCTCAGCAGCCAAAGTGCTTTTTACCACTCTCCTTATTTTCTTTGTTTCCCACACAAGTGGGCAACATTTACCATTGTTCCCCAAAAGGAAAATTATAAAACCTCCTGCGCTTGAAACCCCATCACATCAATTTGCGTAGGACGCATCACTATAAACTATGAGTTTCAAGTGCTTACGGTCACCTAAAACCGATAACTTCAAAACACACTCCTGCATTTTTAGTTTGGCCAACGCTTTATTTGCTCTTATTATGTCTTCCACTTTGGGATCATTCATTTTTGTACTCAACTCTAAGACATCAAAATTCACGTCCGGTCTAGTATGTCTACCTAACCAGTTCAGTTGCCCAATTAAACTTCGCAGTTGCTCTTTTTCTGTCTTTGAAACCATTGCGTCTTTTTGTGAAACTCGGCCACGACTAATTGCTATTGGGGTGATGCTTTCCAAATAAGATTGCTGACGTAAAGTTGCCCCTAACTTAGTCTGTCCAATTTCCAGTCCAATATATTTAAATGCACCAGAAGCCTGACTTCCAACCCTGAATTCTTTCCTCAAACCAGAGATTACAATAGCTTCAAAATCACTAGTCCCACCCCACAAAAAATCATCGACATGCATCATAAATATGCCAGAAAGATTTCCTTTATAGTGCCAGTAAAACATTGCAGGATCTGCTTTCAACTGGCAACAGCCTAACTTTAACAAAACTGAACTTACCGAAAAATACCAGACTCTAGATGCATCATTTAATCCATATACACATTTGTCCAACTTCCAGAGTACCCCTTCTATATTAGCTGCTTCTTTAGGAGGACGGAGCAAAATGTCTCTCTGGAGCTGATGCCCCTGCAAAAAGGCAGCTTTTATATCTATAGATTTGCATTCCCATGCCTTTGTGGCTAATAGAGCCAAGAAGATCTTTAAAATAACCTTTCCTGCTGTAGGTGAATCTACCCTTAAATCCTGATCTTATAAGTTTTCTTCAAATCCCCTTGCCACGAGCCTGGCCTTTGCCTTATAAGTTCCATCCGGAAGAACCTTTTCCGTGCAAATCCATCTGTGGGATAGAGCTCTTTGTCCCCTATACGGTACTTCCGTGTATACCCCAAATTCACTCCAACTATGCAATTCTTGCTGTTTAGCTTCTTTAATAACTTTTTCATCTAATTTATTTGAAGCCACCAAAATCTCACGTGCATGTGGGCTTCTACTCCTATTAGTATTCGTAGTCTTACTCATGTTCCGAGATCTTGACAAACTACGTCCCCTCTCCCGCCTGGTATCTCGTTCTGTACTGCTACTGCTTGATCTTTCCCTTCTGCTGTGGGATGTCCTTTCAATAGTTCGCGACCTTTTCCTGCGGACCTGTTCACTATCCGATGTACTATCTGAACTGGCACTGCGTTTCTGTGCCCTCCATTTTTTAACTTCATTTTCCCAATCCATTGTCTTGACTCCTTGCCCTGAATGCTGTACATTCAACCAATGTTTATACTTTCTAGTGGCCTTCCCTGCTCTACTAATAACAGTTGCATCCTTCCATTGACTAGACCCTTCAGGCAAGGATGTCACTTTTGTACCAACTTTTGACAGTTGCCCTTTCAGAAAAATGGCCTGTTTTAATTCACCAGAAGTGTTGTGTTCCTCCACAGAAATCCTGTCTATATCAGTTAATTGGTCCTCATAGTTCTGTAACACATGCATACCAAATGACTCTGGTTCCTCGTCATGTCTGTCTGCTCTGTCTAAATTTGAAAATTTGTAATCTGTACCCATTATCCTTGATGAATGGACCCTAACAGTTTGATTACCATGTTGCAAAATAATTGTTTTGCCATCTATGCCTATGAACTTCCCTGGGCCTTTCCATTCATTAGAATTGTCTCTCTTATAGTATACCATGCCTCCTTGCTGAAAAACGGCATCTGATGGCCGTACGTTATGTCTTAAAGCTCTGCGAATTCTTTCAGAGACTTCTGCTTCCAAAAAAGCTTTTCTATTGCTATGTAATGCATTTAAATGTTCAGCAAAACCAGAGCTAATTGTAGTCCCTTCCCAAGCTGGAGGCTGGTCATCCAAAATGGACGGAATTTTAGGATTTCTACCAAACACTAATTGATAAGGACTATAGCCCCCAACCATCTGCAATGAATTGTTTGCATGTACTGCCCATGCTAAAGCTGAATTTAGCCTGCAATTTGGTCGATCTGCCAAAATTTTCCGAAGCATGTCATCGATGACAGCATGATTTCTTTCACAGACACCATTACTAAATGGGCTTTCTGCAGCCGTATTCATAACTCTGATATTCATGTTTTCACACATATCCCTAAACTCATCATTAGCAAATTCTCCCCCATTGGCCGTAAGGAACTTTGCCGGTGGACCCATTCCTGTCCCTATCCATTTTTCTACGATTTGATCCAGAATTACTCTCTTTTCTTGACTTCGTACAATCGTTGATTGACTAAATCTGGTTGCTAAATCTACAAAATGCAAAATAAATATATTATTTACTTTATCCCAGATCTTAAGGTCCATGACCACAATGTCGTTAAAATCCCTGGCCAAAGGTAGGTTTACTATCGGTCGTGCTGGTGTCCGTATGTACTTCCTACAAACTTCACAGCGGTCACTAACCTGTTCTATCAGTTTAGTATAGTTGTCATCCCTTACCCCTGCATCCTTTAATACATTTTTCAGCCTCCGAGGAGACGGATGTGCAAATTGCCGATGCAGTTTTAATACCACAAGCTTTTTAATCAGCTAAAGTCCCATTTTCAACTGCCATTAACACATCCTTAACCACTCTACTTGAAAAACTATTTGTCAGTAATGGAATACAATAGTGTCCCGACTGTGTAAATTGTAAATCCACAGTCTTTCCAAAAACTGTTGCCTTATCCTGTTCCATATCCAGTTTCATGTGTGCTTTCTTCATCGATGGTCTGCTCAGAAGCAAAGGTATCTCACTTGATACAACATCCGTGCTAATGAAATGATTCACTCCGGCAATATTGCAAGGGATCACCACTCTTTTCAACGACTTCAGAGTATTATCATCCCCAAACCTGAAACTTGTGGAACTTTCAAATTCCTTAACCTTGTTACGATTTTCAGCATTCAAAGAGTCCAGGTACATTTTAACCAGTCAATTCCACACACAGTAGATGTGCAGCCACTGTCCAATACAGCACAGTTGAAGGATTCTGGAACCAACACCCTCATTACCGGCGTAAAACTGCTTGTCAACAGGACAATGCCTTCTTTCTGGTCACTATCCTTTTCCTCTTCTGACTCTTCCGTGTCATGTGTTGCTTCAAACACTCTATCATAACGAGTTGGACAGTTGAAAGCATAATGGTATTGAGAGTCACATCGAAAACATCGATTTATCATGCCCCGTGCATTTCTGGGGTTTATCTTCCTATTGTAGGTTCTAACTGGGTTTCTGTCTTCATAATTTCCTTGTCTCGGTCTCCGTCTATAGTCTTGAGCCCTGTTCGTAGCCATACGATTTCGCCATCCTGTTACTAGTGTATCTTCCATATTCTGCCTTATTGCAGGCTGACCTATTTGGGTCATCAGAGCCATCGGACTCAAATGTTTCCCCAGAAACCTTTGTAAAGCTTTTGTCATCTGTTCGAATAAGGTATCCTTATCTGTAAACTGAACTCCTGTCAAAACCAGGAGCCTATCCATGTTGCTCACTCTAGCACAGTCAAGTAATTTAAAGGCCAACACAGACTGTGGAAATTCCAGGTTGTGTTTCTGCAGCCTTTTATATAGTCTGCCAAATTCCATTATATAGTCTTCCATGGAGATATCCTCCATTTTCCGGAACTTATCAAAATCCGACCATGCTTCTTAACAAGCCATCTTTCTTGTAAATCTTATCCATATAATGTAATAAAGTCCCCAGACCTTCTTCTGAGTCTAACTCTTCCAATTCCAGCTCAGAAAGCACTTTGTTTTGGATTTTACTGCCATATGGTAGAGAAAGAGCCAATGCCATACCTTGTTTTCTCTTTCCCAAAGCAGTTACTTTAGTCCACATAACTACTGCACTTCTCCATTGGTCGTACGATTCCCTTTCAGAAAATAAGGGAGGATAGTCATATCCAGCCATCTTTTTCCTGGGTTCAGCCATGTATCTTTTTTTCCCTTCTCACTCACTCCTTGGTTTGATCAGGAAAAGTTGTATCTTTCAAACCTTCACATTTGCACAGCAACCATCCTCTGCTACCATTGTTAGACATTTTAGTTGCTGTGAAATGAAGAGTCTAAAGTTCTTGTTCCTTTCCACCAAACACCATTTATTTCACTTCCAACAGCCTCTGCACAAAACTCTTAACAACACACCACCTGACAGAGGACACCTGAAGCCCCTTTACATATCAGTGTCAATTAATGGATACTTAACATAAATGTGACAACTAATTGCAACGTCTCTTAACCCATTACTTAACACCCTTCCACGCCGAGGTCCCGCCGGCTGAGAGCAGATTAGAACGGTGCTGGCGGGGGGGGGCGCGTAGAGCGGCCCCCGACCGGCACTGCGCCGACCATGCCGGCGCCAATGTCCCGTCCCGGCGTGGGGGGGCGACGTGGCGCGATTCGCGCCAGTCGCGGGGTTTCTCTGGCCCAGCCCCGGGCTGAGAGAATCCCGCCCAGAGAATTAGAGAGTGAGAGAGGGGGGGGGGGGGGGGGGTGAGGGGAACGGTTGGCTGAATGAGCCTCCTCCTGTTCCCCTTTCAACAGGCCGGAGAAGGGGCTCCTGTTCCTGTGGAACAGGCCCGAGAGGGGCTGAGTGGTTTTCTCCTCTTGCCGTGTAACCAGCCAAATCTTGGCTATCAGAAACCTATCAACCTCAGATTTACAATGAATTGGTCAATCAATAATTGCTGCAGACCAAATAGGTGTTTGGAACTTTCCCAAATGTGTCAAAAATGTTTGCTAACCTTCCTCCTGGATTGTCTGTCTCTATTGTGTACACCCTGTCCAGCAGCCTATGGAAATAGTTTTTTCACTCCCTTGCTCTGGACAGCCTCAGGCTTTAAGCCTCTTAACCTGTGCCTCTTGCTCCCAAAATATGTTGTCAGGATTGTCCTTGCAATTCTAGGCCGGTCTGTTTTAATCAGTGGTGGGCAAGCTTCCAGAATCAGTCATTTGGGACAGAGTTAAGAGTCACAAGGAAAAATTTGGGTGGATTTGGAAGAGCCACCATGGATTTCTAAAGAGGGAACTGTGCTTATGAAGGGTGTTTCCGATCGTGTTAGGGTCATTTAGCCCAATAATAATGATAATCTTTATTGCCACAAGTAGGCTTACATTAACGCTGCAATGAAGTTACTGTGAAAATCCCCGAGTCGCCACACTCCGGCGCCTGTTCGGGTACACGGAGGGAGAATTCAGAATGTCCAATTCATCTAACAAGCACATCTTTCGGGACTTGTGGGAGGAAACCGGAGCACCCGGAGGAAACCCACACAGACACAGGGAGAACGTGCAGACTCCGCACAGACAGTGACCCAAGCCGGGAATCGAACCTGGAAACCTGGAGCTGTGAAGTGGCAGTGATAACCACTGTGCTACCGTGCTACTGGTCACGACAGGATTCAGTCATTGCCGGTCGTAGGTCTGGTCTGTTGTGTTATGTACTCTGGGATAACACAGGCTGCAACTGGATGGAGCTTTAACCAAAAGATACTCCAGACCTTGAAGTTAGTTCAATCTGATTTATTGAACCAGTAGCACAGTTCTCTCTGAGTTCAACTCTCTGCTAAGCTAAGTATGGTTACTCTGTCTGACTGAACCAGACTAGCTCTTAGCCACGTGCTGGAGGTGTGATACTGTACATACACCCTGACTCACTCTGTAGATGTTCATCAGTGGAAAGAGGCTGAGTATGAGTGCCTCGTGCCTTTTATAGTGAGATACCACCCCTGAGTGTCCTGCCTGCTCATTGGTCATGTCCTGTTCTCTGTGTTCATTAGCTGCTTGTGTGTGCCTGTCTGTATACCATTATCTGCATGGCTGCATATCATCACATGGTCTTCCTCTGATGAGCTACCCTGAAAGATGATGAACATTGCAATTGACCCGGCTTTCAAGTTTAGAATAATCAGATTTTTATTTCCTACAGTGAATTTAAATATGGAACAACCGATGCCAACCGTTCAAACGTGGCGAACAACAGAACAGATGACATCCCCCTTGAACTAAGGCCCCTCGGGGTTCCCTTAATCACTGATCACTGTTGTTAAACCCCCGAAATTACCCAAGGTTTTGGTCAGGAGATGTGAGGGGATTCCCCACACGGCGTTGGGCTGAGTATTCCGCAGCTACAGGTGAAACGTTTGCCCCCATCGCGTCCTCGGGGCCGTACCCGTTCATTGGGCTTTGCAACTTCCTTCGGTGCTGGTTGTCGAGGAAGGGAGAGAGAGAGCGCGAGGCTGCTCTGATATACTGATCTTGTTGAGTTGTACACTTCCCTTTTCGTTTCAATGGCTCCCCGGTATATAACTTGCTGCCTGATTTACCCAGATGGCAAAAACAAAGCCATAAATTGAATCGACTGGTCCGCTGGATAGAAAGCTTTCTTCGAATGTGTATTGTTTTTCTCACCCCCCTCGACTAGCTGGTACGGGGAACAAAAGGAATTCCTGATCTGGGCTGCCGTACGATGTGCGAGCTGCCTTCTGATGGACTCCATTGTCTCCTTGATCACCTCAGACTGGTGGCTGTTATTGTCTCCCCAGCTAATTTGGAGCTGGCGATGAGGTGATCCCGGGCGGAATTCTCCGGAGCTCCGCGCCGGACTGGAGAATCTGCGGCAGTCACGCGCGCGCGGTCGATGCGGCGCCGGTCGGGGGCCATTGAAAGAGGTCCCCGTGGCGATTCTCCGCTGGCAGCTGGCCGGGTTCCCGCCGGCGTGGTTCTAACATGGTTCCAGCAGGCGGGCGATCGGAGTGGCGGCTGTTGACCAGGTCCACGGCCGCCCCGGGGGGTCGGGGGGTTCGTCACCGGGGGGGGGGGGGGCGGCCTCCAGGACGGCCAGGCTCGCGATCGGGGGCCACCGATCTGCGGGCGCGCACCATCTGGGGGTGGCCTCTATTGTTGGGGCCGGCTTGCCCTGTGGGTCCGCCATGCCGGGCGGGGCTGCCGCCGCAGGCGATTCGCGCCCGTTTTCTCATGGGCATGGGGACATAGCCCCAGTTTCAGAGAATTCCGCCCCATCTCTGTCGGCTGGGGTTGGATTTGGTTCAGTATTGGAAAAGTTTTCTCCTTTCTGATCTTGGGACCAACAGCCTTTGTTTTTAAACAGACTCCCCTTTCCCAAAAACCGGGATATTCCAGGGCAAAAACTCGGATTAAAAATCTGGACCCTACACTTAACTCACTTGCTGGAGTTTTTTCACGATGTCACAGAAAGGGTCGACGAGGGTAATGCTGTTGATGTGGTGCACATGGACTTTCAGAAGGAATTCAATGCAGTGCCTCACAACAGACTTGTGCAAAATGTTGTAGCTCATGGAAAAAAAGGGACAGTGGCAACGAGGATACAAAACTGGCTTAATAATCAGAAGCAGAATGTAACGGTCAATGGATATTCTTTGGCTGGAGGATGGTTTGTAGAGGTGTTCCCGGGTCGGTATTGTGACCTTTGCTTTTTCTGATCTATGTTAATGATCTAGATCTTGGCGGACGGAGGATACTCAATGTTTGCGAATGTCACAAAACTTGGAAATATTGTGAACTGTGAAGAGGACAGAGTGGAATGTCGAAAAGACATAGACAAGTTGGTGGAGTGGGCAGATAGGTGGCAGATGCAGTTCAATGCTGTGAAGTGTGAGGTGGTGCATTTTGGTAGGAAGAACATGGGAAGACAAAATAAGGGGTAAAATTCTAAAAGGGCTGCAGGAGAACAGGGTCCTGGGTGTATATGAACATAGATCATTGAAGGTGGCAGTTCAGGTGGAGCGAGCAGTTAATAAAGCATATAGTATTCTGGGTTTTATTAATAGGGGCATAGAGTACAACAGTAAGGATGTTATGCTATGGGTGGCACGCCAGGGACCCAGATTTGATTCTCGGCTTGGGACACTGTGGGCGCTATTCTCCCCACCACGCCCTGCACACTATTCTCCCACCCCCGGAAACCAGCGGCGCGCGATTCGCACCGGGCCGCTCGGAGAACCGGTGAGCGGCGAGTGTCCGGCCCGGACGGGCCGAGCGGCCGCTACGACACAACAGGTTCCCGACAGCGCCGTCCACCCCTGGTCGCTGCCGGCGGGAACGCTGGGGGGGGGGGGGCGGCCTGTGGGGGAGGGAGGGGGTGCTCCTTCGCCGGGGTGGCCTCCGATGGGGTCTGGCCCGCGATCGGGGCCCACCGATCGGCGGGCCGACCTCTCCCCCCCCACCCCCCCCCGGGCCTACCTCCTTCCGCGCGCGGCCCCAGAACACCGGCTCCATGTTGGTGAGGGGCCAGCGTGCGTAAGTCGTTCCCCGCGCACGCGCAGGATTGGGCTGCCCCAACTGCGCATGCGTGGGTTTGGCGCGGCGCCCATTTGGTGCCGTGTAAGGACGCTGGAGCGGCGTGAACCGCGCCGCGCCGGGCTGGGGCCAGAATAGGTCGTGCCCGGGCCCTGTTCGCGCCGTCGTGAAACGTGACAGCGTTCATGACGGCGCGAACACTTGGCCTCCAGATCGGAGAATCACCCCCTGCCTGTGCGGAGTCTGCACGTTCTCCCCGTGTCTGCGCGGGTTCCCTCCGGGTGCTCCGGTTTCCTCCCACAAGCCCCAAAAGACGTGTTAAGTGAATAGGACATTCTGAATTATCCCTCTGCGTACCCGAACAGGTGCCGGAATGTGGCGACCAGGGGCTTTTCACAGTAACTTCATTGCAGTGTTAATGTAAGCCTACTTGTCACACTAATAAAGATTATTATTATTATTTATACAAGACACTGGTTAGGCCTCAGCTAGATTATTGTGGACACTTCAAGGGCTGGATTTTCCGCCCCGTCACGCCACTTTTCCGCCTCGACCCGCCGGCGGGATTCTCCGTTTCGTCGGCTGGTCAGTGGGGTTTCCCATTGTGGGGCAGCCCCACGCCGTCGGGAAACCCCCGGGCGCCGGCAAAACGGAGCATCCCGATGGCGGAGAATCCAGCCCCAAGGCGGCACACTGATTGCAATCCTAGACCAGACCACAGCAGTGGCTAGGACCGTGGACCAAAATCCCAATATTTTAGTTATTTGTAAGGCTGTGTGACAGAATGATTCACTCCAGGAGTGATTACATGAAGAAATAGGACTTTGGTACTTTTTAAAACAAAACTTTATTATGAATACACATATTACCATCTTTTCTAACATTCTACCCAAACTACATAACTCCTCATCCTCATCTCCTACCATTAAAGATTGACTGGCTCCCGTATCTCTTAAAATTGTAACTTCTTTATCTGCTCCTCCTGATACACATGAGTAAACTTTACCCACACAAGTAAATTATTTGAAGACATCTGGCACCTTCTTATCAATCACCTCTTGTACAGGCTGTACAACCTTTTGCACCTCCTTCGCTTCACTTAGGCTTTCCTTTACCACTTTAACAAACCCCACTGTCTTGTCCTGTTTTACCACATCAGCCTTCCCAGTGCTTTTCTTCAACCACCTACACTGTGACTTTACATGGCCTAGTTTAATACAGTGAAAACATTTGAAACTTTTCATGTCGCTTCCACCCTCCTGGATTTATTTTTTAATCTGAGGTACACTCTCCTTATTATCTCCCATCAGATCTCCTTTACCTTTATCACTTGAGTATTTCTCATGTCCCCAGTTTCTATCCCTCACAGGCTGAAACTGATGTCGGAAACCAATCTTTGATTTATGAACTAATTCATAATCATCTGCCATTTTTGCTGTTAATCTCGCAGTTTTCACCCTCTGCTCTTCCACATGAGTTCTCACTACATCAGGAATTTAATTTTTAAACTCCTCCAAAAGTATAATTTCTCTGAGAGCTTCATATGTTTGGTCTATTTTCAAAGCCCTTATCCACCTATCAAAATTACTCTGTTTGATCCTTTCAAGCTCCATGTATGTTTGACCAAATTGTTTCCTTAAATTTCTAAACCTTTGTCTGTAGGCTTTGAGCACTGGTTCATGTGCACCTAAGATGGATTTTTTCACCTCCTCATAGGTCCCATATACCTCCTCCGGTAGTGATGCAAACACTTCACCAGCTCTACCTACCAACTTTGTTTGAATCAGTAATACCCACATGTCCTGCGGCCATTTCATTTGTTTAGCTACCTTCTCAAATGAAATGAAAAAGGCTTCCACCTCCTTCTCATCAAACCTTGGCAATGCTTGGACATATTTAAATAGATCCCTACCAAGCCTTCGACGATGATGCTCTTTCTCACTATCCTCATCACTATCCTCCAACTTTACATTTCCCTTTACGTCTGCCAATTTTAACTGACTGTTATGTTTCATGGCCATTTTCTGAAGTTCAAACTCTCTCTCCTTTTCTCTTTCCTCTCTATCTCTTTCTTTTTCCTCTCTATCGCTTTCTTTTTGTTCTGCTAGGGCTATTCTTTCTTTGTTTCATTCTTCTCTCTCCTTTTCTTTTTCCCCGATCTATATCTCCCTTTCTCTTTTTCTCTCATTTCATATTCAAGCTGCTTTAATTCTTTTTCATGTTCAAGTTGCTTAATCTGCAACTGGATGTTTGCCATTTCCAATGAGTCAGACTGTATCTGAGGCAATTTTAAATGCTCAGCGCCTCTTCTTTTCGCATTTTGTCAGGTAATGTTAACTGCAATGTTTTTGCCAAATCTAACAGTCTGCTTTTAGTCTCTGTCTGTAAGGTACTGCGTGTGACCGTCTCCACCCCAAAATCTTCAGAGCCTCTGAAAGAGCCATTGTCCACAACACACTTCCTACTTAAACTGGAATACCACACCTGAAAAGCACCCACAATATATTCACCCTTCACTGTCTTTAAGTTCACTAAGCCAATCCAATAGATAGACTTTTATCCCAGACGAGCCCCCAATTTGTTATGGGCCAGGGTTTAGAGAACCCCAAAGTGTATCATGGAGTTCACCTGACCCATGACTTTTAATAGATTGTGGTTATGGGGAGCTCATGGGCCTACCTTACAGGTGTGATGCACCAGAGAGCCACAGTACCTTTAAATTAAAACAGTGTTTATTTATCAAACCAGTTAACACTTGAAAAACCCACAGTAAACATCTTAACAACTATCAACACCAATCCTCCCCACAGATACAATATTCTATAAGTAAACCTTAACCTTTCCTTATTAGCATCCATAAGACAAAAGACCCTTTTTAACACAGCGATCAAGTTTAAATTCTCTACTGAGAGCAGTCAGCATTTTGAAATCACCCAATTGATCTGAAGACAGTCTTTAGTTTGCAGAGAGAGATCCTTATACAGCTCCTTGTTTTGCCTGCAGCTATCCAGCTCTCAAAACAAAACTAAACACGCCCTGTAGCAAACAGCCGAAAATGAAAGTAAAGCAGACAGGCAGCCTAGCTCCACCCACTCTCTGACATCACTGATAAACACCCATTTCTTAAAGGTACATCCACTACAGCTATTTTTATAAACACCCATTTCTTAAACACCCATTTCTTAAACACCCATTTCTTAAACACCCATTTCTTAAAGGTACTCTCACATGACACCGGCGTTGGACTGGGGTGAGCACAGTAAGAAGTCTTACAACACCACATTAAAGTTCAACAGGTTTGTTTCAAATCACTAGGTTTGATTTGAACAGGATATGGTGTTCGACTCATCGATTGACAGTTCCAACGCGCCACAGCAAAAAAATGCACCGACCTCAGAAGACAAACACGGGACCCAACTGACAGAGTACCCTTTGTGGTCCAGTACTTCCCCGGAGCGGAGAAACTACGATGTCTTCTTCGCAGCCTTCAACACGTCATCGATGAAGATGAACATTTTGACAAGGTCATCCCCACATCCCCACTACTTGCATTCAAACAACCGTGCAACCTCAAACAGACCATTATTTGCAGCAAACTACCCAGCCTTTAGAACAGCGACCACGACACCACACAACCCTGCCATGGCAATCTCTGCAAGGTGTGCCAGATCATCGACATGGGTACCACCATTACACGTGAGAACACCACCCTCCAGTTACGCGGCACATACTTGTGCTACTCGGCCAACGCTGTCTACCTCATACGCTGCAGGAAAGGATGTCCCTAGGCATGGTACATTGGTGAGACCATGCAGACGCTGCGACAATGGATGAACGGACATCGCGCGACAATCGCCAGGCAGGAATGTTCCCTTCCAGTCGGAGAACAGTTCAGCAGTCAAGGGCATTCAGCCTCTGATCTTCGGGTAAGCGTTCTCCAAGGCGGCCTTCAGGACGCGCGACAACGCAAAATCGGCGAGCAGAAACTTAGAGCCACGTTCCACACACATGAGTACAGCCTCAACCGGGACCTTGGATTCATGTTGCATTATATTCACCCCCCACCATCTGGCCTGGGCTTGCGAAGTCTCCCAACTGTCCTGGCTTGAGACAATTCACACCTCTTTAACCTGGGGTTACCCCTCTCTCCTGTCGCACTGTCTGGACCTGTGAAGACTTAATTACCTGCAAATGCTCTCATTCAAAGTATCGTCTTGCATCATTGGTGCTGGTTTAGCACACAGGGCTAAATCGCTGGTTTTTAAAGCAGACCAAGGCAGGCCAGCAGCACGGTTCGATTCCCGTACCAGCCTCCCCGAACAGGTGCCGGAATGTGGCGACTAGGAGTTTTCACAGTAACTTCATTGAAGCCTACTTGTGACAATAAACGATTTTCATTTCATATATATGTTTCTGGAACATACCTCTTCATTCACCTGAGGAAGGAGCAGTGCTCCGAAAGCTAGTGATTCGAAACAAACCTGTTGAACAAGAAAAGAAATGCACAGCTATCACCTATTTTAAAATCAGCATGGCACAGAGTAACATCTGTACACTGACTGGTGTCTCTCAGTCTCTCTCTCAGGGATATAAATGTGTGCAGGAGGGTTTCCTGACACAGTATGTAGATAGGCCAACGAGAGGCGAGGCCATATTGGATTTGGTACTGGGTAATGAACCAGGACAGGTGTTAGATTTGGAGGGAGGTGAGCACTTTGGTGATAGTGACCACAATTCGATTACGTTTACTTTAGTGATGGAAAGGGATAGGTGTATAACCGCAGTGCAAGAGTTATATCTGGGGGAAAGGCAATTATGATGCGATGAGGCAAGACTTAGGATGCATCGGATGGAGAGGAAAACTGCAGGGGATGGGCACAATGGAAATGTGGAGATTGTTCAAGGAACAGCTACTTCATGTCCTTGATAAGTATGTACCTGTCAGGCAGGGAGGAAGTGGTCGAGCAAGGGAACCGTGGTTTACTAAAGCAGTCGAAACACTTGTCAAGAGGGAGAAGGAGGCTTATGTAAAGATGAGACATGAAGGTTCAGTTAGGGCGCTCGAGAGTTACAAGTTAGTGAGGAAGGACCTAAAGAGAGAGCTAAGAAGAGCCAGGAGGGGACATAAGACGTCTTTGGCAGGTAGGATCAAGGTTAACCCTAAAGCTTTCTATAGATATGTCAGGAATAAACAAATGACTAGGGTAAGAGTAGGGCCAGTCAAGGACAGTAGTGGGCAGTTGTGCTTGGAGCCCGAGGAGATAGGAGAGGTGCTAAATGAATATTTTTTGTCAGTATTCACACAGGAAAAAGACAATGTTGTCGAGGAGAATACTGAGATTCAGGCTACTAGACTAGAAGGGCTTGAGGCTCATAAGGAGGAGGTGTTAGCAATTCTGGAAAGTGTGAATATAGATAAGTCCCCTGGGCCGGATGGGATTTATCCTAGGATTCTCTGGGAAGCTAGGGAGGAGATTGCTGAGCCTTTGGCCTTGATCTTTAAATCATCTTTGTCTACAGGAATAGTGCCAGAAGACTGGAGGCTAGCAAATGTTCAAGAAGGGGAGTAGAGACAACCCAGGTAACTAGAGACCAGTGAGCGTTACTTCTGTTGTGGGCAAAATCTTGGAAAAGTTTATAAGAGATAGGATGTATAATCATCTGCAAAGGAATAATTTGATTAGAGATAGTCAACACGGTTTTGTGAAGGGTAGGTCGTGCCTCACAAACCTTATTGAGTTCTTTGAGAAGGTGACCAAACAGGTGGATGATGGTAAAGCAGTTGATGTGGTGTATATGGATTTCAGTAAAGCGTTTGATAAGGTTCCCCACGGTAGGCTACTACAGAAAATACGGAGGCATGGGATTCAGGGTGATTTAGCAGTTTGGATCAGAAATTGGCTAGCTGGAAGAGATAAAGGGTGGTGGTTGATGGGAAATGTTCTGACTGGAGTCCAGTTACTAGTGGTGTACCACAAGGATCTGTTTTGGGGCCACTGCTGTTTGTCATTTTTATAAATGACCTGGAGGAGGGTGTAGAAGGATGGGTGAGTAAATTTGCAGATGACACTAAAATAGGTGGAGTTGTGGACAGTGCGGAAGGATGTTACAAGTTACAGAGAGACATAGATAAGCTGCAGCGCTGGGCTGAGAGGTGGCAAATGGAGTTTAATGCAGAAAAGTGTGAGGTGATTCATTTTTAAAGGAATAACAGGAGTACTGGGCTAAAGGTAAGACTCTTGGCAGTGTGGATGAGCAGAGAGATCTCGGTGTCCATGTACATAGATCCCTGAAAGTTGCCACGCACGTTGAGAGGGTTTTTAAGAAGGCGTACGGTGTGTTAGCTTTTATTGGTAGAGGGATTGAGTTTCGGAGCCATGAGGTCATGTTGCAGCTGTACAAAACTCTGGTATGGCCGCATTTGGAGTATTGCGTGCAATTCTGGTCACCGCATTATAGGAAGAATGTGGAAGCATTGGAAAGGGTGCAGAGGAGATTTACCAGAATGTTGCCTGGTATGGAGGGAAGATCTTATGAGGAAAGGCTGAGGGACTTGAGGCTGTTTTCATTAGAGAGAAGAAGGTTAAGAGGTGACTTAATTGAGGCATACAAGATGATCAGAGGATTGGATAGGGTGGACAGTGAGAGCCTTTTTCCTCGGATGGTGATGTCTAGCACGAGGGGACAGAGCTTTAAATTGAGGGGAGATAGATATAGGACAGATGTCAGAGGTAGGTTCTTTACTCAGAGAGTAGTAAGGGCGTGGAATGCCCTGCCTGCAACAGTAGTGGACTCGCCAACAGTAAGGACATTCAAATGGTCATTGGATAGACATATGGACGATAAGGGAATAGTGTAGATGGGCTTTAGAGTGGTTTCACAGGTCGGCGCAACATCGAGGGCCGAAGGGCCTGTACTGCGCTGTAATGTTCTATGTTCTATGTTCAGTCTCTCTCCCTCAGGGAGATATCTGTACACTGACTGGTGTCTCTCAGTCTCTCTCTCAGGGTGATATCTGTACACTGACTGGTGTCTCTCAGTCTCTCTCTCAGGGTGCTTTCTGTGCACTGGCTGGTGTCTCTCAGTCCCTCTCAGGGAGATATCTGTACACTGACTGGTGTCTCTCAGTCTCTCTCTCTCAAGGAGCTATCTGTACACTGACAGGTGTTTCTCAGTCTCTCTCTCTCAGGGAGATATCTGTACACTGACTGGTGTCTCTCAGTCTCTCTCTCTCAGAGAGATATCTGCACACTGACTGGTGTCTCTCAGTCCCTCTCTTTCAGGGAGATACCTGTACACTGACTGGTGTCTCTCAATCCCTCTCTCTCAGGGAGATATCTGTACACTGACTGGTGTCTCTCAGACTCTCTCTCAGGGAGATATCTGTACACTGACTGCTGTCTCTCAGTCCCTCTCTCTCAGGGAGATATCTGTACACTGACAGGTGTCTCTCAGTCCTTCTCTCTCAGGGAGATATTTGTACACTGACTGGTGTCTCAGTCTCTCTCTCTCAGGGAGATATCTGTACACTGACTGGTGTCTCTCAGTCCCTGTCTCTCAGGGAGATATCTGTACACTGACTGGTGTCTCAATCCCTTTCTCTCAGGGAGATATCTGTACACTGACTGGTGTCTCTCAGTCCCTCTGTCTCAGCGAGAAACTTGTACACTGACTGGTGTCTCTCAGTCCCTCTCTCTCAGGGAGATATCTGTACACTGACTGGTGTCTCTCAGTCCCTCTGTCTCAGCGAGAAACTTGTACACTGACTGGTGTCTCAGTCCCTTTCTCTCAGGGAGATATCTGTACACTGACTGGTGTCTCTCAGTCCCACTCTCAGGGAGATATCTGTACACTGACTGGTGTCTCTCAGTCCCTCTCTCTCTGGGAGATATCTCTCCACTGACTGGTGTGTCTCAGTCCCTCTGTCTCAGCGAAAAACTTGTACACTGACTGGTGTCTCTCAGTCCCTCTGTCTCAGCGAGAAACTTGTACACTGACTGGTGTCTCTCAGTCCCTCTGTCTCAGCGAGAAACTTGTACACTGACTGGTGTCTCTCAGTCCCTCTCTCTCAGGGAGATATCTGTACACTGACTGGTGTCTCAGTCCCTTTCTCTCAGGGAGATATCTGTACACTGACTGGTGTCTCTCAGTCCCACTCTCAGGGAGATATCTGTACACTGACTGGTGTCTCTCAGTCCCTCTCTCTCAGGGAGATATCTGTACACTGACTGGTGTCTCTCAGTCTCTCTCTCTCAGGGAGATATCTCTCCAGTGACTGGTGTCTCTCAGTCTCTCTCTCACTGGGAGATATCTGTACACTGACTGGTGTCTCAGTCTCTCTCAGGGAGATATCTGTACACTGACTGGTGTCTCTCAGTCCCTCTCTCTCAGGGAGATATCTGTACACTGACTGGTGTCTCTCAGTCCCTCTCTCTCAGGGAGATATCTGTACACTGACTGGTGTCTCTCAGTCCCACTTCCTCACGGAGATATCTGTGAACTGGTCGGACAGCTTCTGTGATGAGTGAATAAGATGGAGGTAATGTTTCAGGCCATTGTTCCAGTCGGCAGGAATGTTTGAGCCTGCTGTGCAAACTGAAGGGAGGCTTGGCAGAGAAAATTTACAGAAACATGCAGCTGGGGTCCCGTCGGCAGAATGCTCCGGTCGGCCGGCAGCTCACCCACACCCGCGGGTTTCTGACAGCGTGGAGGTGGCGACAACGGGAAACCCCATTGGGCGGCTGTGGGAATGGAGAATCCCACTTCCGGCGGGGGCGCACCGCATGGGAATCCGTGGCTGGCGGATGCCGGAAAATCCTGCCCCAGAAGCAACAAAACATTTTTTTTATTTCACATATGGCTTTGCCGACATGGCCTTCGTTTCTTCCACATCCCTCATTGCTCCTTAAGATTGTGGTTGTGAGCTGCCTTCTTGAACCGCTGCAGTCTGAGGTGTAGGTACATCCACTGTGCTGTCAGGGAGGGAGTTCCAGGATGTTGCCCGAGTGACAGTGAAGGAACGGCGATATATTTCCAAGTCGGGGGGGTGAGTGACTTGGAGGGGAACCTCCAGGTGGTGGGGTTCCCAGGCATCTGCTGCTCTCGTCCTTCTAGATGGTAATGGTCGTGGGTTTGGAAGGTGCTGTCTAAGGAGCCTTGGCGAGTTACTGCAGTGCATCTTGTAGCTGGTACACACGGCTGCCACTGTGCGTCGGTGGTGGAGGGAGTGAATGTTTGTGGATGGGGGAGAAAACAAGCGGGGCTGCTTTGTCCTGGATGGTGTCGAGCTTCTTCAGTGTTGTTGGAGCTGCGCTCACCCAGGCAAGTGGAGATGGTTTGTGCACGTTAATAATAATAATCTTTATTCGTGTCACAAGTAGGCTTACATTCACTCTGCAATGAAGTTACTGTGAAATGTGGCATTCATGGTTTGTCAAGCTACGGGAAGATTGCCACGAAGGAGGTCTCCCTGAGTGTGCGTAGGCTGGTACCCTCCGGAGTTTCCCAGAAAATGAGGAGACCTCCTACAGATTCTCAGAAGGCGTGTCGGCACCGATGCTGGGTGTATGTGCGTGTGCCCTCTCCTGGCTTCATGGCTAGTGACCAGAGGATAGGTGGGCTCACAGTCTCAGGGTAAGGGGTACACCCATCATGGAGTGAGACAACAAAGAAAAGTACAGTACAAGAACAAGCCCTTCGGCCCTCCAAGCCTGTGCCGACCATGCTGCCCGTCTAAACTAAAATCTTCTGCACTTCCTGGGTCCGTATCCCTCTATGCCCATCCTATTCATGTATTTGGCAAGATGCCCCTTAAATGTCCCTATCGTCCCTGCTTCCACCACCTCCTCCGGCAGCGACTTCCTTCGTTCCTCAACCTCAACGTGGCAACTTTTTTACACAGAGGGTAGTGGGTGCCTGGAACTCACTACCGGAGGAGGTAGTGGAAGCAGGGACGATAGGGACATTTAAGGGGCATCTTGACAAATACATGAATAGGATGGGAATAGAGGGATACGGACCCAGGAAGTGTAGAAGATTGTAGTTTAGTCGGGCAGCATGGTCGGCACGGGCATGGAGGGCCGAAGGGCCTGTTCCTGTGCTGTACATTTCTTTGTTCTTTGTTCTTTGTTCCAGGCACCCACTACCCTCTATGTAAAAAACTTGCCTCGTACATCTACTCTAAACCTTGCCCCTCGCACCTTAAACCTATGCCCCCTAGTAATTGATCCCTCTACCCCGGGGAAAAGCCTCTGACTATCCACTCTGTCTATGCCCCTGATAATCTGTGCACACAGTCAGACACACACACACCAGGAGGAGCCTCTTCACTCCGAGGGCTGTGGAGTTTTGCAAGTCACCACCCCACAGGTGCACAGTCATTGGCTTTTTCGGCAGAAGGTGGATTGATAGATACTGTGAGATTGGTACCAGAAATTCGAATTGAGGGAAAGAGTCAGCTGCTTTAACGTGGAAAGGTGGAGCAGGCGTGAAGGGCTAACTGGACTGCTCCAGCCCCCACTCTGATATCAGCATGTGGTAATGAAAGATGGAGCTCTCTGAGAGGTGCCTGGTCTGGATTGTGCCACTCGATAACCTCTACCAGCATGGTCTGTGTCCTTGTCTATGTCACACTGTCTCTCCCTCTCTGTCTGTCTGTGTGGTGCATGGATGTGTACATGTGTGCATTCAGTTGTGAACATGTGAGTGTGTCTGCCTGGGAGATTGTGTTTCTGTGAGTACGTGTGAGTGCGTGTATGTGTGTCGGTGAGTGAGTATAGTGTGGGCGAGTGCGGGTAGGTGTGTCTGTGTGGGTGTGTTAAGAGTCTTTCTGAGTGCATGTGAATACGTGTGTGTGAGCATGTTTATGTGGGTGTGTACGTCTTTGTGAATGTGTGTATGAGTGTGTGTGTGTGACTTTTAATGCACGTGTGTCTGTCTGTGTGCGTATGTGTGTATGTGAGTGTGTGTGTATTGGTGTGTGTAAGTGTGGAGTGAATGTTTGGGAGTGAGTGTGTGTCTGTAAGTGTGTGTTTGTGTGAGTGAGTGCAACTGAATGTGAGTGTATGTGTGCTGGTTGTGAGTGAATGTTTGTTGAGAGTGTGTGTGCCTGTGAGAGTGAATGTTTGTTGAGAGCGTGTGTCTGAGTAAGTGTTTGTGTGTGTGAGAGTGAATGTCTGCGAGTGAGTGTGTGCGTGTCTGCTTGAGCGTGCCTGTGTGAGTGTGCTTCGGAGTGACTGTGTGGCAGTGTGTCTCTCTCTCTCTCTGTCACTTTCTCTCTGCATTTCTCTCTCTGTCTCGCACTCTCTCTCACAGAGTGGCTGTCTGCATTGCTTCCCAGAATGCTGCGAGTCATAGCAGTCTCCCCATTGACTCCAGGCCCTGCTAATGGAGCCGAGAGAGAGCGAACAAGAGTGAGGGAGCGAGAGAGAGAGAGTGTGTGTGTGTGTGGGGGTGGGGTGCTGCTGCTGGCGGTGAGTGGGGGGGGGGGGGGGGGGGGGGGGAGTCAGTGGCGGGGGATGGGCCCTTGCCAGGAAGACTCTCTCTCTCTCAGTGAGTGAGACCACTCCGAATGGGAAGCGGCCCTCTCCCGGAGCGGCCAGCCCGAACAGCCAGCCCAACTCCTCTCCGACTGTCTGGTTCTCCCCCTTCGAACGGGAGGATCAAGAGAACGAGTGAAAGAGAGAGAGAGAGAGAGAATGATTTGAGCCCTGGTCAACGGAGCAAAGCTTCCTCTCTCTGGCAGGGCTGGTGTGGAAACAGAGAGGCCAGGAACGGGTTGATGATCTGAGAGAGAAAGAGAGACCGAGAGAGAGAGAGAGACATCAGAAAACAGAGCGAGAGAGAGCGAGAGAGACGCAGGCGGAGAGAGAGGAGAACGCTGCAGATTTGTCCCTTCTGCGATAACAGGAAAACAGCAAGAGATCACCAAGGAGTCAAGATAGAGAGAGCGGTGGAGGGGGGGTGGGGGGCAGCCATAGCCCTCACTGCTATCTGCTGCATTACACCGCAGCTCTCTTGTGCATCCAGCGGAATAGAGAGAGAGACAGACACACCGACAGAGGCTGAGGGAATCTGGACGGAAGACTGTAGAAACCACCCACCCCCCCTTCAGCGGCTCACAGGACCTGGGAGAGAGGGAGATTAGACCCTCACTCGCCTCAACCCAGACATGGAGACAGAGACATTAACTGGTGAGTTAACAGGAGGAGCGGAAAAGGGGGAGGGGAGGAGAGAGAGAGAGGGAGGAGAGGGAAGGAGGGGGGAGGAGGAACAGGGGAGGGGAGAGGAGAAGAGGAGGGGAGAAGAGAGGGGAGGGGGAGGAGAAAGGATGGGGAGGAGAGGAGGGGAGGGGTGGAGGGTGAAGGGAGAAAGAGAGGAGGGGTAGTGGAGGAGTGGGGAGGGGAGCAGAGGAGAGGGATGCTCAAGCGGGAAGAGTTTAACGTGCCAGTGGGATACTGCTGTGAGTGTTTAAACCTTGCCAATTCCCATCCCCATCATTCCCCTTCTAACCAACCCTCTTTCTCTCTGTCTCTTCCTGTCTTTGCAGCTATGGCACCTATGGGACCCTCATCACCTTCCAGGAGCCCTTCCCCGCCCCTCCTGGAGACCCCCGAAATTGAGGAAGAGGAGGAGGAAGAGTTGGGAGACGTCCCCTCTATGCCAGAGATACGTGAGGGTGTGGGGGCAGGTTGTCTCCAAGGGCCCCCTGAAACTGCCCAGGAGTCACCCAGGGTTGAGGATCTAGAGGGGGAGGGGGTGGAGGAGGAGGTCACCTTTCCCGAGCCCCTGATGACCCCCAAGATCGAAGAGCGAGAAGAGGGGGGAGGTGTCTTTCTGCAGCCCCCGGGGCCCCCGAAGGTTGAGGAGGAGGGAGAGGGGGTGGGTGACCCTCCACGCACTGTTGTGACCCCCAAAACCGAGGAGGCGGAGGAGGCTCCCTCGAAGGCCCAAGGCCCCCTCGCTGAGGCTCTCCCCGGGGAGGGTGTGACAGCCGGGGGAGCGGTGCAGCCTCTGCCCGGGCCCCCCGAGAGCGGGCAGGATGCCACCCTGCCCTATCCCCCTCGCCAGTCACGGCCCAACCGCTTCCCCTGCCCCGAGTGTGGGAAGGGGTTTGCCTGCCCGTCACACCTCCAGCGCCACCTGCGCACGCACACCGGCGAGCGGCCCTTCGAGTGCTTCGCCTGCGGCAAGACCTTCGCCACCCTCAGCCACCTGGCGCTGCACCGCCCCCGGCATGCCACCCACCGGCCCTTCGAGTGCGCCGTCTGCGGCCGCTGCTACCCCAGCTACCCAGAGCTCAGTGCCCACCAGCGCTTCCACACGGGCCGGCGCCCCTTCCCCTGCCAGCTCTGTCCCAAGCGCTTCTACACCTCCAGCGAGCTGCGCGTCCACCAGCAGTGGCACACGGGCGAGAGGCCCCATGCCTGCCCCTCGTGCGGCAAGCGCTTCGGGCGCTTGGGCCACCTGCTCGAGCACCAGCGCATCCACTCCGGCGAGAAGCCCTTCCAGTGCTCGCTGTGTGCCAAGCGCTTCCACTCGTCCAGCAACCTGACCCGGCACCGGCGCTTCCACAGCGGCGAACGCCCCTTCGGGTGCCCGCAGTGCGGCAAGAGCTTCTACACCTCGGGCGACCTGCGGCGGCACCAGCAGACGCACAGCGGGGTGCGGCCGTTCCGCTGCTCCACCTGCGGGCGGGCCTTCTACCGCTCCGGCGACCTGGTCAAGCATCAGCGCACCCACACGGGCGAGAAGCCGCACGGCTGCCCCGTCTGCGAGAAGCGCTTCTACACGGGCAGCGAGCTGAAGATCCACGGGCGGTTCCACACGGGCGAGAAGCCGCACGGCTGCCCCGTCTGCGAGAAGCGCTTCTACACCTCCAGCGAGCTGCGGATCCACGGGCGCACCCACACGGGTGAGAGGCCCTTCCGCTGCTCCACCTGCCCCAAGGCCTTCTACCGCTCCAGCGACCTGGCCAAGCACCAGCGCACCCACACCGGCATCAAGCCCTTTGCCTGCCAGCTGTGCCCCAAGCGCTACTACACCTCCAGCGAGCTGGGGGTCCACGGGCGGACGCACTCGGGGGAGAAGCCCTTCCGGTGCCAGGTGTGCCCCAAGGGCTTCTATACCGCCAGCGTCCTGGCCAAGCACCGCCTGACGCACATCCCCCGCGACCCATCCGCCTCCTACCAGTGCCGGCTGTGCCCGCAGCGGTGCCCCAGTGCTGCCCGGCTGCGCGCTCATGAGCGGGCGCATGCAGGCGAGCCCGCCTTCGAGTGTGGCGTTTGCCAACGACGCTTCCACACCTCGGGAGGGCTCAGCAAGCACCGCAACGTGCACGCCCGGGCGCCGACCACCGCCCCCCAACAGATGGTCTCCGTGGCGCCTGGGCTGCTGCCCACCAGCGCCGAGGGGGGAGCCCACCTCCCTTCGCCCCCCCAGCCCATGCCCTCCCCCCGCCCGCTCTTCGAGTGCGGCATGTGCAAGCGGGGCTTCGCCTCCTGGGCGGAGCTGGTGGCTCACCAGCCCGAGCACGAGGGCGAGCGGGCGCTGGAGTGCGCCCTCTGCAAGCAGCTCTTCATGGCGCCCCCGCCGGCGGGGCCCGGGTCCGGCGGAGGGGGGCCCGGCGGAGGTGAGCAGGAGCCTCACCGCTGCCCCCTCTGCAAGGGCCGCTTGGCCTGCTTCGACATCGGGGGTTTCGGGCTGGCGCCGGCTCCCCTGAGCTTCGAGTTCTGCCTCCAGGGCGGCTGGCAGGGGCTGGAGGGGACGGCCATCGGCGAGCTGTGTGACCAAGGGGGACTCACGCACCCATCCACCTGGGCAGACAGCAGCAACACCAGTCAATAAGCTTCAGGGCCTGGTGGGAGGGCAGCAGGGGGGGGGTGGGGGGGGGGCGGAGGGGAGGGGGGTGGGCAGAAATCCCTGAGCTTCCCCACCATCCCCCTGTACCCTCTGGATCCCCGTGCCACTCAGAGAAATTCACCGCAACTGGCGACCCAGCCAGGACCTGTTTTGAGGAGGAGTGGAAATCCTCAGGAGTAAGAGACTCTGTGACTGTGAACAATGAAGGCAGCCCAGGAGTGCGTGCTTGGGCGGTGCGGGATTTACACTGTTTCACTAACCCCCCCCTCCAGCAGCACCCCGGACACCCTGCCATGGGTGTGGCGCGGAGCTCCCATCGCCCGCACCGGAAGATCCCAGGATAATGGCAGGTTGGCGGATCCGGCACATCATTCGAAAGGTTTACCAAATGTCGATTCCGTTTTCTGTTCCGATGTAAAAATAAAATGAAAATTGTGATGTAGGCACTCACGAGTCATTGGTGTGGACAAGACTTCAGGCGTGAGCAGTAGGTACGGATTGGTGAGAGGCACGGACAAGTGTGCTACTCAACCAGCACTGATAGACTGGAACACACACTCACTCGCACTCACTCACACACTCACATTCATTCACACTCACTCACACATTCATTCACATTTGCACACACACACTCACTCACTCACACACACTCACTCTCACACACTCATGCACACACACTCACACTCGCACACTGACTCTCCTTAAGTCACACACACACTCACTCATATACACAGGCACACTCACACACACACTCACCTTCTCACACACACACTGATTCACACACACTCATTCACATTTGCACACACACACTCACTCACTCACACACTCATGCACACGCACTCACACTCGCACACTGACCTTCAGTCACACACACACTCACTCATACACACGCACACTCACTCACACACACAGTCACCTCACACACACACTGATTCACACACACACACACTCATGCATACACATTCACACATACACCCTTGCACACATATGCTCACACTCATTCCCACTCGCACACACACTCGCTCACGCATACACTCACACACGTACTCACACACTCACTCCCATTCACTCACTTACGCATACACTCACTCACACACACACTCTCACACACACACATACTCACACTCACTCACAGACTCACTCACACCAACACTCACAGACACACACTCATGCATGCACTCATACACACATTCACACCCACGCACAGACAGGCTCACACTCACTCATGCACACTCACCTCATTCATAGTCACACACTCCCGCACACACTCACTCACGCATACTCACAAACACACACACACAAACATTCACTCACTCTCACACTCACACATTCTTACACTCACTCGTACTCACACACACACTCTCACACATTCACTCATAGACACACACTCACTCACATATACACTAGCACTCACACACACGCTCACAGACACACACACACACTCACACTCCTTCACACTCACACACATGCACTTACACACACTCACATTCACTCACATACACTCTGACTCACACTCACTCACAGATGCACACACTCACACACACACACACTCACACACACATATACACACACTCGCACACATACACACTATCTCACACTCACTGTCACATATCTCACATATACATTTTCACACACTTTCTCACACACCCTCTCGCACACACTTTCACTCAGTCTGACACATTCATCCTGATGCACACTCTCAGTCTCACACACGTACGCTCACAGAGCCCCACACATACACTCTCATGCACACACACTCTCACACATACACCCACTTGCCCACATCTTGCACTGACACACTCTCACGCACACACACTCACGTACGCAGTCTCTCAAATACTCTGGGCGCGATTCTCCGATGCCGTGCCGTTTGGGAGAATTGCCTGGGGCGCCACTTGGATTGGATTGGATTTGTTTATTGTCACGTGTACCGAGGTACAGTGAAAAGTATTTTTCTGCGAGCAGCTGAACAGATCATTAAATACATGGGAAGAAAAGGGAATAAAAGAAAATACATAATAGGGCAACACAAAGTACACAATGTAACTACGTAAGCACTGGCATCGGATGAAGCAGACAGGTTAATGAGGTCAGCCCATAAGAGGGTCATTTAGGAATCTGGTGACAGTGGGGAAGAAGCTGTTTTTGAGTCTGTTCGTGCGTGTTCTCAGACTTCTGTATCTCCTGCCCGATGGAAGAAGTTGGAAGAGTGAGTAAGCCGGGTGGGAGGGATCGTTGATTATGCTGCCCGCTTTCCCCAGGCAGCGGGAGGTGTAGATGGAGTCAATGGATGGGAGGCAGGTTCGTGTGATGGACTGGGCGGTGTTCACGACTCTCTGAAGTTTCTTGCGGTCCTGGGCTGAGCAGTTGCCATACCAGGCTGTGATGCAGCCCGATGGGATGCTTTCTATGGTGCATCTGTAAAAGTTGGTAAGAGTCAATGTGGACATGCCGAATTTCCTTAGTTTCCTGAGGAAGTATAGGCGCTGTTGTGCTTTCTTGGTGGTAGCGTCGACGTGGGTGGACCAGGACAGATTTTTGGAGATGTGCACCCCTCGGAATTTGAAACTGCTAACCATCTCCACCTCGGCCCCGTTGATGCTGACAGGGGTGTGTACAGTACTTTGCTTTCTGAAGTCAATGACCAGCTCTTTAGTTTTGCTGGCATTGAGGGAGAGATTGTTGTCACTGCACCACTCCACTAGGTTCTCTATCCCTCTCCTGTATTCTGACTCATCATTATTCAAGATCCGGCCCACTATGGTCGTATCATCAGCAAACTTGTAGATGGGAGTTGGAACCAAGTTTTGCCCCCCAGTCGTGCGTGTACAGGGAGTAGAGTAGGGGGCTAAGTACGCAGCCTTGCGGGGCCCCTGTGTTGAGGACTATTGTGGAGGAGGTGTTGTTGTTCATTCTTACTGATTGTGGTCTGTGGGTCAGAAAATCGAGGATCCAGTTGCAGAGTGGGGAGCCAAGTCCTAGGTTTTGGAGCTTTGATATGAGCTTGGCTGGGATTATGGTATTGAAGGCAGAGCTGTAGTCAATAAATAGGAGTCTGATGTAGGAGTCCTTGTTTTTGAGATGCTCCAGGGATGAGTGTAGGGCCAGGGAAATGGTGTCTGATGTGGACCGGTTGCAGCGGTATGCGAATTGCAGTGGATCAAGGCGTTCTGGGAGTATGGAGGTGATGCGCTTCATGATCAATCTCTCGAAGCACTTCATTATGACTGAAGTCAGGGCCACCAGACGGTAGTCATTGAGGCACGTTGCCTGGTTCTTCTTTGGTACCGGTATGATGGTGGTCTTCTTGAAGCAGGTGGGGACCTCGGAGTGGAGTAGGGACAGGTTAAAGATGTCCGCGAATACCTCTGCCAGCTGGTCCGCGCAGGCTCTGAGTGCACGACCAGGGATCCCGTCCGGGCCCGTCGCCTTCCGAGGGTTCACTTTCAGGAAGGCCAATCTGACTTCGGAAGCTGTGATGGTGGGTATGGGTGAATTATAGGCTGCTGGGGCACTCGACAGCGGATTGTTGGTTACCTGCTCGAACCGAGCATAGAATGCATCAAGTTCATCGGGGAGGGGTGCGCTGCTGCCAGAGATACTGTTCGGCTTCGCTTTGTAGCCTGTTATGTTGTTTAGTCCTTGCCACAACCGCCGAGAGTCTGTGACTCTAGCTTGGTTTGATATTCTCTCTTGGCATCTCGGATGGCCTTGCGGAGGTGGTACCTGGATTTCTTGTATAGGTCAGGGTCGTCTGCCTAGAACGCGTCAGACCTGTCCTTCAGTAGGGAGTCAATCTCGCGATTGAGCCATGGTTTCAGGTTGGGGAACATACGTACCGCTTTCTTTGGCACGCAGTCGTCCACACATTTGCTGATGAAGTCTGTGACGGTGGTGGCATACTCATTTAAGTTGGTCGCTGTGTCCTTAAATATGGACCAGTCCACTGTCTCTAAGCAGTCACGAAGAGCTCTTCTGTTTCCTCGGACCAGCACTGCACAACCTTCTTAGCTGGATTCTCCCGCTTGAGTTTCTGCTTGTATGCCGGGAGAAGGAGCACCGTCTTATGGTCTGATTTCCCAAAGTGCGGTCGGGGGATGGAACGGTAGGCGCCCTTGATTTTTGAGTAGCAGTGGTCAGGAGTGTTGTCGCCCCTGGTGGGACAGGAGATGTGCTGGTGGAATTTTGGCAGTACGCTCTTGAGGTTGTCCTTGTTGAAGTCCCCGGCCACGATGAACAAGGCCTCCGGGTGTTCTATTTCGTAGTTGTTTATTACTGTGTCTTGTTCACCCAGTGCCTTCTTCACTTCTGCCTGGGGTGGGATGTAGACCGCTGTGATAATGGCTGAAGTGAACTCACGTGGAAGATAATATGGGCGGCACTCCACGGTCAGGTATTCCAGGTCTGGGAGCAGTAGGTCGCCACGGTCGCCACATCCAGGCACCAGGAGGAGTTGATGAGGAGGCAAACCCCTTCACCCTTCGCTTTGCCTGATGATGCCGTGCGGTCCGCCCGGAGAATTGAGAAGCCTTCAGGTTGTATGGCACAGTCCGGTGAGGCGGGGGTGAGCCATGTCTCTGTGAAACAGAGCACGCAGCAGTCTCTTACTTCCCTCTGAGAGGTAAGTCTGGCATTAAGTTCATCCAGCTTGTTTTCGATTGCTTGGACGTTTGCCAGGAGTATGCTGGGGAGAGGGGTCTTGAAACCGCGTTGCTTCAGTCTAACCTGCAGACCGCCGCGTTTCCCTCGCATCCTCAGTCGGCGGCTGCAGCTGGATGATCCTGGGATCCGATGGGAGAAGTCTGACCTTGTGGAAGGTAGGTGGTTGTGTCTGGCGGGGTCCAGGACGCTGGCGGGGACCAGGGCGCTGTTTACGTATCTGGGGTCGCGTCTGGCAGGGTCCCGGGCTCTAGTTGAGGTAGAGGGTTTGCTAGGGGCGCATGTTTGCGTTCTGGATGGGTCACGGCGTTCTGCGGGCACGGGAACACCTTGCAGCGCGTTTGGGTCCTCGCGCAGGGTCTCCGCCGTTTCGGGTCATGGGCACGGGCTTCCTGAGGCAGGTTGGGCTGGGTCCTGTGGTCTGTTCCCTCCCTGGGCGCGCCTGCGGTCGGATTTTGAAGTAGGCCCGGTCGGGCCTCCACGTGGATTTTTCTTTCTCCCATCACCAGGTAGGTCGGGTTGTTGGGCGGGCCTCTCCATTTTTTCCCGCGACGCCGGTCCGACGCCCTCCCGCGATGCACCCAAGCGGCGAGATCGACACTATCTAGTTCTGCGTGGCACAGTCCGGTGAATCGCCCGAGACACCCAAAATGGCGATTCTCCGCCACCCCGCTATTCCCAGGCCCGGATGGGCCGAGCAGTCTGCCCAAAATGACGGCTTCCCGCCGACGCCATCCACACCTGGTCGCTGCCGGTGGGAACAGCGCGGGAATGCTGGGGGGGGGGGGCAGCCTGTGGGAGGGTGAGGGGGGTTCTTTCACCAGGGTAGGACTCAAAAGGGTCTGGCCCGCGTTCGGTGCCCACCGATCGGCGGGCCGGCCTCTGAAGGAGGACCTCCTTTCCTCCGCGCCTCGCAAGATCCATCCGACATCTTCTTGCGGGGCGGCCTCGGGGAGGACGGCAACCGCGCATGCGCAGGTGACAGCAGTTAGGCGTCGGATGACACGGCGCCGCTTGTATGCGGCGCCAATGCCTGGCGCGCGCTGACGACGCTGCTTTAGCGACACGCCCCCCGAGTTTCTCGCGGCCCCGATCCTAGCCCATTGTCGGGCCCTGAATCGGTCGAGGCCGGGGCCGTTTCGCGCCGTCGTGAACCTCGACCGCGTTCACGACGGCATGGGCACTTAGTCGCGGGAGCGGACAATCGCGCCCTCTGTCTCACCCATACATACTCACACACACTCATTCTCACATATACACTCTTACACACTCTCACACACACTCATACATTCGCGCACACATTTCCTCACGCAAACGCTATCACACGCATGCACTGTCACACACACTGTCTCACACATTCAATCTCACACAGTCTCACACACTGACACACACACTCTCTTTCACACACACTCACAAATATACTCTCCCAGTCTCACACATTTAATGTCACTCATTCCCATCTCACACAGCCTCAAATATAAACTCTCACACACTCTCACACACACACTCTCTGATACAGTCTCACACATTCACTCTCGCATAAACTCTTACGCAAACTCATTGTCACACACTCTCTTACACACTCTGACACTCACACACTTACACACTCACACAACACTGTCACACACACTCATACATACACACACACATGTACTCCCACACACACTCACACACATACATACCCACATTCCCACACATTCATACACACATACACACTCATGCACGCACACTCTCACATACACTATCACACACTCATAAAGACACACACTCATGCACACACTGACACACATCCTTGCACAAACTTACATACACAAACTCACATACACTTTCACACACTCTCATACACATCATCACATATGCATGCACTCATGCACATACACATACACTCTCACACGTGCACTCTTGCACACACATACAGTCTCACAAATACACTCCCACACACGCTCTCACACACACACACACACACACACACCCTCTCACACACACTCATACACATACACACTCACACAGTTGCACACATGCACTCCCACACATGCTCACTCACACACACCCTCATTCTCACTCATACACCCTCTCATATAGTCTCATTCTCATACACACACTCACACACTGTTTAGCACTGGGCTAAAATCGCTGGCTTTGAAAGCAGACCAAGGCAGGCCAGCAGCACGGTTCGATTCCCGTAACAGCCTCCCCGAACAGGCGCCGGAATGTGACGACTAGGGGCTTTTCACAGTAACTTCATTGAAGCCTACTCGTGACAATAAGCGATTTTCATTTCATTTCATTTCACATGCATTCTCACATACATAATCACACACACCCTCTCACATACACTCACACACACCCTCTAACACTCACACACAATCTGACACTCACACATCTTGCACAGACAATCTCATGCACACACACTCTCATGCGCACTCAATCTCACATATGCACTCACACACATACCATAAGACATAGGACAGAATTAGGCCACTCGGCCCATCGAGTCTGCTCCGCCATTCAATCATGGCTGATATTTTTCTCCTCCCCATTCTTCCTTCTCCCCATAACCCCCGATGACCTTATTAATCAAGAACCTATCTATCTCTGTCTTAAAGACACTCAGTGATTTGGCCTCCACAGCCTTCTGCGGTAAAGAGTTCCACAGATTCACCACCCTCTGGCTGAAGAAATTCCTCCTCGCCTCAGTTTTAAAGTCTGAGGCTGTGCCCTCGCGTTCTAGTTTTTTCTACTAGTGGAACTATCCCACACACACTCTTTCACACACGCACTCACACACACTCTCTTGGTCTCACATAGACACTCCCACACATACACACACTCTTTCACACACACACACTCTCACACATACACACTCACTCTCGGTCTCACATCGACACTCCCACACATACTCTCTCACACACTCTCAAACAGTCCCACACATGCTCTCTCACACACACCCTCTTACACACACTCTCACGCAGTCTCAGTCTCACACAGTCTCATTCTCACACAGTCTCACACGTACACTCACACACGCTCTCACGCACACCCTCACAGAGTCTCACACACACTTTCTCTCATGCACTGTCACGCACACACTAGCACACACACATACACTCTCATATATACTCTCACACATACACACACTTTCACACACACATGCACTCACACACACATACTGTCTCACACTCATACATACACAGTCCAATACAAACAATCACACATACACTCACGCACACACATTCACACTCACACACTCTCACACATTCATACATCCACACACTGATCCACACAATCACACAGACTCACGCACCCTCACACATTCACACTCACAATCTCTCTCACACTCTCAGTCTCACATACACATTCCCACACATGCTCTCTCACACACACCCTCTCACATACTCTGTCAAAACATCCTCACAGTCTTACACACACTCTGACATAAACTTTCTCACACGTACATATAGTCTCACACACACTCATACTCACACACTCTCACACACACTCCCATACACTGTCTCACACACACATACATACACACACTCATGCACACACTCATACACACCCACTCATACATGCACACACTCATGTACAACGTCACACACACATGCACTCACACACACACTCAAACATACATAGACAGACTCATGCACATACACTGTCACATGTACACTCATACACATACACTCACACACACACATATATACATGCACACTCATAGGCACTCATATGCACACTCACATGCCCATTCTTACACTCATACATGCACACACTCACGCACACACTCTCACAAATACACATTCACACACAGTTACACATACACTCTCATATGCACAGTCTCACACTCATACACAACACACTCATACATACACTCTCATACACACAATTACATACACACTCACATACATACACTCTCACACACAGACACACACACATAGACCCACACACACATTCCCTCACAAACACATTCTGTCACACATACATTCTGTCACACATACATTCTGTCACACACACTCACACAGCCTCACACATACACTCACACAGACCCTCACACAATCTCACACATAAAGTCCCACACACACTCTCTCAGACACATCCTCATTCTCACACACACAGTCTCACTCTCACACAGTCTCATTCTCTCAGTCTCACACATATACTCTCCCGCACAGAAAAACACACTCAAACATACACTCTCACACGCAGGCACACTCATACACAAAAGCTCCCACACATCACACCCTCTCTCACACACCTTCAGTCCCACACACTCTCACACAGTCTCACACATACTCCCCACACATGCTCTCACACACACACTCATTCTCACTCATATAAACTCTCATAAAGTCTCACTCACACACACTCATACACACATACAATCATACACACTCACATACACACAATCACACACTCAAGTACACTTATACAGACTCTCACACTTTCATGCACTCTCACACTCATGCATGGATACTCTTGCATGCACACTCACACAATCTTGCACACTCTGCACACATTCTGTCTTGCACATACACTGTCTTGCACACACACTATTGTGCACACACCATTGCACACACACTTGTACATGCAGTGTTGCACACATAAACGTGCACACACACACTCTCTTGCACACACAATCTTATACACATACTTTCACACATACCCAATCTTCACACACTCGAACACTGTCTCGCATATTCACTCTGTCACACACACAAACTCACTCACACACCCTCTCTCTTGCACACACACACTCTCTCTCTTGCACACCCCTCTCTTGCATGCATAACCTTCACCTTGCACACTCACACACACTCTCTTGCACACACCCTCACACACACTGTCACCCACATACTCTTGCACAAACACTCTCCCTCTTGCACACTCTCACACACACATTCTTACACTCTCACGCTCTGTCTCTCTCATACACACTCTCACACACACACTCTTACACCTTTTCTCTCACATACACGCCCACACACACTGTTCCTCACACTTTCTCACACACTCATGCATGGATACTCTTGCATTACAACACTCACACACTTTCTCACACACTGTTGCACACACAGGCTCACACACACACTCTCGCACACACATTCTGTGTCTTGCATACGCACTATCTTGAAAATGAAATGAAATGAAAATCTCTTATTGTCTCAAGTAGGGTTCAAATGAAGTTACTGTGGAAAGCCCCTAGTCGCCACATTCCGGCGCCTGTTTGGGGAGGCTGGTACGGGAATTGAACCGTGCTGCTGGTCTGCCTTGGTCTGCTTTCAAAGCCAGCTATTTAGCCCTGTGCTAAACCAGCTTGCACACAATCACAGACTCATGCACACTCTTCCTCTTGCACACCTTCTCACACACACACACACCCTCCCTCTTGCACATGCATCCTCTCACACACACCCTCTTTCTTGCACACTCGCGCACCTTCAGTCACACAGATGTTCACACTCATACAGTGGGGTGTTTTATGGATCCCGAAATAGTGGGGCACGCTGGATATTGGCTGCTTGAATTAGGCAAGATGGTGAGCATCAATCACCAGCCTATGGCCAGTTTGTACTTGTAATATATTTGCATATCATTAATATTGATACAGATTCTGATCCACACTGGGCTAAGCTCAGCGGGTACAGGTATCCCGCGTCACCTGGTGCACAATCGGCTAAATGTGGCACCTCGATTTTGCACAAGGCCATACGTGGAAAGCTTGGGGGCTTGGTACACTGAGGAGCGGAGGAGGGAAGGGGTGGGGGAGGGCAGTGTTTCGGTGCGGAGGAAAGCAGGTGGATGGGGTGGGGGGTAGTGTTTGGGTGTGGGGGAGGAGCGGAGGAGGGCAGGGCAGGTGGGGAGGGGCACTGTTTGGGTGTGGGGAGGAGAGCAGGTGGAGGGGGTGGGGGAGGGGCAGTGTTTGGGTGTGGAGGAGGGCAGGGCAGGTGGAGGGAGTGGGGGAGGGGCAGTGTTTGGGTGTGGGGAGGAGGGCAGGGCAGGTGGAAGGGGTGGGGGAGGGGCAGTGTTTAGGTGTGGGGAGGAGGGCAGGGCAGGTGGAGGGAGTGGGGGAGGGGCAGTGTTTGGGTGTGGGGAGGAGGGCAGGGCAGGTGGAGGGAGTGGGGTTGCGGAAGTGTTTGGGTGTGGGGAGGAGGGCAGGGCAGGTGGAGGGAGTGGGGAGGGGCAGTGTTTAGGTGTGGGGATGAGGGCAGGGCAGGTGGAGGGGGTGGTGGAGGGGCAGTGTTTGGGTGTGGGGAGGAGGGCAGGGCAGGTGGAGGGAGTGGGGTAGGGGCAGTGTTTGGGTGTGGGGAGGAGGGCAGGGCAGGTGGAGGGAGTGGGGTTGCGGAAGTGTTTGGGTGTGGGGAGGAGGGCAGGGCAGGTGGAGGGAGTGGGGAGGGGCAGTGTTTAGGTGTGGGGATGAGGGCAGGGCAGGTGGAGGGGGTGGTGGAGGGGCAGTGTTTGGGTGTGGGGAGGAGGGCAGGGCAGGTGGAGGGAGTGGGGAGGGGCAGTGTTTAGGTGTGGGGATGAGGGCAGGGCAGGTGGAGGGGGTGGTGGAGGGGCAGTGTTTGGGTGTGGGGAGGAGGGCAGGGCAGGTGGAGGGAGTGGGGTAGGGGCAGTGTTTGGGTGTGGGGAGGAGGGCAGGGCAGGTGGAGGGAGTGGGGAGGGGCAGTGTTTAGGTGTGGGGATGAGGGCAGGGCAGGTGGAGGGGGTGGTGGAGGGGCAGTGTTTGGGTGTGGGGAGGAGGGCAGGGCAGGTGGAGGGAGTGGGGTAGGGGCAGTGTTTGGGTGTGGGGAGGAGGGCAGGGCAGGTGAAAGGGGTGGGGGTGGGGCAGTGTTTAGGTGGGAGGTGGGCAGGGCAGGTGGCGGGGGTGGGGTAGGGGCAGTGTTTGGGTGTGGGGAGGAGGGCAGGGCAGGTGGAGGGAGTGGGGTAGGGGCAGTGTTTTGGTGTGGGGAGGAGGACAGGGCAGGTGGAGGGAATGGGGTAGGGGCAGTGTTTGGGTGTGGGGAGGAGGGCAGGGCAGGTGGAGGGAGTGGGGTAGGGGCAGTGTTTGGGTGTGGGGATGAGGGCAGGGCAGGTGGAGGGGGTGGTGGAGGGGCAGTGTTTGGGTGTGGGGAGGAGGGCAGGGCAGGTGAAAGGGGTGGGGGTGGGGCAGTGTTTAGGTGGGAGGTGGGCAGGGCAGGTGGCGGGGGTGGGGAAGGGGCAGTGTTTGGGTGTGGGGAGGAGGGCAGGGCAGGCGGAGGGAGTGGGGGAGGGGCAGTGTTTGGGTGTGGGGAGGAGGGCAGGGCAGGTGGAGGGGGTGGTGGAGGGGTAGTGTTTGGGTGTGGGGAGGAGGGCAGGTGGAGGGAGTGGGGTAGGGGCAGTGTTTGGGTGTGGGGAGGAGGACAGGGCAGGTGGAGGGAATGGGGTAGGGGCAGTGTTTGGGTGTGGGGAGGAGGGCAGGGCAGGTGGAGGGAGTGGGGTAGGGGCAGTGTTTGGGTGTGGGGAGGAGGGCAGGGCAGGTGGAGGGAGTGGGGTAGGGGCAGTGTTTGGGTGTGGGGAGGAGGGCAGGGCAGGTGGAGGGAGTGGGGAAGGGGTAGTGTTTGGGTGTGGGGAGGAGGGCAGGGCAGGTGGAGGGAGTGGGGTAGGGGCAGTGTTTGGGTGTTGGGAGGAGGCAGGGCAGGTGGAGGGAGTGGGGTAGGGGCAGTGTTTGGGTGTGGGGAGGAGGGCAGGGCAGGTGGAGGGAGTGGGGTAGGGGCAGTGTTTGGGTGTGGGGAGGAGGGCAGGGCAGGTGGAGGGAGTGGGGTAGGGGCAGTGTTTGGGTGTGGGGAGGAGGACAGGGCAGGTGGAGGGAATGGGGTAGGGGCAGTGTTTGGGTGTGGGGAGGAGGGCAGGGCAGGCGGAGGGAGTGGGGTAGGGGCAGTGTTTGGGTGTGGGGAGGAGGGCAGGTGGAGGGAGTGGGGTAGGGGCAGTGTTTGGGTGTGGGGAGGAGGGCAGGGCAGGTGGAGGGAGTGGGGTAGGGGCAGTGTTTGGGTGTGGGGAGGAGGGCAGGGTAGGTGGAACGGGTGGGGGAGGGCAGTGTTTGGGTGTGGGGAGGAGGGCAGGTGGAGGGAGTGGGGTAGGGGCACTCTTTGGGTGTGGGGAGGAGGGCAGGGCAGGTGGAGGGAGTGGGGGAGGGGCAGTGTTTGGGTGTGGGGAGGAGGGCAGGGCAGGCGGAGGGAGTGGGGTAGGGGCAGTGTTTGGGTGTGGGGAGGAGGGCAGGGCAGGCGGAGGGAGTGGGGTAGGGGCAGTGTTTGGGTGTGGGGAGGAGGGCAGGGCAGGTGGGGGGAATGGGGTAGGGGCAGTGTTCGCGTAGGCAGGGGACAAACAATGCCATTCAGGAGGATATTGAAAAGGATTCATTGAGCACGGGGATGGGCATGGGATCCTCTACAGGGATCGTAAGGGCACTCACAATTACACACTTACAATTACACACTCTCACACTTAAAATTACACACTGACATCCATAAAATTACACACATTGCATACATCCACACAATTGCACACACACATCAAGTTGCACACGCATGCACTCACAATTACACAGCTAATTACACATGCAGGGAAACGGGATCCAGAGAAATGTTCAAGGATAATAGAAGGGAGGCGAAGGAAAATGAACTAGGCCAGCCATCTTAATACTGTGGCTACAAGAACAGGTCAAAGGCCAGGAATCCTGCAGCGAGTAACTCACCTCCTGACTCCCCAAAGCCTGTCCACCATTTACAAGGCACAAGTCAGGAGTGTGATGGAATACTCTCCACTTGCCTGGGTGAGTGCAGCTCCAACAACACTCAGGAAGCTCAACACCATCCAGGACAAAGCAGCCCCGCTTGATTGCTCCCCCTCCCACAAACATTCACTCCCTCCACCACCGACGCACAGGAGCAGCCGTGTGTACAATCTACAAGAACTCACTGCAGGAACTCACCAAGGTTCCTTAGTCAGCACCTTCCAAACCCACGACCACTACCATCTAGAAGGAGAAGAGCAGCAGATGCCTGGAAACACCAGCATCTGGAAGCTCCCCAGCCTGTCACTCACCACCCTGACTTGGAAATATATTGCCGTTCCTTCACTGGCAAAATCCTGGGACTCCCTCCCTAACAGCATGGTGGCTGTACCTACACCACAGGACCTGCAGATCACAACCACCTTCTGAGGGGAGAATTAGGATTTGCCGTAGCTGCAGACCTAGCCAGCAAAGCCCACATCCCAGGAATGAATTGTTTAAAAATAGGTGGCGTCTCACACAAGCTGTCACATCAAAGTGTGTATAAAGAAGGTGACCAATGCCCCATTTAATCATGCCGTTGGTCTGACTGCACCACCGATGAAGCCAGCCAGGTGGCAAGGTTAGATGCACTCGGTATTGTCACTGGATATTCGAGATTCATGGTGTCATCGACTGCATTCGTGGGGGCTATAAAAGCTCCCTCGGAAGAGCCAGCCCCATTTTGTAAATGCTAAGGGGTTTTAGCCCTTGAACCACAGCAGGGGGATTGTGTAGGTCTGTGCTCATTTCCCAGGGAGCTGTCAAGACGCATACATCTTGCGTGGTTCCCGGCTCACGGATCTTTTTGACCAGCTTAATAAATGGATCCTCGGTGGCCAACGCTATCCCCTGCACGAACAACTGATGGCGCCAGTGAGGCGGAGAAGTGCTCCAATTTATCCAGACGTGGCAGTGGTAATTCCACTGGTCGGGTAAGTAGAAGAGGAACATGGTTTCAAATCCAATGCTTTTAAATTCAATTAATGAAAATTTGGAATGCAAAGGTAGTAGTGATTGTTGCTGATTGTAGTAAAACCCCATCTGGTTCACTCACGCCCGTTAGAGAAGGAAATCTGCCATCCTTACATGGTCTACACGTGACTCCAGACCCACAGCAATGTGGTTGATTTGACTCTTCACTGCCACTCTGATATGTTCCATTTAAGGACAATTTTGAATGGGCAACAAATGCTGGAGGCCCACACCCCACGAAAGAATAAAAGAGAAGAGCGGGAAATGATTGTTTCGGCTGAGCCACTGTTGCTATATTTATTCGCTATAAATATGGCAGTCAATAAGGTTGACTTATTTGTCTAGATATTGATATTGTATTGCTTTCAGAGTCGCCAGGTATCATAGAATTTACAGTGCAGAAGGAGGCCACACGGCCCAGCGAGTCTGCACCGGCTCTTGGAAAGAGCACCCTACCCAAGGTCAACACCTCCACCCTATCCCCGTAACCAAGTAACCCCTCCCAACACTAAGGGCAATTTTGGACACTAAGGGCAATTTATCCTGGCCAATCCACCTAACCTGCACATCTTTGGACTGTGGGAGGAAACCGGAGCACCCGGAGGAAACCCACGCACACACGGGGAGGACGTGCAGACTCCGCACAGACAGTGACCCAAGCCAGAGTCGAACCTGGGACCCTGGAGCTGTGAAGCCATTGTGCTATCCACAATGCTACCGTGCTGCCAGTCGCCAGGTATCAAATGATACCACCACAAGGTTCAACCGGATATCGATCAAAGACCCAACAACCAGTTAGTTAGTTCAAGTTCAATAATACTTTATTTACACACAAGATTAGCTTATACATGCAACATAAACATTACGAGCTAAACTACACCTAACAACTATGACAACCTGTACTTAACTTCAGGCACCCGGCTTAGGTCAGAGGAACAGTGGCCGCTGTCCGAATCTGGATCTACTGGGTCTGGAGAAGTAACTGTTCTGCTGGGCTCACCGTCTGGTAGCGGGCGTTGAACTTGGACTTGCTTCTGGTGGTGCTACGATTGGAGATGGACGTTGCCGGAGCGTCAGGTCCGAAAGAGATTGAACACATTGCAGTGTCTGTCTTTATCCTTGGGGGGTTTTGTGCCCTTTTGGGCGGTCCTTAGGTTTGAACCCAATTAATTGGGCAGTTCTCGATCACTACCTTCGATTGGAGCCAATAAAGGGGCGGGTGCCTTGATGGCTGGGTGTGTCCTAAGCAGTCATTGACCCTGTTGTTGCTGCTTCCTGAGTACAGGGAGTGGCGCCAAAATATCTGGGATTGTATCGGTTACTCAAGTATCAGTCTTTTGTCTTACGGAGATGGGCCATCAAAATACTAATCGGCTGGGGGTTTCGATGCTGTCTGGATTCAACCTGGCATGGCCGGGTGAATGGAGCCAGCAAGTTGCACACACATACACTCACAATTACACATCTAATTGCATGTTCACACACAGACACACATATGGTAACATACAGACACAGACACATGCACACAAACATACACAAACACTCATAGAATCCCTAAAGCGCAGAATGAGGCCATTCAGCTCACTGAGTCTGCACCGACAATCTGAAAGAGCACTAGCACCCTAACCAGATTCCCACCCCACCCCTGCAACCGCGTAACCTCACCTAACCCAAACTCCCTGGATGCTAAGGGGCAATTTACCACTGCCAATCCACCTAACCTGCACATCTTTGGACCGTGGGAGGAAACCGGAGCACCCGGAGGAAACCCACGCACACACGGGGAGAAAGTGCAAACCCCACATGGACAGTGACCCAAGGTCAGAATGGGTGGCATGGTGGCACAGTGGTTAGCACTGTGGCTTCACAGAGCCAGGGTCCCAGGTTCGATTCCCCGCTGGGTCACTGTCTGTGCGGAGTCTGCACATCCTCCCCGTGTGTGCGTGGGTTTCCTCCGGATGCTCCGGTTTCCTCCCACAGTCCAAAGGTGTGCGGGTTAGGTGGATTGGTGATGATAAATTGCCCTTAGTGTCCAAAATGGCCCTTAGTGTTGGGTGGGGCGACTGGGAAACGGGGATAGGGTGGAGGTGTGGGTTTGGGTAGGGCGCTCTTTCCAGGGGCCGGTGCAGACACGATGGGCCAAATGGCCTCCTTCTGCACTGTAAATTCTATGATTCTATGAACCTGGCGTTGTCAGATAGCAGTGCTAACCACTGTGCCACAGTGTTGACATTCACACACAAACATTCACAAACACACTCACACGTACATATATACTCACAAACTCACACATAATGACACACACAATCACTCACACTCATAGTGACACACACACGCTTACGCGCACCCTTTCGCGCACACATTCACAAACAGGGCCGGATTCTCTGAATCTGAGTCTGTGCGGAGGGTCCGTGGTGTTTTCATGCTGCGACCAGCGAAGGGCTAGCAGCCGTGGCAGGTAAAGCATCCGGCCTCCATGAAATAAACAGCCGGAGAGGGGCTGGGTCCCTGACCGCGCATGCGCACAGCGACAACCTGCAGCGGTCACGCCGTACAACATGGTGCCAGCCATACGCGGACCCGACCTGCCAGCTAGTGCTGCCTGGACACCCCCATCGCCACCACCCCCCCACCCGTACCCCAGCCCTCCCGGATGTCCCCCCCGGCCAGCGGCGTGGCTCCCCCCCCCTCACCGTGGCAGCGCTGGACACAGTCTGCAGCCGCCATGCCGGGTCCCCGCATGGCTGGGACCACACTTCTCCCGCGCCGTCGTGAACTCGGCTATTCGGGGGCAGAGCATCGGGGGAGGGCCTTCAGGTGACGTCCTGAGGCCGTCCCAATGGCACACGGCGCGATGGCGCAGTTTCGGTGGAGGCGCCGCTTGCAAAACCTGCGTAAAACAGGTGCCGCCGTAAAGAGGGATTCTCTTCCCGATCGGCGGTTACGGAATAGGCGTCGGTAAACGGAGAATTTTTCCCACAAACTCACCATCTGACGTACACACACAATGTCACAGAATCACACCCACACAGTGACATGCAGACACACACATCCTTACAAACATGCACATACACTCAATTCATCCTCACACACTCTTACACTCATACATATACACGTGTGCATACACACACTCACTCACACACAGTGACATATAGACACAAACCCAAACACACAGGCAGATATGCACACACCATCACACCTACTCACTCACACATCCATACTCGCACACTCTCAAACACACACATTCACAAACACACACATTCACAAACCCATACTGATCAACTCACACACTTAGGCCACACTTGGAGTATAGTGTTCAATTCTGGTCGCCACACTACCAGAAGGATGTGGAGGCTTTAGAGAGGGTGCAGAAGAGATTTACCAGAATGTTGCCTGGTATGGAGGGCAATAGCTATGAGGAGCGGTTGAATAAACTTGGTTTGTTCTCACTGGAACGACGGAGGTTGAGGGACGACCTGATAGAGGTCTACAAAATTATGAGGGGCATAGACAGAGTGGATAGTCAGAGGCTTTTCCCCAGGGTAGAGGGGTCAATTACTAGGGGGCATAGGTTTAAGGTGCGAGGGGCAAGGTTTAGAGATGTAAGAGGCAAGTTTTTTACACAGAGGGTAGTGGGTGCCTGGAACTCGCTGCCGGAGGAGGTGGTGGAAGCAGGGACGATAGGGACATTTAAGGGGCATCTTGACATATACATGAATAGGATGGGAATAGAAGGATACGGACCCAGGAAGTGTAGAAGATTTTAGTTTAGACGGGCAGCATGGTCAGCACGGGCTTGGAGGGCCGAAGGGCCTGTTCCTGTGCTGTACATTTCTTTGTTCTTTGTTGTACGTACACACACTCACAAACATGTACACTCACGGACCCACACTCACAAACATGTACACTCATGGACACACACTCACACACATGTACACTCACAGACACACACTCACAAACATGTACACTCACGGACCCACACTCACAAACATGTACACTCATGGACACACACTCACACACATGTACACTCACAGACACACACTCACAAACATGTACACTCACAGACACACACTCACAAGCATGTACACTCACAGACACACACTCACAAACATGTACACGCACAGACACACACTCACAAACATGTACACTCACAGACACACACTCACAAACATGTACAGTCACAGACACACACTCACAAACATGTACACTCACAGACACACACTCACAAGCATGTACACTCACAGACACACACTCACAAACATGTACACTCACAGACACACACTCACAAACATGTACACTCACAGACACACACTCACAAACATGTACACTCACAGACAGACACTCACAAGCACTCACACACAAACACGCACACACAGAAACATAGGATATAGGAGCAGAAGGAGGCCATTCGGCCCTTCGAGCCTGCTCCGCCATTCATTATAACCGGGCTGATTATTCAACTCAATAGCCTAATGCTGCCTTCCCCCCGTATCCCTTGATTCCTTCGCCCGAAGTGCTGTATCGAACTGCTTCTGGAAAACATACAATGTTTGGCCTGAACTACTTCCTGTGGTAACGGATTCCACAGGCCGACCACACTCTGGGTGAAGAAATGTCTCCTCATCTCCGTCCGAAATGGTCGACCCTGTATCCTCAGACTGTGACCCCTGGTTCAGGGCACACCCACCATCGGGAACATCCTTCCTGCATCGACCCTGTCCAGTCCTGTTAGAATTTTATAAGTTTCTATGAGATCCCCCCCCTCATTATTCTGAACTCCAGCGAATGCCATCCTAATCGACTCAATCTCTCCTCATACGTTAGTCCCAGGAATCACTCACAAACATACGCTCATACACACGTTCACACAGAGTGACACACATGCTCTCAAACACACAAATGCACACACTCACACACGTAGGCACTGACAATCAACAGTAAGAAGTGTTACAACACCAGGTTAAAGTCCAACAGGTTTGTTTCGATGTCACTAGCTTTCGGATCGCTGCTCCTTCCTCAGGTGAATGAAGAGGTCTGTTCCAGAAACATATATATAGACAAATTCCAGAGGGGCTTCCACCCTAAACACATTAAAGAAGCCATCCCTTATGGACAAGCCCTTCGTATGCACAGGATCTGCTCAGACGAGGAGGAACGTAACAGACATCTACAGACGCTGAAAGATGCCCTAGTACAAACGGGATATGGCACTCGACTCATCGATCGACAGTTCCAACGCGCCACAGCAAAAAACTGCACCGACTTCCTCAGAAGACAAACACGGGACACAACCGACGGAGCACTCTTCGTCGTCCAGTACTTCCCTGGAGCGGAGAAACGAAGACATCGTCACAGCCTTCAACACGTCATCGATGAAGGTGAACATCTTGCCAAGGTCATCCCCACATCCCCACTACTTGCCTTCAAACAACTGCGCAACCTCAAACAAACCATTGTTTGCAGCAAACTACCCAGTCTTCAGAACAGCGACCACAACACCACATAACCCTGCCATGGCAATCTCTGCAAGACGTGCCAGATCATCGACATGGATACCACCATTCACATGAGAACACCACCCACCAGGTACGCGGTACATACTCGTGCGACTTGGCCAACGTTGTCGACCTCATACGCTGCAGGAAAGGGTGTCCCGAAGCGTGGTACATTGGCGAGACCATGCAGACGCTGCGACAACGAATGAAGGGACATCGCGCAACAATCACCAGGCAGGAATGTTCCCTTCCAGTCGGGGAACACTTCAGTAGTCAAGGGAATTCAGCCTCTGATTTCCGGGTAAGCATTCTCCAAGGCTGCCTTCAGGACGCGCAATAACGCAGAATCGCTGAGCAGAAACTGATAGCCAAGTTCCGCACACATGAGTACAGCCTCAACCGGGACCTGGGATTCATTTTTTTTTTTTTAATTCAAAGAAATATACTTTATTCATAAAATTTATCATAAACATTACAGAGCATTTCAAATTGTCTTGACTGTACATTTCCGTCAGAGCTACACATTGCCTTGACTTTCTTCCATTCAATTTTGATATTATTATACACATATCACTCTTTACATTACAATTCCTTCTTAAATATTTACATTGTCATGTTTGTTTTATACATTGGAGTGTTGGTGGCCCAGACCGAGGAGGGTTTACACTGTTACCCGCCCCTCGGTGTACATTTGCTGGAAAGACCTTACACAGTGGTCTTTCCCCATTGCGCCTTGGCGGCAGCTGCCCCAAGCTTGAGTGCGTCCCTCAGCACGTAGTCCTGGACCTTGGAATGTGCCAGTCTGCAACACTCGGTCGAGGACAATTCTTTGCACTGGAAGATCAGCAAGTTTCGGGCAGACCAAAGAGCGTCTTTCATCGAGTTGATGACCTTCCAGCAGCAGTTGATATTTGTCTCGGTGTGTGTCCCTGGAAACAGTCCGTAGAGCACAGAGTCCTGTGTCACAGATCTGTTCGGGCTAAACCTTGACAAATACCACTGCATCTCTCTCCAGACCTTCTTTGCAAAGGCACATTCCACAAGGAGGTGTGTGACGGTCTCATTTCCCCCACAGCCACTCTGAGGGCAGCGTGCATTGGCGCAGAGCCTTCGGGTGTGCATGAAGAATCTGACAGGGAGGGTCCTTCTCACCACCAGCCAAGCTAGGTCTTGGTGCTTGTTTGAAAGTTCTGGTGATGAGGCGTTCTGCCAGATGACTCTGGCAGTCTGCTCAGGGAACCATCCAACGTCCTCCACGGTCTCCTTTTCCCTGAGGGCCTCGAGGACATTACGTGCTGACCACTGCTTCATTGCCTTGTGGTCAAAGGTGTTTTTCTTCAAAAACGTTTCCACGGAGGACAGGTGGTACGGTACGGTCCAACTACTTGGAGCGTTCCGCGGCAATGAGGCCAGGCCCATCCTTCGTAACACCGGGGACAGGTAGAACTTCAGTATGTAGTGACACTTGGTGTTTGCATACTGGGGGCCCACGCACGGCTTGATGCAGCTGGACACAAAGGTGACCAACAGGATGAGGGAGGCGTTGGGTACGTTCCGCCCTCCCTTCTCCAGAGGTTTGTACATGGTGTCCCTTCGGACACGGTCCATCTTGGATCTCCAGATGAATTTGAAGATGGCTCGGGTGACTGCTGCGGCGTAGGGTCGGGTTATGGGCCTGGGATTCATGTCCCAATATTCATCCCCCACCATCTGGCCTGGGCTTGCGAATTCTTACCAACTGTCCTGGCTTGAGACAATTCACACCTCTTTAACCTGGGGTTACCCCTCTCTCTGGATCTGTAAAGACTTAATTACCTGCAAATGCTCGCATTCAAAGCATTGTCTTGCATCTTTGAATTTGTCTATATATATGTTTCTGGAACATACTGTCATGATATCCATATTAACATATCATGGTGCAATCACACACACACTGATGGACAGGTAGACGGACCAATCAACACACACGCAACATCACAGCCAATCACCAGTGAGAACACACGCACTATAAAACAGGGAACACCACAATTCCCGCTCATTCCACCAGGAGATAGCTCAGAGCACAGAGCTCACAGCGTGCCACTCAGACATACACCATGTGCTGAGTGCCTCTCTAAGTTAGTGCTAGGGCTGGGTCCACAGGTTAGCTGGTGAAGTACAAACCACAGCCAGAAGTTAACAGTTGTTATTGTACAGAATAATAAAACAGAGTTGTACCATCTACAACCGTGTTGGTTCATTTGTGTATCGGAACACCCAACACGACATGATACCAGGATTGGAAACTCGCCAGAAACTGTGAGACCTACCTGCACATCTTCAGAGATCTGCCATCCTGCGCCATGGTCACCATCAGCCCGCCGCAGCCGCTCCGAATCGCTGGAAATCTTGGCGTCAACTGGAAGCTGTTTAAACAGCGCTTCCAGCTCTTCCGAGAAGCCACAGGCAGGGAGAATGCATCGGACACCAGGAAGATCGCCCTCCTCCTCCCCACGGCGGGGCAACGCGCCATCCACATCTACAACTCCCTGGTGTTCGCGGAAGGTGAGGACAAGACGAAGTACAAGACGGTCCTTCTAAGACTTGAGCAACACTTCAGCGTCGAAGTGAATGAGAGCTTCGAGAGGTACCTCTTCCAGCAGCGCCTGCAGGGTAAGGATGAGCCTTTTCAATCTATTTTGACACACCTCCGTATCCTCGCGCAGTCCTGCGGCTATGAGGCCACCTCCGATTCCATGATTCGGGACCAGATAGTTTTTGGGGTCACCTCGGACACCCTACGCCAGCAGTTCCTCAAAATAAAGCGCCTCACCCTAGCCACCGCCATCGAAACCTGCGTCCTCCATGAAAACGCGACCAGCCGGTACTCCCAATTCCAGGCGGCCGAATCGGCACGGCAGGGGTCCTACGAGGCCGAGCGGGTCCAGTCGATCGAGTTTCTCCCGGCCCGCGGCCCGGACAAGGGCGGCCATTTTCCGCGCTTTCCGAGGCCTCCCGCGCTTGTACGCGGCAAAAGTGGGGACGTCGACGCAGAGGGACGTGACGCGCAGGCGCCTCCACGCAGGACCGAACTGTGCATGCGCGGTGGCGCAATGAACGCCATGACGTCAAGACGTGCGGCAACTGTGGATCCGCACACTCAAAGCGGCAATGTCCAGCCAAAACTCCGCCAGCCTCGCAGGGACGTGCGGGCCATTCAGCCTCCATACACTGAGTCATACCCTGACGACGTACAGACCGGTGATACCAATGACCGGGAAGCCTTCCGCGTTGCGGTAATAGTCAGAAATCGGATGTCCCCAATAGGACCCACCAGCCGATGCCAGTGCACAGCATTAATCCGGGTGATGAATGGTGTGCCACCCTAACGGTCAACCCGAATTCGTCGCCCACCTACTAGACTGGACTTATGAGCCTCTTTGCACATTGGACTCACTGAATTGTTGTGCAACAATGTTAACGTGTTTCTCTTTATGTCGTTCCAGGAGTTCTCTTGCGATATTTGATGATTGCAATTGTTTTGTTTGTGGTACAACCTCGTTGCTCTGTTGTACCTGACACCTTCCTATGTATATAGTTTAGCCTCATGTACATGTTGTAAATATTGCACACACATACCCAGCCGCACTCAGTACACACCAATAGGCACATATTCTTGTGAAAAGGGGGGATGTCATGATATCCATATTAACATATCATGGTGCAATCACACACACACTGATGGACAGGTAGACGGACCAATCAACACACACACAACATCGCAGCCAATCACCAGTGAGAGCACACGCACTATAAAACAGGGAACACCACAGTTCCCGCTCATTCCACCAGGAGATAGCTCAGAGCACAGAGCTCACAGCGTGCCACTCAGACATACACCATATGCTGAGTGCCTCTCTAAGTTAGTGCTAGGGCTGGGTCCACAGGTTAGCTGGTGAAGTACGAAGCACAGCCAGAAG